>NW_008353342.1:6635614-6643819 GCF_000622305.1 Nannospalax galili
ACTTAACGTCCTATCACAGAATAGAGGGTAGGATGCCTCATTAGCATACTGGGTTTCAGATTACAGAGCCTGGATTCCTGGAAACCACACGACTCTGTTGCAATATCTAAGTGTTGCAATTTGGAATTCCAAGGGTGGTGATTAGGAAGTGGTGATCTCTAGGCATCAGTCTCATGATCTGCCAATGGGAACAAATGTCACAAGGCGTTTCTTATGGATCCAGTGGTTGGCTGTTGCCTCGGGCCTGCTGTATGGCTGTCAATAAGACTTTCACCCTAGGCTCAAGCCTGTCTCCCACACTCCTTCATTTGCAGTTCCTAGCACCAAGTCCTTGTATGTGAGTATGTATCCAGATGTAACTGCAGGAACCAGAATAATGAAAAGGAACCAGGGAGGTAAAGAGAAAGAGAGAGAAGTACAGTAGGAGACAGGTGTTACTAATGGAGAAATGGATAAAAATGAGGCTATTTAAATGAGGGAGAGGGAGGATTATACAAGGAAACTTGGGGATAAAGGGTAAGAAGGAGCTCAAGGGAGGTGGGACCATAGGAGACTGGTATTATCAAGGGAGCACTGGGAAAAATGGGGACTGTGTAAATGGGGGAAACCATGGCAGAAGGGTTAGACAGGGAGAGAGGAGAGATAAATATTGCCTAGTTTTAAAAAACCAGAGGGAATCATGTTAGTCCAACAACCTAAAGACAAATTACACATACAATATCTCTACATGGGTCCATGTGTATAGCAAAAGGCTACATAACAAGAAACAGTGCCAGACAGGGGAAACCTCCCTTTGAGTTGTTGGCCAGTGTGGTCAAAATTACACAGGCTATTGCCACGCCCTTGATGGCCTCCCAGAATGTGAAGGTAAGACCCTACTGATGAAGACAGAACATACTTTGGACACAGGATTTCAAGCAATAGAGCTGGTCATAGATCTTAGAGAAAACCTCAAGATGGTCAGGTCACATCCCTAGATTAATGTAATTTCTTACTATGTGAAAAATATGTGGTGAATATTCCAGTTACCACTCATCAAAGAAACCTCTTTTACACCAGTCAGAGACTATTACCAAGTACCACAACCGGTCACACACAGGCACTGTCTATGAATTGCTCAGGCCTAAGTGACACATCTACGATGCAACCTCTATACCTAAGGCACATGGAACATAGAACAGGGGTAAAGAAGAGGACACTAATGAATTTCTCAATCTCATTAATAAAGATCACTCATGCAACAGAGGACCAGGAACACAAAAGGTCACAAATAACCAGAATGTAGAGATTAAGAGTCTACAGAATGCTGATCCTTGGACAGGACTCCTATATTAAACTTCACCCACCCAGGGTTCAGGGACCATCACAGAAGAGGGGGAGGAAAGATTGAAAGAGGAGGTATATGAACATATGGAAATAGAGTCTTACAAGCTTCTGGGACCCTGATCATATGATTCTATGGCAATGGTGTCAGCATACACAAGTCTTATGCAAACTCAAGAAGACAAAAACCCAGCATAGAACTGGGAAAATAAACAGTAGATGCCAATCTCAGCTGAAGAAATATTGGCAACTGATTACTGCTAGGTGAGGAAGAGCTGATCTTCCTAAAACAAGAGACTCTAGATAGGCTGACTAGACCTCAGTGGATAGACTTACACTAGGGAACGTCTGGGGACACTGACTTGACACAGTGGGCCTTAACACAGATGACAGTGTATATGGGCTCCAGTGTGGGGGCTATGGGTGGGGATGGCAATATAAAGATGATTAAGACTGAGATATTTTGTATGAAATACACAAAAATTCAATAAAAACAAAGAAAAAACAAGAATTAAGTAATTCATTTAAAAAATTAAAATAAACCTTTTTTATTTTTTTTGGTCTTTTTGAGACAGGGTTTCCCTGTAGCCCTAGCTGGCCTGGATTCGCATGGAGACCAAGCTGGCCTCGAACTCACAGAGATCCGCCTGCCTCTGCCTCCTGAGTGCTGGGACTAAAGGCATGCCCCACCATGCCCGGCAAAATAAACCTTTTATAATACCCCCCACCCCAAAACGTTGAAGGAGTCATTACTGCACCTAGTTATGTTTTGTTTATCTTACTGATGTTTCTCAGCACTGCTTTATGGCAAGCACTGTGGCTGAGTATATACAAGTAATTATGCATCAGACATAAACTACAGAGACTAATACACATCTGGTTTATAGTAAATTGTGATGCTACATAATTTTTCTGGTGTCATTTTAATGTTTATCTTTATTTATGTATACATGTGTGTTCATGTGAGTGTATACCATGTGTGTGCAGGTACCCAGGGAAGCCAGAAGAGGTGCTGCCTCCCCTGAAACTGGAGTTACAGGTGATCTTCCAGTCATGGATGCAGGGTACCAAACTCCAGTCCTCTGGAAGAGCAAGAAGCACTCTTAGCTTGGAAACAAGTCTCCAGCCCCTCTAATGTTTCAGATGTCCGTGATCTTAGCCTCCTCTTCCCATGTCTTTGAACTGCAGTCATGCTTTATTTTGTACTTACCGCATTAAAAAAAAAAAAAATCTAGAGCCGGGCATGGTGGCGCGCCTTTAATCCCAGCATCCCAGCACTCGGAGGCAGAGGCATGCGGATCTCTGTGAGTTCAAGGCCAGTCTGGTCTATATAGTGAGTTCCAGGACAGCTGGGACTATAGGGAGACCCTGTCTCAAAAAGACAAAAAAAAAAAAAAAAAAAATCTAAGCCGGGCATATGGTGTGCACTTGGGAGGCAGAGTCAGGGAGATCTCTGTGAGTTCAAGGCCAGCCTGGTCTACATATTAAGTTCTAGGATAGCTGGGGCTACAAGGAGACCCTGATTCAAAAAGACAGAAAAACAAAAAACACCCCCCCCCAAAACCTAGAAGGATATTAAGGCCCAATATACTCAGCCCTAAGCACCTTAATATTGTATTTTAAGGGAAGGAAGGAATGAGCTCATTGTAGAAGGCTGTTACTAAGTCCTATACAATGTTGAAGAGCAAAACCACATAGAATATTTTAGTAATTTTTTATTACACAGGTTTGAAGGCCATTTTCACGTATACGATATGCTTTTGAGCTCCCCCATACCTCATAACCCCTCCTCTTTATAACTCCTCCCCATTTCCATTAGCTCTCTTGTCTCCACACAGGTTTGATTCCACTGTACATACATGACTTTATTATCTATCAAGCCAAGAACCCATAGATGAGCGAAAACGTGCCATATTTGCCTTTCTGAGACTGAATTTTCTTAATATGATTATCTCCAGCTGCATCGATATTTACTGCAATAGATATAACTTCATCTTTATGACTGAAATTAATTCCATTATATATAATCCACATTTTCTTTCTCTGTCCCTCTGTTAATGGACGAAGGTGCAGTAAACGTTGATGTACAAGGATATTTGATGTGTAAATACTCAGAGCATATATGAGCATTGCTGCTCATAGAGTGGATCTATGCTTAGCTTTCTGAAGACTCCAGACTGACTTCCACAGTACAGTACCTGGACATTCCCTTTTGTCTGCATCCCCAGAGCATTTGTTATTTATTTTCTTAGTGCAATTGGAGTGATATGCAATCTCATTGTAGTTTTATTTGCATTTCTCTGATGGCTGGTGATGCTACCTTTTTTTCAGATATTTATCAATACTTTGTACTTCATCTTTTAGAGAACTGTCTAGTTCATTGGGCCATTTGTTGAATGGGTTGTTTAGTTTTGGGGTGGTTAAGGTTTTTAGTTCTTTGTGTAGTCTAGAAATTAATTGTCTGTCAGATGTATATTTAATAAAGATTTTCTCCCATTCTGTAAGCTGCTCTTCACTCAGTTGTTTCCTTTACTGTGCAGAGGCTTTTTTTTACAGTCATGAACTATATTTGTCAATTGTTGGCACGGTTTCCTGAGTGACAGGAGTCCTGTTGTGGAAGTGCATCCTTCCCTGGGCTGGTATCTTGAAGTGCTTTCTCTACTTTTTCCTTGACCAGTTTTAGGGTTTCAGGTCTTACATTAAATAAAGTCTTTGTTCTACTTTGAATTAATTAGGGTAAGAGATAGGGATCTAGTTTCATTCTGCTAAGAGCAGATAGATAGCCAGTTTGCCAACAGTATTTGTTGAAGAGGTTGTTTTTTTTTTTTCCAATGTGTACTTTTGGTATCTTGGTCAAAAATCATGCATCTATTGCTGTCTGGTTTTATATCTGGGTCATCTGTTCTGTTCCATTGATCTATGTGTCTGTTTTGTGCCAGTGCCATGCTGGTACTGTAAAACACAAACTTGAAATCAGATATGGTGATACCTCCAGCATTTCTCTTTTTGGTCAAGATTGCTTTGGCTAACAAGTCTTTTGTGCTTCCTTATGAATTAATTTTTTTTCTATTTTTGTAAAAAATGGTGTTGGAATTTTGATGGTAATTGCATTGAATCTGCTGGTTGCTTTTGATAGGTTAGCCATTTTCATAATATTTATTCTTCTAATTCATGAACATTGGGTGTCTTTCCATCTTCTAGTACAATCTTAGATTGATTTCTTCACTGATGTTTATATTGTATAAGTTTTACACTTCCTTGGCTAAGTTTATTCCAAAGGTTTTTTTGTTTGTTTGTTTTTTTGTATTTTGAGGCAATTGTGAATGGTATTATTTTTCTGATTTGTCAGCTGATCTTTATTACTTACTGATCTTTATTCTTACTGTTTTGTTTTTTGTTTTTTCAAAAATATCTTATTTTTTATTTTTTATTTTATGTGTATGCATGTATTGCCTACATGTAGGTAAGTGCACCTGTGCCATGCAATGCCCATGGACTACAGAAGAGGCTGTTGGTTACCCTAGAACTGGAGTTATGGACAGTTGTTAGCTGCCATGTGGGTGCTGGGATTTGAACCCAGGTCTTCTGAAAGAACAGTCAGTATTCTTAACCACTGAGCAATGTCTCCAGCCCCTGTTTTGTTTTTAGAGATAAGGTCTCACCATGCAAATCTTGCTGTTCTGAAACTGTACGTAGGCCGGGCTGGTCTAGAATTCACAGAGAACCTCCGGCCTCTGCCTAGGAAGTGCTGGAATTGTAGGCATGTGACAAGGCTACTGATTTTTGTATGCTGAGTTTTGTATGCTGCTACTTGGCTGAAAGTGTTTTTTATTAGCTCAAATAGTTTCCTTTTGGTCTCTCGAGTCTCATGTATAGAATCATATCTGCAAAGAAGAATGCTCTGATTTCTTTCTTTCTTATTTGTATCCCTTTCATTTCCTCTGTGATTCAGACCCTGGAGAAACTAGGAATAGAAGGAACGTATCTCAGCATGGCCAAGTGTATCTATGACAGACCTGTACCTAACGTTTCCAATAAAATTAGGAACAAAACAACGGTGTCCTTTTTCCCCCACTCTTATTCAATATTATGCCTGAAGTCTTAGCTAGAGCAAGTTTCATTAGCCTTCCTGCCTGCAGACTCAGTGAAGATGCTGGGACCCAGCTGCCAGCAGCATCATACTTGTCATATTTCAGAGTTAAAGCCTTTCATGATTTGCAGGAGGGAGGGAGTTGGCTTTTCTTTTCCTGTAGTGTTTGTTTATTTATTTACTTGAGATCATCTCCCTATGTACGTCAGGCTAACCTAATCTAGCACTCGGCCTCTCGAGGGCTGGGGTTGCAGTCCTCTACTGCTGCACTGGCCTATGTAGGATTCTTCTTGTCTTGGAGTGTTGAGTTCCTTGGTGAGGAGAGTGTTCTCTGTCTGAGACTCAGTCTTATTCTGTCTGTCCTTCCCTGAGATCGAAGGAGGTATGTTCAGAGGGGACTCCTGTCAGACTGGTGTTCTTCTGCCCTGTGTTCCCTTTCGGAATGGAGGAGGTAGATTGAGAGAGGACTCTTTAGGGGCACCTAGCTCATGACGTGTGGTGGAAGTCAGAGAGCCCGCCCTCCAGATGGGCCTTTGCTGCTTCTGCAGAGCCTCTGTCTACTGATCCTCAGTTTCTTCTTGTGCTTAAAACGTTTTGTTTAGTGGGCCTGGATGATGACTCAGCAGGTAGAGAGAGGCACTTGTGCACAGGCCTGACTACCTGAGTTTGATTCCTGGATTCCATGCCATGGCAAGAGAGAACCAAGTTCACAGTTGTCCTCTCACCTTCACACATGAACCTTGACGTGGGCATGCCTGCACACACGTACCCAGTAAGTAAAATAAACAGACAGTCTTCCTAGAAATTTTAATGAGCTGTGTGGGCTGGGTAGCCTCAGCCAGTTGCTTCATATAGCATATCTAGCTCTTTTTATTTTTTTAAATTATTTATTTACTAATCACAGGATTAGAAGAAGCATTTGATTACAACATTAACACACCCAATAACAATTTCCAGAGCAAAGATGCATCTCTTTCAAAATTTGTTGTAATTTTTAGGTTCACAGGTGAATTAATACAGTTATACAATATTGAACTCAGTATAAACCCATGAAACATAAAATTGAATGAGGTTTTAACCTTTAAAAAAGATCTCCATTTCATTTTAAAATGTGCTGTCTCATATGGAAAAACTCATTTTTAATGCTACTAATATTTAGATGTTTGCACATGCGTCTCTAATCTCTATGTATCTGATTATTACTAGTCACAGTTTGTTATACTCGGGTTCTTGGCACCTGAGTATGGCTATAAAGTCGTCAGGTAGATTTCAATGGTAATGTTTTTCACCTCTACTAATTCACATGAAGCAAATTTTCATGCTTCTTCCTCAAATATAACTCATTTTTTTATTTGTTGATTTTTTTTGTGTATTTCATATAGAACATCCCAAATAATCTCATTCATTTGTATACCCACATCCCAAATGGCATCCTCCCATAGCCTCCCCTCTCCCCCACTGGAGCCCATATACTTTGTCATCCATGTTACTGTCCACTGTGTTGTTGGTGTCCCCAGTCATTCTCCAGTGCTTGTTCGTCTGCTGAATCTAGTCAACCTATCTAGAGTTCCTTGTTTTAGGAAGATCAGCTCTTCCTCATCTAGCAGCAATCGGTCGCCAATCTTCGTTTAGATAAGGTTGGGTCTGCTGTTCATTTTCCCATTTCTGTACTAGATACTGTCTGGGAGTTTCTTGGGCCACCCTGGCCAACAACTCGAAGGAGGGTATCTCCTGTCTGGCATTGTTTCTTATTATGTAGCTTTTAGCTATACACATGGACTCTTAAAAATTGTGTTGACCTCATTAATCTTTGGTTATACTTTCATTTTGGGTATTTAAGACCATACAGTTGGCCCAGATAAACCAATTTATTTTTACTCTTAAGGCCATTTGAGGATCTGTTCCTCAGGGGTAACAGGGGCTTGGGAGGAGTCCCTGGCTCCATTCTTTTACCAGTTCCATCTATGTGAAGATAAGTCAATGGTCCTGCTCGACTGTGGCTGGCTTCACTGGAAGCATGGAGGAAATGTTTCCTCTGTGTTGACCTTCCTTTTTGTACACTGGACACTGGTTCAAGTCCATCTGGTGGGGTCTCCATGGCCTCCTAGATCAAGAGGACAGGTGACTCACCACAGTCACATGACATTTTGAGAGATGCTCATAGTCCCCTGGAGCTTAGTCGATCTAGGAGGGCAAGGAGCAAAAACTGTCCTTTATGTCCCTCTGACCAAATTAGTATAGGCCTCAAAGTATGTCTGTTAAACATTCAAGAAAGTTAGTTCCACCAGTCTGGTACTTTTAATTACCATGTGCTATGTACATAAAGCTTGGGCAAAGACCAAAGGTTCTCAGATAAACCTTGCCTAGGCATGTATTATATTCCTTGAGCTAGATGTATGTATAATTTGTCAGTAGGTTGTTCGATTAATATGGTTCCCTCCAGTTTTTTTTTTAAACTACCTAGGCATTATTTATCTCTTGCATTGTCTAACCCTTTCACCATGTTTTCCCCATTTAAAGTGCCCCAAATTTTTCCATTTCTCCCTTAATAATACCCTTCTCCTATGGTCCCACCTCACTTCTCTTGAGCTCCTTCTTTCCCTTTATCCCCTAGGTTCCTTGTATAACCTTCCCTCCCCCTCCCCTTAAAATAACCCCATTATTGTCCATATCTCCCTTGTTAACACCTGTTTTCTACTATTCTTCTCTTTCAGATTCTTTATTGCAGCCAGGCATGGTGGCACATGCCTTTAATCCCAGCACTTGGGAGGCAGAGGTAGGTGGATCTCTGT
>NW_008353342.1:6643858-6645571 GCF_000622305.1 Nannospalax galili
ACATACATCGTTTTTTGTTTTTTTGTTTTTTTTTTCTGAGACTGTGTTACTTCACTTAATATAACAGTTTCTAGTTCCATCCATTTACCTGAAAATTTCATGGTTTCATATTTCTTTACTGCTGAGTAAAACTCCATTATGTAAATGAACCACGTTTTCATTATCCACTCATCAGCTGAGGGACACTAAGGTTGCTTCCATCTCTTAGCTATTGTGAAAAGAGCAGCAACAAACATGGATGTACAAGTGTCTCTGCAATAGGATGAGTTCTTTGGGTATATGCCAAGGAGTTGTATAACTGGGTCAAATGGTATGTATATTTTTAGTTTTTAAGAGTTCTCTGCACTGCCTTCCATAGGGGTTGAACAAGTTTGCGATCTCACCAGCACTGGATGAGCATTCCCCTTTCCCCACATCCTCTCCAAAATTTGGTATCATTTGTTCCCTTGATCTTAGCCAGTCTTATTGGGGTAAGAGGAAATATTAAAGTGGTTTTAGTTTGCATTTCCCTAATGAATAATGATGTTGAACACCTTTTAAGATGCTTCTTAGCCATCTTTATTTCTTCTTTTGAGAACTCTCTGTTCTGCTCCTTAGCCCATCTTTTAATTGGGTTACTTTCTTTCTTGATTCTTTGTTTTTTGAGTTGTTATATATTCTGGATGTTAAACCTCTGTCAGATGTGCTGCTGGTGAAGAATTTTCTCCCATTCTGTGGGGTTTCTCTTCACTTCCTTGGTTGCTTCTTTTGATGTACAGAAGCTTTCTAGTTTAATGATGTCCCATTTGTTGATTCCTGACCTTGTTTCCTGAGCAATTAATGTCCAGTTTAGAAAATCCTTTCCTACACCTGTATCTTGTAGGTTATTGCCAATGTTTCAATGTTTTTTTCTAACAGTTTCAAAGTTTTAGGCTTCACATTGAGGTCTTCGATCCATTTGGAGTTGACTTTTGTGCAAGGTGAAAGATAGGGGTTTGGCTTCTTTCTTCTACAGGTGCAGATCCAGTTTTGCCAGTGCCATTTGCTGAACATGCTGTCTTTCCTCCAGTGAATGTTCTTGGCCCCCTTGTCAAATATCAGGTGGCTGAAATTGCATGTACTCATATTTGGGTCTTCAATTTTGTTCCATTGATCTATGGGTATGTTTTTGTGCCAGTACCATGTTGTTTTTATGACTATAGCTCTGTAATACAGTTTAAAGACTGGTATAGTAATCCCAAAGCATTGCTCTTAGTGCTCAGGGTTGCTTTGGCTATCCGAGGTCTTTTGTGCTTCCATATGAATCTTAGGATGCTTTTTTCCAACTCTGTGAAGAATGTCATGAGGATTTGATTGGCATTGCATTGAATCTATAAATGGCTTTTGGTATGATGGTCATTTTCACAATACTGATTCTTCCAATCCATGAGCATGGGAGGTCCATCCATCTCTGATGTCTCTCTTAATCTTTCTTTAAAGATTTAAAATTTTCATTGTAGAGGTCTTTAATGTCTTTGGTCAGGTTTATTCAAACATATTCTGTTTCTTTCTTTTTTTTGCAGCTATTGTGAAAGGAAGTGTTTCCATGTACTCTTTCTCTGATTGTTTATTATTGGTATATAGAAAAGCTATAGACTTTTTTAGACTAATTTTGTAACCCACCACTTTACTGAACATGTTAATAATTTCTAGGAGTTTTCTGGTGGAATTTTTGGCATCTCTTAGATATAGTGT
>NW_008353342.1:6647091-6647605 GCF_000622305.1 Nannospalax galili
AATATTCTCTTGGGGATTTTCTCTTTAATGAGTTTGAAGTATCCTTCCTTATCTCTTACTAGTTTCAGTTTAAAGTCTATTTTGTTAGATATTAGAATTGCAACACCTGCTTTTTTCTTAGTACCATTCTCTTGGTATATTATTTTCCACCCTTTCCCCTTAAGGTAGTGCTTGTCCCTGAAAGTGAGATGAGTTTCTTGCAGACAACAAAAAGATGGGCTTTGTTTCTTAATCCATTCACCTAATCTGTGTCTTTTGACTGGGAAGATCAGTCCATTGATATTTAAATTTATTAATGAAAGATGTGTATTGATTCCTGTCATTTTTATTTCTATTCACAGTCTTGCTGTAGCTGTGCATTTCCATAGTTATACCTTCTTCGAGTGTTGGGGTTCTCTGTTATGCAAGTAGAAGTCTCTTCACGTCCGGATAGCTCACGAGCTCAGAAACCATGTGCTGCAGATTCCTTTCATAGCAGAGTGCCTTCCTGGCATCCTCCCTGACTCTTCTTTTA
>NW_008353342.1:6648184-6648454 GCF_000622305.1 Nannospalax galili
TCCTGTATGCCTATGATTCATAAGTGTCTTTTTTTTATAATGTCACACGATTCTTGCATATTCATTCTCATGCTTTCTTAAATTTTTCATAATCTTTGCTTGAGTGATCTAATTTGTTCACTGTATCTTCCAGTCTTGATATTCTGTTTTTCATTTCATTCATCCTATTGTTGAGGCTTACTAATTGGCTTACTGAGTGTTTCACTTCCTTCTTCATTTCAGCCTGAGTATTCTTCAGTATTTCTAACTCTTTTCTGAATTCATTCAGAA
>NW_008353342.1:6648685-6694880 GCF_000622305.1 Nannospalax galili
CTTCTGGGTGACTCAAGCCTTCTTTTGTTGAGTTTAGATCTGCTTCTTTTTGTAAACTTTATGTGCCTTTGTGGTTTATTGTTGGGCATGAAAAGCTGGTTGGTCAAGGCTTCAGATTCTCTCTTTTGATTTTATATTGGAGTGACCTAATTGCTTTTGTCTTTGGGAGTTCCCACAGAGGCCCAAGTCAGATGAGGATCAGATGCTCTCAGGTTTTCTCCTAAGATCTGGATCCCTCCAGGTAAGATGGTAACCTCAGGAATTTGGGTTCAGAGCTGGCCTGGGAGCAGGGCCTAGGAAAGATACTGGTCTCAGGAAGCCAGTGGCTGTGCCACCCAGGGATGCAAAGGGAGGTGGGGATGGGAAATGGTCCTGAGGGCTTCTGGGTCTGCTTGGAGGAATTGGGTTGGTCTGGATGCAAAGGATCAGGGAACAGTGGGGATTCTGGGCCAAGAGGTCAGTCCAGGAGTCTGGGGTGCCAACACAAGAAATATGCCAGTACCCAGGCTAGGAGGAGAGATGGGGTGAATGAGGCTGGGGGAGTCAAGGCGTGATGGGCACTATGGGACTTACTCAGAAGATGCTGGCACCAGGAAGCTGGTGGCTGTGCTGTGCTGCCCAGGGATGCAAAGGGTGCATGTTGCTCTTGAAATGAGTGGTCTGGACAGCCCATCACCACTGTGTGTGTGGAAGACTGACAGGCCCTCTCATCTCCTGATGTTAGTACCTCACTCATGCTCTTGCTTGCCCTTCCATTCATGGGATGTTCTGGTAGTTTCCCTCACTAACCAATGATGAAGAAGAAATTGTGCTAGGTACCATGGAACTCTGGGGCTACTCCCTTTCAAAAGTGAATTTCCATCCAATTCTAGGCATGGTGGCTTAAACCTGTAATCCCAGCACTCAGGCAGCTGATGCAGGAGGGATCATCAATTCAAGGCCCTCCTGGCCTATAGGCTACATAGTGAGATGTGTTTTCAGTTAAAAGTTGTTAATGCTGTAATGAAATGCTTCTTCTAATCATGTGGTTATTAAATAAATAATTTTTTTTTAAAAGGAAGAGAAAAAAACCAAAAAATAGTCTCTTTTCTAAAATGCTTTGATTGGGTGTGGTGGCACAAGCCTTTAATCCCAGCACTTGGGAAGCAGAGACAGGCAGATCCCTGTGAGATGGAGGCCATCCTGGTCTGCATAGCAAATTCCAGACCAGCTGGGGCTACAGGGAGACCTTGTCCCCAAAAAGAAAACAGCCCAAAACAAACAAAAAGTGAACAATAATAAATTTTGTTTAAAGATATGCAATAGAGATCAGAATAAGGCCCAAATCCTTAATAAACCAAAAGTAGGGTGTGAGCATGCCACTATGAACAAGGCATCCATGTTTATTTTCTCGTTTTAAATGTAAAGTATGCACTGGGAGCTACAATCAGCTGTGTTTTAACTGTCACTAGGCAGTGGAGCTAGAAGCCCTAGGGGCTTGTCCTAACAAGACATCAGTGCCCTATGGAGGCCAGAACCAAAGCCTACCTTGTTCTGTCAAAGATGATTGGAAGGAGGCATTTTCTGTTGCCTACAGCAGCCTCAGGAATTCTCCAGTTTTTAGGAACCTCAACTCAGGCCAAACTGGGGTTTGTGGTTTTGATATAGAAAAGAATTACAGGGAAGAGCTGAAGCAGGTGCTTGTGGCAGCCTGCTTCAGTCCATGGAGGAACGTGTACCAAGCCACCATCATGCCTGGGCACCTCCAGGAAGGCTTTGCATCATGGTCACCAACAGATTCAGTGAGTTCTTGGATGGCAAATTGGACTGGGGCCAAGAGCTTGGCTCAGGCCCAGACCCAGAGCAACTCCAAGGTGAACGGCAAACATTTGCATAAAGAGCTACAGAAAGACCCCAAGAACCTGCTGGACAGTGTGGAGTAGCTGACAAGAAAGAGGAGATGCAGCCACCAGTGGTGCTTAAGAAAGAAGGAATAAGTGAGGTGGAAGAAGACCTGACCCACAACTTCAGGGTAAAGGAAAAATAATTGACAGAAGACCAGAAAGGTGGCCACCTCATGAGAGAAGATTTGATAAAGCCACGTGAACAAAAGGGTGAAGGAGGTGAATTTTCAGTGGATAGACTGATTGATGATGGCCAATTCGTGGCTGTGGTGGTCTTCGAAGGGGTTGAGGCCATGGACGTAGAATGGGCCGAGAAGATGGATTTGAATCTCATTGCAAAGGTGAATTTGATAGGTACATTGGAAGTGATGATCTTCATTTTCACATTATGGCAGCCTGAAGCATGAGGACAAATGTGCAGGCAGCTGATCTCGCTCCAGGGAGCAGTCAAAGATGAATTAACAGTTTCCAAAATACATTCAGAAACAAAGATTGTATAATTGCAGCGACTTGGATCAGTCAGATGTGACTGAGGAAACATCTGAAAGTGAAAACATCCAGGGGCAGATACGGAAAATAAGGAGAATGTGGTTGGAGAGGTTAAGGAAGAGGGGCCAAAAGAGATGACTTTGGATGACTGGAAAGCTATTCAACATAAAGACAGAGCAAAAGTAGAATTTAATATCCAAAAGCCAGATGAAGGTGCTGGTGGACAGAGGGAGAAGGGATTTGTTCTTCATGAATCAAACGGTGAAAAGGCTCATGCTGAAGATTCAGTTATGGACCATCATTTCCAAAGCCCGCAGATGATATAACGTCTCAACTGGAGATCAATTTTGGAGACTTAAGCCATCCAGGACGTGGTAGCGGGGGAGGACATGGGGGACGTGGGCGTGATGAACGCCTAAACCCTGGCAGCAGGATGTCAAGTGCATCTCCTCCTGATGTAGATAACCCAGAAGCATTCCCAGCTCAGGCCTAAATGGATGCCACAATGCAACCCTGGTTCCTTTTCGGACCCTCCTTTAAAGCTTTTGCATGCTTAAGGATCCCAAACAAGTAAGGAATTTAAAAAAAAAAAAAGAAAAGAAAGACTGCCATTTATACCATTCACACCTAAAGACTGAATTTTATCTGTTTTGAAAATGAACTTCTCTCGCTACACAGAAGTAACAAATATGTTAGTCAGTTTTGTGTTTAGGAATGTATTGATAGCAGGAATGCTTTATAATTTTCAGAAATTATGCATTCTTCATGAATACTTTTGTATTGCTGCTTGCAAATGTGCATTTTCCAAACTTGGAATATAGGTGTGAACAGTGTTAAAAAAGAGTTTCAGCATTATGAAATATGAAGCAAGATTGGGATTTTATTAAAGATATTTAAATATAGACTTTAAGCATGAGGCTTAAGAGAAAGAGGTACTTGGAAAGACAGTTAAGACACACCCCAGAAGAGTCACACTTCACTGTCTTCATAGTTTATATAGGACTTTGGTGGGTTTTTGAACTATTATCTCAGCAAAGTTCTTCAAAGAAAGCTTTTTAAAAAAACTTTTTAATAATTTATTTTTATGTGTATGAGTGTTATGCCTGCACGTATGTAAATGCACCCATGCATGTTGTGCAGTGCCCTTGGAAGCCAGAAGAGGGGTCAAATCCCCTGGAATTGGAGTTACGAATGTTGTTAGCTGCCATGTGGGTGCTGGGGTTCAAACCCAGGTCTTCTGCAAGAGCAGCCAGTGCTCTTAACCTCTGAGCCATCTCCAACCAAAGAATGGAGTTTTGAGGTATGTTTGAATGTGCTCTGCTATAGCAAAATAATTACTCTCAGTAAAGGGTGTGGGGAGCTGGGCTTAAAAGTAATCTTTATCAGCCTCGAGCAGGTTTTTAGGGGTTCTCTGTCATTTCTTTTAGGGTTGACTCTGGCTAGATCTGCAATTGGAGAAAGCTGGTAAGATGAATTTATCTATCCTTTCTCAGCATCTGTTGCTGTTACTCCCTTCCTTTGGAGCGGAGGGGCATGCTATAACCAAAACTGAATAGTATCAGTCTGACATCTGACAAATCAGAAGATCTCTGCCCTCACAGGATTTTGCCTGGCAAATCTTTCAATGGCTGTGACAAGACCAATCATTTAAGTGCTTGGCCAGCTCCAAACCACCATATTCTGAGCAGTTTGCTGCCTTATCACAGGTTGCTTTTGAAATATGGACATAGAGAACCTTGACTATTTTTTATCAGAATGCTGACATTCTATATATCAGTTTTGACTTTGTAATAAACCTTTTTTTAAAAAAAAGTTGAAAGCTGGTGTGAAAGGCAATTAAATAAAGGGACTTCTAAAATGTTTGGGCTCTATTAATGGCTGGGCCAAGTGGCTGGTATCCCATGGTTGTGCTGTGATTACAAAAGATTTCAGGGTGATTTCATTAGTTTATGGACTGGTTATCTAGGATATGTGATTTTCATCCCTCATTCATCACTCTGTGATCTTTGTCTCCAGCTTGGGATGATAGATGCAAGTGCCATGCTCCAGAGAGGCACCAGCATCTGGAGACAGGCAGCTGGCTCCTGGTACTGAGGGAAGTAAAGCTGGGGTACACTGAAGATGATTGTGTACAGTTACGTCCATGCAAGTTGCTTTACAAGCCTTGCAGCAGTTTCTTTTGGGTGGTGAAATGCAAGTTGCTTTTATTTCAGATGCTTTAAATTACAGACCTGACTCTGAAGGACGAATAGGAGATGTTCTACACTGGAGATCTAGTTTATAGACATTTACACAGCTGAATGCTGATGACATCTCATAAGCAAGTGCTTTTCTTTGGATAGATGCTTCTGTTCTTGGTAGACAAAAAGGGACACATTGCTAAAGATACTTTGTGTTTGGAAACTCTCCTACAAATGCATTTACTTATTTGGGTATATTTTTCTTTTTTAGACAGGGATCTGTCTATATGGCTCAGTTTGACATCATACTTACTGTCTAACTCTGGTGATCCTGGATCTCCTCACCTCCCTGTTCTCCCTGTGATCTTTCTGCCTCCACCTCCTGAGTGCTGAAATTATAGGATGTGCTACATGACCTGGCCTGAACTTTGAATTTTTTTTTTTTCCTGTCGTCCGGGGGTGGAACTCAGGGCTTGTGCAGGCATACCCTGCCAGGGCTCTACCGCCGAGCTAACCCTCACTCCCTTAGAAATTTAATACTAATTTTAAAATTAGTGTATGGTGCTTGGGCAGGATAAGAGATCTGCTTTTTGGCTATTGAGAAAAGATTTCCCTCTAGTTTAGTGTTTTGCCTATTAGTGCTTACACAATTCAAGATGTCAAGTGACTTTCAGGATTTTAATTCATTACTGTTATTTCAGTCTCTGGTTCTTATAATAGATTTTTATTTTATTTATATTTATTTTTGAGACACAATTTTGCTCTGTAGCTTAAGCTGAACTGAAACTTTGTAAGTCAAGCTTGTCTGGAACTTGGATTCTATAATTCGTAGTGGTGTTAGTTGGGACTACCCTATCCGACGTGGAATGTTCAGCAGTATCCCTCCTCTAACTCTCAACTCCAGTCAGGAAAATTAATAAAAATGCCTTTAGCTATTACCAAGTGAAATACCCTGGTGTGGGACTGTTCTTCTCTTTGTGCAGTGAGCTGGGGGCTCTAGGATGTGAGGTATGCCCAACTTAATGGCTCTGCTTTCTTTGTTTTTATAGCTTTCACACGGGCTCTCAGGGAGTACTTATCCCCTGCAGTTCTGGGCAGCTAGTAAATTGACTTTAATGTGAACGATACTCCCCCATCTGAGTTTTGTGAGGGGCTGCACTATTTATTTCAACTCAAAATTAGTGTCATGTTCTGTTTTGGTGCTCCTAGATATCTCTGGGAAAAGACTTCACCGCACTGTTTGGCAGCATTCTGTGTACACAGGAACATTTCATAGCTTCTTCCCTCTTTTGTTTCATCACATAGCCAGGCTGGCCTTGAAGTTGTGCAATAGCCTGCGTTCCTCCATTTTGCACAAAGTCATTCTAAAGAACTCCCTGACAGGCAGTTCCAAGAAGGGCTTAACCTCAGGGTAGTTCAAGGAAGGATTAACCATAGAACATACCCCCACAAAACCCTGAAATATCTCAGTTAATGTTTTATGCTTTTGTAATCACTTGCCTATCGCTTATCTCCAGAGTTCATATAATCTCTGTAGTGGTTTGAATGAGAATGGTTCTCCATAGGCTTTCATATTTGCTCACTTAGCTCCCAATTTGTGGTGGTATTTGGGGATATTTGGGAGGTACAGCCTTGCTGGGGGAAGCCTGCCATTGAGTGTGACTTTGAGAGTTCATAGCCTTGCTCCATTTCCAGTTTACCCTCTCTGCTTTGTGACTGAAGATAAGAGCTCTCAGCTTTCTGCGTCTGCTGCTGTGCCTGCCACTTGAAGCTGTTCCTCCCTGCCATGAGACTCGCATGCCTCTAGAACTGTAAGCCAAAAGTACACTTTTCTTTCCATAAGTCGTTTTTGGTTATGATGTTTTATCATAGTAACAGAAAAGTAGTAGAGGCCCACTAAGCATTGAGTTTCTTTCTTGGTGGTAGGAGGGGCTGCCTGTGTCAGCTTATCCTTTACCTTGAAAGGAATATCTCTTTATGCCCCATGGTCCCCACTGGACTCCTACTGAGTTCACTGAGTTAAAAAACTCTTGAATTTCGGTAAGATTTATGTCCCATTCTCTAATGTGTATATGATTTACCTACCAGTACAGAGTGATTGCTATTTCCTGCTTACTTGGTAAAGCCAGTATAATATCAACACAAGTTGATCCTTGTGTGATACCTGAAGGAAGAGACAGATGATTAAGGTCTCTTTAAACTAAGTTATGACACAAGGCTGAGTAATTAATATACCCTTGATGTTGAACTGTGAAGGCGTACTTATGGTTTTGGCAGTTGAAAAAAATTCTTTCTTCTAGTTCTTATGGACAGGCATTGAGACAAAAGAATTTGCAGGATCTAGAGCTGTACATCAGGTACTAGAAGATGTGTTACACATAACCAGAACAGAAAGACCCCACAGAATATCATAGTAAAAACATTAAATGTGTAAAACAAAGAGAGAGGGTACTGAAAGCTGCTAGAGAAAAACAACAAGTTACATATTAAAGGAAAATCCACCAGAATTACAGCTGACTTGTCAATGCCAACTATGAAAGCCATAAGAGCCTGGAACAAAGTAGTCCCAGTTCTAAAAACATATGGATGCCAACCCCAAATAGTTTATCCAGAAAAACTATCTATCAAGGTTGAAAGGGAATGGAAAGTTTTTCATGTAACGAATAGACTGAAAGAATTCATGTCTTCCAAACCAGGACTACAGAGAATACTCGAAGCAATACAATAAACCAAAGAAAAGAATGAGTACACCCAAGAGGCTACAGAAAGAAAACAAAGAAAGGTATAACAACAGAAACACAAAATAGGGCCACAAAAGCAAAGAAATTAAAATGACAGTATCCAGTACACACCTGTCAATAATAACACTAATTATCAATGGCCTCAACTCCCCTGTCAAAAGACACAGCCTACTGCAATGGATCAAGAAAGAAAAGCCCATCTTTTTTTGCCTTCTAGAAACTCATCTCACCTTCAAGGATAGACACTATCTTAGGGTGAATGAATGGAAAAAAATATCCCAAGCAAATGGCCCTAAGAAGAAAGCAGGTGTCCAATTCTAATGTCTGACAAAATAGGCTTCAAATTAAAGCTTATCAGAAGAGATAAAGAGGGTTACTTCATTCTAATCAAAGTCAATCAAAATCTTGGTCAATAAAAACAATTGACCAAGAAGATATTATAATCATGAACATATATGCACCAAACTCTGGAGCACCCAATTTCATAAAATAAGTACTCCGGGACTATGAAACAGAGATTAACCCCAACTCAGTAACAGTAGGTGACTTTAATACCCCACTATCTGAAATAGATCAACAGGAGAATGAACAAAACAGAGAGACATTTGAATTAAATAACATCTTACACGAAATGGACCTAACAGACATGCACAGAATATTCCACCCAAGCACCAAAGAATACACTTTCTACTCAGCAGCCCATGCAAGTCATTTTAAAATTGATCACATTCTGGGACACAAAACAAATCTCAATGAATACAAAAATTGAAATAATTCCATGCCTCCCATCAGACAACAGTGCAATAAAGCTTATAATCAACAGCAAAAGAAGATCTAGTAACTACACAAGTGAATGGAAATTAAACCACACACTCCTGAATGATGAATGGATCAAAAAAGAAATTAAAAAGAAATAAAGGCATTCCTGGAACAAAATGAAAATGAAAACACAATGCAACAAAATCTCTGGGACACTTTAAAGACAGTCCCAAGAGGGAAATTTATAGCTCTTAGTGTCTACATTAAAAATATCAGAAAGAGCACATGTAATTGATTTGACAGTACAACTCAAGACTCTGGAAAGGCAAGAACAAACTAAGCCAAAATGTAGTAGATGAGAAGAAATAACAAAAAATCAGAGCAGAAAATAATGAAATAGAAACAAACAATAAAAAAAAAATCAATGACTCCAAGAGCTGGTTCTTTGAAAGGCTAAAGAAGATAGACCCTTAGCCCAGCTAATCAAAAGAAACAAAGAGCAAATTCAAATCAACAAAATCAGAGACAAGAGGGGAAACATCACAACAGACATCAAAAAAAAAAAAATTCCAAAAAATTGTAAAGGAATACTTAAAAAAATCTATACTCCATTAAATTTGAAAATCTAAAAGAAATTGATGAATTACTAAAATCATGGTCTCCACCAAAGTAAAATCAAGAGGAGATCAACAGCCTAAACCAACCAATAACAAATAAGGAAATTGAAACAATGATAAAAAACCTGACCAGAAAAATCCCTGGAACAGATGGATTCACAGCAAAGTTCTACCAGACATTGATAGAAAATCTATAACCAATACTTCTTAAATTATTAAAAAAGATAGAAACGGAGGGAGAACTCCCAAACTCCTTCTATGGAGTCAGTATCACTCTAATACCAAAACCAGGTAAAGATACAACCAAAAAGAAAACTATAGACCCATATCCGTAATGAACATAGATGCAAATGTACTTAACAAAATACCAAAATACTTGCAAACCTCATACAGACACACATCCAAAAGATCATACAGCATGATCAAGTCGGCTTTATTCCAGGAATGCAGGGATGGCTCAATATATGTAAGTCAATAAGTATAATAAAACATATAAATGGACTTAAAGACAAAAACTATGGACATCTCAATAGATGCAGAAAAGGCCTTTGACAAAATGCAACTTGAATTGATGCTAAAAGTCCTAGAAGGAATTGGTCTTGAGGGAACACACCTCAACATAATTGAAGCAATATACAACAAATCCATAGCCAACATTATCCTAAATGGAGAAAAATTGGAAGCATTCCCATTAAAATAAGGAACCAATATCTCTATTCCTTTTTAACACAGTGCTTGAAGCTCTTGCAAGTGCAATAGGATAAGAGAAGAAAATTAAATGAGTAGCAATTGGAAAAGAAGAGGCCATATTATCCTTATTCACAGATGGTATGATATTATACATAAGAGATCCCAAAAATTCCACTAGAAAACTCTCAGAATTGATTAATGCTTTCAGTAAGGTGGCAGGTTACATAATCAACTTACAAAAATCAGTAACTTTTTTATGTATCAATAACAAGAAATCAGAAAAAGCACTTGAGGAAACTTTCCCATTCTCAATAACTTCAAAAAAAAAAGTAAAGTATTTAGGAATAAATGTAACCAAAGACATTGAAGATCTCTACAGTGAAAATTTCAAATCTATAAAGAAAGAGATAGAGGAAGACAGTAGGAGATGGAAAGACCTACCATGCACAAAGGTTGGTAGAATCAATATTGTAAAAATGACAATCTTACCAAAAGCAATTTATAGATTCAATGCAATCCCAATAAAAATACCCATGACATTCTTCACAGAGCTTGAAGAAAATCACCTTAAAATTCATATGGAATCACAAATTACTCTGGATAGCCAAAGAAATCTTGGGTCAAAAGAACAATGCTGGGGGCATCACCATGCCAGATCTCAGATTATATTACAGAGCTAGAGTCATTAAAACAGCATGGTACTGACACAAATAGAGACACATAGATTAATAGAACACAATAGAAGACCCAAAAATTTGTACATATAATTTCAGCCACCTGATAGTTAACAAAGGTGTAAGAGCATACAATGGAGGAAAGACAGCATCTCCAACAAATGGTGCTGGCAAAACTGGAGCTCCATCTGCAGAAGAATGAAATGACCCATATCTTTCACACTGCACAAAAGTCAACTCCAAATGGATCAAAGACCTCAATATAAAACCTGAAACTTGGAAACTGCTAGAAGAAAACATAGGCAGTACCCTCCAAGATATAGGCATAGGAAAGGACTTTCTAAGGTCAACAATAAGTGGGGCCTCATTAAATTAAAAAGCTTTTGTACAACAAAAGAAACAGCCAATGAAGGGAAGAGGAAACCCAATGAGTGGGAGAAAACCTTAACTAGCTACACACCCAACAGAGGATTAATATCCAGAATGCACAAAAACTCAAATAATAAAGAAAAAAGAAAATAAACTACACAATAAAAAGATGGGTGATAGACCTAAACAGAGAGTTCTCAAACAAGAATTAAAAATGGTTAAGAAGCACCTTAAAAATTGCTCAGCATCCTTAGTACTTTGAGAAATGCAGATAAAAAACATTTTAAGTTTCCATGTTACCCCAGTCAGATTGGCTAAGATCAAGTGAACAAAAGACTCCAAATGCTGGAGAAGATGTGGAGAAAGAGAAATGCTCATTCACTGCTGGTAGGAATGCAAATTTGTGCAACTACTATGGAAAGCAGTGTGGAGAACCCTTAAAAAACTAAAAATGAACCTACCATTTAATCCAGTGATACCACTCCTTGGCATATGTTGCACCAAATTCCCCTCCATGGGAGACCCAAGTACTCTCTCTGGGATCCCAGGACCATGTAATCCCTATGCCAGATATACAACATTGACACAATACATTCTATTCAGATTTTTGTATAGTTTATGACATCTGGGAGATTGTTACAAAGGCATGAATGCCCATAGACCCTTTCTCTACATCTTGACTAAGCTTTTGAGATCTGTGCCACCAGCACTTTGTGTCTTGCTAGTGTGCTGTCTGCACGCTGCCAGATGGTGACATTCCCCTGCTTCCCAGTCTCCTCAGTGCTTCCTGGAGTCCTCAGCATCTATCCTTAGACTGTCCTCCTCATGAAATTGAAGCTGACTGATCAGATGAGAGAGGTGACTGCCTCTAGTTCCTTCAGAGGACATGCCTACCCAACGCTCTGCCCCTTCCTCTGGCTCTCACAATATTTCTGCCAATCTTCCTCAAGGGTCCCTGAGCCTTGGATGGGGTGACAGATTCAGGACGATCTTTTTTTCTTTTATTTGGTGAGATATTGGACTACTAGGCATTCCCATCATTTGTTTTCAAGATGTGGCTGTTGATCCATCTCAGTAATCTCTCCCCTACTATAAAGACAAATGGAAAGAAGTAGACACATCTAAAAAAAGATGGGTGTAAATCCAAATGCCTAGAATATACCCAGCAAGTGTATCATATTTATGGAACTGAATAATTGCAGTGGCTTCCCTGCTGGGGCCTACACCCTTCCCTGACAAAGGAGGCTGGCCTGGTCTACAGCACCAGATGTGTGGTCCACCCCTAGGAGTGGGCCATATCCAATTAGAACTTTGTTGGTTGTATGTATGTTAGTTGAACCATTATTGCACCAGCAGGCATTACTTGTTGTGTCACTAGTCTGCAGCATGTGGGGATTGTCCTTGAGCAGAATCTTAAGGGATACTTTCCCCCAAACCTTCTGGCACTATGAAAGCTATCTATCTAGTGGCATGGAGTTTTTAGCTTAGTTTTAGCTTCATCTTTCCCTCTCCCTCACATCATGCAGTGTCTTCAGCAACTTGGCTTTACTGACCTTTTCTGATGTACAGCCAACATTAGTGGCAATAGCCTTTGTTAATTTGAGGACCTCTAGGATCTCTCTGGCCAACACCTAACAGGGGGACAGCTCACCCTTCATACTGTAATTTTTTTCTTAACAGTTGTACAGTTTTGGGAGCCTTTGTTTTTATTTTTATACAGGATTAGGTATTGTAGGGTTTTCTCAACCATCCTGGTGGGCATCACTTGTATCTTACCCAACCATAGAGCTCCAAAGAATCTTACAGCTATAGCTGGCCTTTGTTTCTTCAGGTGTACTTGATATCTTTCAAATGGGTTTCACATCTGTAAAACACGCAGAGGTTAACATTATATATTAAATCAAACATAGACAAGGTCTAACACAGTGTGGAAAGGTTTTACGCATTTGTATTAATTGTTTTCTCAACAGATCTCTGTTGGCTACCACAGCATGGATAAAAGGCATTAACTTGGTTAGTTTTTATTATCTTTAGTTATCCCTTCGGAGTCATTCTGCATTCTGGGGATTTTTACATGGAGCCTCTTTGCATCTTTTTATTCTTGATACACTCATGGGTGCTGGCTCAAGTTGCCTGACCCTACACTGGGCTAAGGAGCAGAGAGTCTCTCTTGTCCCTGCTGTACCTTTTGGCTCCCTGAGTCAGGCAGGCCCTGGGTCTGCCTCCTCACTTTAGCCATATCTGCTGTCTCTCCACTAACCATAACTGTCTGCTGGGGGAGGCTGTGGTAGGAAAAATTGCCTCCATCCCTAACACATCCTTTCTCAGGAGAGAGATGTACCTTGTTTAAACTTTGGGGATCCTTAATCACCCCCCAGGACAGTTTTTATTCTTTGTGTGTCTTTTGTGAACTGTTCCTCAGGTTTTAAAGCCTTCCAGAAACTCCTTAGTCCAGAATTTGTTTTTTTTTTTTTTTTGTCAATTTTTTTCTTTAGGAACTTGGGCTCTATATAAGTTTTGCCACATTTGTCTTTGAGTAACCCAAACGGACCTCTTTTTCTGCCTTGTCTTTTTTATATTTCTTGTAGGTTGTTCTACATGTCTTACATGTGGATTTGAGTCACTTAGATCTGCCAAAGCCTCTCTTACTTTACAAAGATTCTGTCCCATTAAGGGACTTGATAAAACCATTAAAGCTCCATATCATTCTTGAGGTCCCTATTGAAATAAGTTTTTAAAAATATCTCTGGTGAATACAGTCCTATCTGGCTCAGTGAACTGGGCATCATATATTGCTTTCCTTATATTTAGTTCTCGCAGTAACACCTGTCCTTCTTCTATGGTCCTCCAGGCCCTGCTAATCATGGGAGTCTCCATTGGTGATGACCAGGTATCTTTAATGCCTTGCAGAAGCCATTCTGTTAGAGACTCCTACCCCCTGTATTGGCATAGGTTAACAGCCTATGGCTCAAGAATGGGTGGGTGGTTGTTTAACTCAGTTGTGATACTTCTGAAGGACTTAAACTAACAGTATTTGTTCTAATGTCCCATATCCTCACAAGACACATAGTGAGGCACTCTTTTATTGCTCATTTGAAAGTCTTCCCTAGTCCCAATGGCTGCAGTGTGGAGTATTTTCTGTTGGCTACAGCATTGTTAAGGCTTTTATCAACACATTGAAACATGACTTTTTTTCTTTTTGTTTTAAAGGTTGACTCTGAGGGGCATCTTTAGCTATTTTTATTTCTAGGTCATTTTCTTTCTCATTACTATCCACCTTTTTTCCTGGGTCCTTTAACTTCTGGTCTCCTAACCTTAAGCAAGTTAAAATCTCCCATTTTCTTTTACTCTCCCATGGTTCATTTGTAAGTTCTGAGGCTAAGACTGAATTTGCAAGTAGCTCCTCCCTGGTCTTTGCAGCCTCCCCTGGGGTTGTTGCCCTTGCCTCAGAAAAGTCTTTTATTACATAAAGAAGTGGCCAAGCCACTTTAGCAACAGTTCCCCCCACCCCTTTCGGTTCCACTTTTGTTCCAAGGCTTGTAAAAGTTTTTCCTAGACTTTCCACAGTCCTTAAAGAATTTTTACACATGCATGACAGCGGCCCCCATCTCTCAAGCAATTGAGCCATTTTATACCATTTATAGGATGGCGGCCATCTGAGGATTTTCTCCACTGACTCTGTCCCTGTCTGCATAGGTGGCCTCATTTTAGTTACAAATTTTGCTATCCATCCATAACCCATGTGACTGTTGCTAACTCTATTAAACATATGGAGATTGCCCACACTCTCTCCTGGGTTCCCACTGGCTTCTCTGGGATCAGTTTCTTTACTGCACTGGACACATTGTGGTGCCCATCTCCACTCCTCTGGATAGGGGATCTGAGCCTGACTCCCTTTTGATCAGCTCACCAGATGTTGCTGAAACTGTGAGGCTTTTGTGAGCTACTCTCTCAGAGGAAACCCATTCCAGAGCACACTGCCTTTTACAAAGAAAAGAGAACTCTTCCGGAGGCTCCCACTGGCTTCCCCCTATCAGAGACATTCCCATTGTTTTCCAAACTCCTGTGGTTTGTCCCATTCTGCTGAGTATCCTGCCAAACTATGCCAATTTGCTGTGCCAAATCCCTGCCCCATCCCAGGCCCATGTGCTCTCTCTGGGATACCAGGGCCACATGGTCCTTATGTCTGATGGACAAAATTGACACAATACATTCTTCTTGGGTTTTTGTATAGTTTATGACATCCGGGAGAGGGTTACTTGCAAAGACATGAATGCACATGGGTCCTTTCCCTACATCTTGGCTAAGTTTTTGAGAGCCATGCTGCCCATGCACCACCAAGATGGCGATTTTCCTCTACTTCCAGCATCCTAAGTGCTTCCTGGCATCCTTAGCATTTGTCCTTAGACCCTCTTCCTCATGCAATTAAAGCTGACCTATTGGGCAGGAAGGGTGACTGTCTCCAGTTCCCTCAGAGGACACATCTACCCACAGCATATACCCAAAGAACTCATCCTACTGTATGGATATCTGTACATCCATGTTTCTTGCTGCTGTCTTCAAAATAGCTAAGACGTGCAAACAACTTAAATGCTCCTCAACTGACAAATGGATAATGAAGTGTGGTATGTCTGCACAACGGAGTTCTACTCGACAGTAAGGAAAGATGAAATTATGAAATCTTCAGGTAAATGGATGGAACTAGAGAGTGTTATACTAAGTGAAGTAACACAAATGCAGAAAAATAAGTGATGTTTGTTCTCCCTCATTTGCAGATTGTAGCACCAACCCCTTATAAGTGAGTGTAAAAACTCTGATATAATGTCAAGAGCTAGCAATAGGGAAAGGATACATGGAGGTAAAGGGAAAGAAAGAACCTGGAGGGCAGATAGAAGGGAAGAGATGCTTTTGGGGGGGGAAGTAAGGAAAGTGGGAGTGTTTGGCATGGAGGGGAGGAGGGAGGGACATGCAAAGAGCCATAGTGTGGGGAAGGGAGGGAAGTCAGGAGAGGGAGGATGGTGGGAGGTATGTGGTTTTGAGGGAAGAGTGGGGATCCTGGGGGCACTGTGACCAGGGAGGGAGAAGGGAGGCCAGATGGGAGAAAAGAAAGTGGAGATAAATGAATCTTCATAGGCTAGGAAACCTAGAGGGAAAAGTGATGCCCTGGAAACCCCATGAGAAATGCGCATACAATATCTGAACAGTGCATATGTATATCTGGGAGCTGCTTTGCAAGGAACAGAGTACCAGAAAGAAGAGATCTCGCTTTGAGTGGTTTGTGAAGGTGGTCCAGGAGATTCCCAAACTAATGCAGACTATTTCTAAACCTCTTGGTTATCTCTCAGAACTAGTAGATAAGAGCCTACTGTTGAAGACAGGACATACTTAGGATAAAGGACTTGAAACAATAGAGCAGGAACTGGCTGGAAGCCTTCTAACAGAACTTTGGCTGTCATAGTGCTAGATAATAACATGCAAACTGCCAAGGGAGAAAATAATCAATGGTTCAACCCAGCCCTAAAGCCCAATAACCATAATGGACCAGCCTGGCACAGTGCAGTGGTGGCACTGTTATCTGGTGGGGGGGGGATAAACAGCTATTTAATTGGACTTAAAGCCCTCTCAGTGGGAGGGAAATCCTGGGTAAACTCAGCTAAATACACATGGCAGGAGGAGACATAGATCATAGAGAAAATCCTATCTCTTTCATATCTCTAGACAAGCATACTGTACAGCACTCATCAAAGAAGCCTTTGTTTGCCACAGATGGAGGCTATTGTAAAATTGCACATCTTGTCTGACACAGAGAACATACATCTGAAAGATGCCCAGTACTAGGTGACACATCTACAGTTGAATCTCTACAACTAAGGCTCATGGAACATAGCAGAACAAGGGTATAGAGAAAACTAATACATCCCTCAACTCCCACAAGTAAAGTTCCCTTATACGACAGAGTGCAATGCATAAAAAAGGCCCCAACTGGCCAAGTTTTAAATAATAAGAGACTGTAGAGTGTAGGATAGGACTCTTATATGGAACCTCATTCATCCACAGCTCATGGACCATTGTGGAAAAGGAGGCAGATTGTAAGAGTCAGGGCGGGTTCGTGAACACAGGGAAGCCAAGGCTTCCAGGCCACTGGAAGCTTGCACATGTGAACTTGTGGCGATGGTGGCATTGGCACAGGACCCATGCCATCTCAATTAAATAAGGACCCAAAGGGGAGGAGAAAAATAGGTGGTGGACTGGCACTAGACTGAGAACTATTGGAGATTGATTGCTGCTAGGTGAAGGAATGTATGACATACATATGATCACTAGATGGGCTGACTAGACTCCAGTGGAGAAATTTACACTGAAGCAATAGTTAAAAATAAACCGTAATAAGAATTTTCCTACTTGGGGCTGGAGAGATAGTTCAGCAGCTAGGAGCACTGGCTGCTTTTGCAGAGGACCTGGACTCAATGCCCAGCACCCACATAGCATCTAACAACTGTCCATAATTCCAGTTCCAGGGTATCTGACTCCCTCATCTGACCTCCATGGGCATTGTACAACACAGGTGCACTCAACTACATGCAAGCAATACACTTATACACATAAAATAAAAAAAATTAAAGTTTTTTTAAAATCAACTAGTGTAATCTGAATAACATTTGGACAAACAAAACTTTTATTGTCTAATTTGAATTACCTAAGATTAATTCAAAATGCTTTTAAAGAGGGTCCCATAGGTAATAATGAACAAGAAAGCAATTGTACCAATTAAGTTAAAGCCAGAATTTCTTGAAGCAGTTGAAAATAAACCATAATGAGAATTTGATCAGTATAATCTGAATCAATAACTTTGGGCAAATAAAACTTCTTATAGTCCAATTTAAATCACCTAATATTAAATCAAAATATTTTAAGAATGGATCCCAAAAGTTTGTAAGTATTCTTAATTTTTTTATTACAAATATTTTTATTACAAATATAATAAAAATATAAGCAACTCTTTATTCTATTAGGGCTAAGCACAGATCTGGTCTGCCTCTTATCATTTGAGGAGTAGCAAGCTTAAAGGTGGTTCACTTTCTTCTGTAGCCTGAGGAGTAGACACTTTTGGCAAAAGGTTCCCACTCAAGTACTTTGTTAGTGCAAAATAGAGATTCCCTTAAGCTGCACCTACCATATAATCTTTATACGACAAAATAGGTAGTAGTAACTTCTGTTGGTAATATATTCCTTAGCTGTTCTCAAAGGTTTAATGTTTTTAAAAAATTATTATTGAGCTGTTTTTGTCTTCCTTTTGGTCACTGAGTCACCTTATTTCAGGATCCTTTGGAAGGCATTTTCAGATAAACAAGCTTGGGTCTGAAGTGGGAGGGCCAAATCCCACCTCTATCTTCTCTGCTGAATTTAAAGGGCAAATGAAATTTTACTAATTCAAAAAAGGCCATTGCTTTTTTTTTTTCAAATTAAATCTATTAGGTCTTGCATTGGGAATAGGAAGTGACAAAAGTCAGAACACTTGATTTTGAAGGGTCATTCTTTGATATCTCTAAATTTTTATAAGCTCATAAGTACATGGAAGTTGGCACTCATAATCAAGGAAGATAAAGCCAATTTACCTTTACTGTCGTCTAACATGAGTTTTTCCCTGGATATATTTGGGGTCATGAGATGTTTGAAAGCTTATACCCACAAGTAATCAGCTTGTTGCAAGGTTAATTAAAAGTCATTAGTCCAGATTCTGTCAATTTTATTAAAGACATTCCTATAATATTGCTTAAAGATTTGGTGTGAGAATTTCAGCTCCTGTAACATGTGAGCGATAAGCCTGCCTTAAAGCCTGGCCACCAGTTCACCAGAGTTAAAAGAAAGAATGGAAGAAAAGGGACAGGTGGTCCCCACAGCACTCCTGCTATGAAGGAAGATGTGTTGGGGAGGAGCCACCCAGGCTACTCTCCCAACATAGTAGCAAAAATTGCCTGAAGGTAAGAGAGGAAAGATCTAAATTTTAAATAATTAGAAATAAAAAAGGGGAACTGGAGAGATGGTTCAGCAGTTAAGAGCACTGGCTGTTCTTGCAGAAGACCTGAGTTCGAATCCCAGTACCCAAATGGTAGCTAACAACTGTCCTTAACTCCAATTCTAGGGGATCTGATGCCCTCCTCTCTTCTGACATTGCATGACACATGTTCACTTACATACATGCAGGCAATACAAGCACACACATAAAATGAAAATAAAAAATAAATAAATAACACATTTTAAACAGAAATAAAAAAAGAACATAGGTCATCAGGTAGCTGTGAAATTCAGGAAATTGTAAGGACATTTAAAAATGTATTCCATTAAGTAGATAATTTTTAAAGAAATGGATACATTTCTAGATATGTACAAGATAACAAAGTTAAATAGAGACGAAATAAATGATTTAGACAATCCATAACTAGGAATGAAATTGAAGCAGAAATGAAAAAGTCTCCTAACTAAAGGAAGTCCAGGACCAAATACATTCACTGCAGAACACTACCAGAATTTTAAAGAATTACAAAAATATGACTCAAGTTATTCTATGAGATAGAAAAGGAAGAAAAAAATTCCAAATTCTTTTTATGAACACAGTGCTACCCTGACACCAAAAGCAGATGAAAACTCCACAAAAAACCAGCAACAACAAAAATTACACAGCAATCCCCCTGATGAACGTGCAAATATTCTCAACAAGGTACTGGCAAACTGAATTCAAGATCACATCAAAAAGAGCATTCATCATGACAAAGTTTGCTTCATTCCAGGGATGAAAAAAGAGCCTTTGACAAAGTTCGATATCCCTTCATGGTAAAAGTCATGGAGAGGCTGGGAATGGAGGGACCATACCTCAACATAATAATGTCTACATATGTGAAACCTATACCCAGCATCTTGCTAAATGAAGAAAAAAACAAAATGTTTCCACTGGGCTTAGAAACAAGATAAGGTTTTCCCCCTCTTCATATATTTTCAATATAGTGTTTGAAGTCTTCACTAGAGCAAAAAGAAAAGAGAGTGAAATGAAAAGAATTCAATTAGGAAAAAGAAATACTCCAGGCATTCCTATTTACAGATGATATGATCTTATACATAACACATGATAAAGAGGCCACCAGGAGACTCTTTCAGCTGCTAAACACTTTAAGCAAATTGACAGGATATAAAATTAACAAACAAAAATCCATAGACTTGCTATGTATCAATATCAAACACATTGAAAAAGAAATCAAGGATATACCCCCAATAAAAAGAGCTAAGAAATGGAATCCATCTAGATGTCCATCAACTGAAGAATGGGTAAGGAAAATGAGGCACATGTACACAATTGAATATTCATCAGTTGTAAAGAAAAGCATAATTTTCAGGTAGATGAAATGACAATGGGATCAATTGTACCCAGGGAGGCTACCCAGGCTCAAAAAAGACCACATGCATAGCTAAAGGCTACATAACAAGCAACAATGCCAGATAGGAGAGACCTTTTTTGAGTTGTTGGCCAGGGTGGCCCAAGGGACTCCCAGATAGTAACCTAGCATAGAACTGAGAAACCAGCAGACCCCAATCTTATCTAAAGGAATATTGACAACTGATTGCTGCTAGATGAGGAACAGCTGACCCGCCTAAAACAAAGACCTCTAGATAGGCTGACTAGATTCACCAGAAGGGCAAGTAGTGGGGAATGGCTGAGGGGGCCAACAACACAGTGGACAGTAGCAGGGATATCAGAGTATAAGAGCTCTAGTGGGGGGAAGTAGGCTATGGGAGGGTGGAATAAGATGATTTGGGATGTTCTGTGTGATATACACACACACATACACACACACACACATGCACAAAACAAAAATCAAATTTTAAAAAATGTATTATATTTGAGGAGGAAGTATGGAAATTCATGTCATGCTAATAAGAAGACGTGATAAACATTACCATTGAAATCTACCCGATGACTTTATAGACATCCACAGGCACCAAGGATCCAAGTACAACTTGATTATGACTAGTAATAATCAGACACATACAGATTAGAGATGCATGTGCCAACATCGCAGTGCTAGTAGCAAAAATAAGTCTTTCTGCAAGGAGCAATATATTCTAAAATGAAATGGAGATCTTTTTTAAAGGTTAAAATCTCATTCAATTTTATGTCTTACAGGGCTTATACTGAGTTCAATATTGTATAACTGTATTAATTCAACTGTGAACCTAGAAACTTTCAGCCCCTTGTGAAAGAGATGTACTCTTGCTCTGGAGTGTGTTTCTGAATATGTTAAACCTGTAATGAAATGCTTCTTCTAATCACGTAGTTATTAAAAATAAAAAAAAGATGATAAAAAAGACAAATTTCACAGCTCTTTCTCATTTGTGGGTCCTAGCTTTGAATATTCTGTTTTGAATGTTGAACTTGGAATACACTTGGAAGCCATGAACTTTGAAGCAGCATATTACCACAGGAGGATGTGCCTGATGTGCCTTCATTCCTCCTGAAATATCATTCACAGCTAGCTTCTGACACTCATAAAAGCTAACTGAACTGACAGAAACTTGGTTCTGCAAAGAACATTCAATGAGCATTTTGGATTCAGTGATGAGAGTCTTTGCCTATAAAATATAAAAAGTTGCCACAGTTAAATGTTCTTCAATACATATGAGGTCCATTCTTTCACTGACATTATAATTTCTCTTAGGTGCACAGCTCCTTCTTATCACTAGGTGGCAGGAGCAGCCAAGTGATGACAGATCTGTTAGCGCTACCATTCAGCTGTGGTTCACTTTAAGGAATTTAATTATGTTTTAATTGTTCTTTTTTCTTTTTTTCTTTTTTTTGAAGAATTATTTTTTAAATCTTTAAAAAAATTTTAATAACTACACATTAGAAGAAGCATTTCACTACAGCTTTAACTTATTCAGTAACACACTCCAGAACAAGAGTATATCTCTTTCACAAGTGGGTGCAAGTTTCTAGATTCACAGTTGAATTAATACAGTTATAAAATAATGAACTCAGTAAAATCCCTGTAAGACATAAAATTTAATGAGTTTTTAACCTTTAAAAAAGATCTCCATTTCATTTTAAAATATACTGTTTCCTACAGAATGACTCATTTTTTAACACTTTTTTAAGTTAGCATACTTTGATCTTCTTATTCCCTGTCCCTTGCTGCCTCCCCCATCCTCCCATGTCCTTCTTGCTGGCCTGTTCTCCCATAATCCTCTCCTTTCTGCTTTCATGTCACACTCCATTCTTCTCCCTCTATTTTTCTCCCTCTCCTCACCTTTAAGATCCTGTCTTCTAAGTTGGATGTGTGGCACATGCCTTTCATCCCAGCACTTGGGAGGCAGAGGCAGGCGGATCTCTGTGAGTTTGAGGCCAACCTGGTCTGCATAGAGAGTTCCAGGTCAGCTGGGGCTACAGGGAGACCCTGTCTCAAAAAGACTAAAAGCTATCACAATTTACTTCCTTGGCCTAAACACACATACACACACACAATGAGAAACATGTATGTATAAATCCAAGTCTAGAGTCAGCCTCAGAGAAAATATGTAGTATTTATTTTTCTGAGTCTGACTTATTTCATTTAACACAATGATCTCCTTTTATATGCATTTTCCTACAGATGTCATGATTTCATTTTTTTATGGCTGAATAAAATTCCATTGAGGATATTTGCCACATTTTCTTCACCCATTCATCACTGATGGACAAGTTCCATTTCTTAGCTATTGTTAAAAATGCAGCAATAAATATGGATGTACAACTGTGTATGGATGTACAACTGTGGTATGTTGACTTGGAGTTCTTTAGATATATGCCCAAGGATGATATAGCTGGGTCATATGGTAGTTTTGTTCTTAATTTGATGAGAAGCTTTCATGCTGATCAGTGGCTGCACCAGTTTATACTCCCACCATCAGTGAATAAGGGTTCCCCTTTCCCTGCATCCTCCTTTCTTTTTACTAGTTCCATCTATGTGAAGGTAAGTCAAAGGTCCTGCTCAACTATGTCTGGCTTCACTTGGAAGAATGGATGAGATATTTTCACAGTTGACCCTCCTCTTTGTAGACTGGACACTGGTTCAAGTCCATCTGGTGGGGTCTTCTTGGCCTCCTTGATCAAGAGGACAGTTGACCCACCAAAATTACAAGACATTTTGAGAGATACTCATAGTCCCCTGGAACTAATTGACCTAGGAGGGCAAGGAGCAAAAAGTGTCCTTTATGTCCCTCTGACCAAATTATTATAGGCCTCAAAGTATGGCTGTTAAACATCCAAGACTAGTTTCACCAGTCTGGTACTTTTAATTACTGTGTGTCATTTAGATAAATCTTGGGCAAAGACCAGTTGTTCTCAGATAAACCTTACCTAGACATATATTTCTTGATCTGCTATGTATAATTTGTCAGTAGGTTGTAGGAATAATATGGTTCCCTCTGGTTTTCAAAATTAGCTAGTCATTATTTGTCTCTCACATTGTCTCACTCCTCCATCATAGTTTTCCCACTTAAGGTGCCCCCAATTCCGCCTTTCTCCCTTAATAATACCCTTCTCGTATGGTCCTACCTCTCTTGAGCTCCTTCTTTCCCTTTATCCCCTAGGTTCCTTGTATACCCTTCCCTCCCCCCTCCCTTAAACTAACCCAATTTTTATCCATATCTCCCTTATTAAGGCCTGCTTCCTACTGTTCTTCTCTTTCAGGTTCTTTCTTTTCCTTTACCTCCCTGTTTCCTTTCCATTATCCTGGTTCCTGTAGTTATGTCTGGATACACACTCACTTATCAGGGTTTGGTTCTAGGATCCACATATGAGGGAGAGCATATGTCGATTTTTTTTTCTGAGTCTGTGTTACTTCACTTCGTATAACAGTTTCTAGTTCTATCCATTTTCCTGCAAATTTCATGATTGCACCTTTCTTTACTGCTGAGTAAAACACCGTCGTATAAATGAACCACATTTTCATTATCCACTCATCAATTGAGGGACACTTAGGTTGCTTCCATCTCTTAGCTATTATGAAAAGAGCAGCAACAAACATGGATGTACAAGTGTCTCTGCAATAGGATGAGTTCTTTGGATATATGCCAAGGAGTGGTATAACTGGGTCAAATGGTAGGTTCATTTGTAGTTTTTTAAGAGTTCTTCACACTGCTCTCCATAGGGAGTGAGCATGTTTGCAGCCCCACCAGCAGTGGATGAGTGTTCCCCTTTCCCCACATCCTCTCCAACATTTGGTATCATTTGTTCTCTTGATCTTAGCCAGTCTGACTGGGGTAAGGTGAAATCTTAAAGTGGTTTTAATTTGCATTTCCCTAGTTATTAGTGTTGTTGAACATCTTTTAAGATGTTTCATAGCCATCTTTACTTCTTCATTTTTTTCTGAAAATTTCACACATGAGTAGTGTATTTGCATAATTTTAACCTCTGAATCAAACTTTTCACATGTCCCACCCCAATCCCTCTTAAATTCATGACCTCCTCTTTAATTCTTATTATTGCACATACACACACACACGCATGTGCATGCACACATATGCGCATATACATTCACACACATTTATATATAAATATATTGTACTGAGTCTATATTTATATATAAATATATTGTGCTGTGTCCATTTGGTGGTCCTTGTATGTACATGTTTAGGGATGACCAGTTGGGATTTCATAATCTATCAAGGAGCACTTCCTTGGATCAAACTTATTCTCCCTCTCAGCAACCACTGACTGACTGTTGCTCTTCATCTGAGCTGGACCTTGTGAAATTTTCCTCATCTGTGTTGGTATGTCAGCTGGTGTTGTCAATATGTACATCTGGTTTAGGCAACAATATTGTTATGATTTCATGAGTGCAGCTTCCTGTAATAACTAGAAGACACTTTCTAGCAGCAGGCATTCTGGTCCTTGGGCTCTCGCAGGCTTCATGCCCTTTCTTCTGTAATGTTTCCTAAGCCTTATGGGTAGGCCTTGCATTGTAGATGTACTGATTGGGTCTAGAGACTCCACAGTCACTTATTCTTTACATTTTGACCAGTTGTCGATCTCTGTAATAGTCTCTATATCTTGCAAAAATGCTTCTTTAATTTGGGGTGAGAACTACCCTTATCTATGGTTATAAGGATAAGGATTTAGAAAACGTTAGAAATTATATTGGGTTAGGAAAAATGGCAGTAGTAGGCTCTCCTCTATGACTGTAGGCTTCTCTAGCCACAAGGCAGTTGAATAGGTTACAGTACAAGGCATAAATATCCTCCTATTGAGTGAATCTTAAGTCCAATTAGACAACTGTTGTTTACCCTCAAGGTAAAAGTGCCACTATTACTTCATTAGGGATGTCTTGCTGGCCAGTCATTGTTGTCATAAGCTTTGCAGCAGGATAAAATTACTGATGACTTTTTTCCCTTGGCAGCTTGTATAGCACCTTCTGATACTCTGAAAGCTTAAGGAGGAGACTTCAAAGTCAGTTCCAGCAAAGTTCCTCCAATTACTGTCTTAAGTGTGTGATGTCTTCAGAAGTCAGGTTTTGCCTTCAAGTTCTAGAGATAACCAAGGGCAGTGGCAATAGCTTATATTGTTTGGGAACTCTCTTGAACCCCCTTGACCAACAACTTGAAGGGAGACTTCCTATACCTGGTACTGAGGTTTTTGTTAGATCATTTATGGCTCTTGGGAGAAGCATTGTTACATATCATATACCCATATGGCTATATATTATGTATTTCAACTATGTTTATAAAATAATATTTTTCCATATGGCTTTTTCAAACATTCTTAGTGTTATTTATCTCTCCCCTCTCCCATTCTCTCTGTATTACCCTCCCTCCCATTCCCTAGATATCACCCACATTTTCCCCATCTCCAACTTGACAGCACTTGAACCCTACTATTCCCCATCTAGGACTCCTTCTCCCTGACTCCCCCCACCTCCCCATGTGCTCTATTCTAGTTTTCTGGGTTCTACAGATACTTCAGGTTTTGCACTCACATCTAAAGGTTCAGAGTTAGGAACCACAAGTAAGAGAAAACACACAGTATATGACTCTCTGGGACTGGGTACCTCATTCAGTATACTGTTCTCCAACTCATTCCATTTAACTGCAAATTCATGCCTTCATTGTTCTTTACAGCTGAATACAATTTCATTGTGCATATGCATTGCATTTTTATTATACATACATTGGTTAAAGAACAACTAGGCTGTTTCCATTTCTTAGCTATTGTGAAAAGGGCATCAATCAACATGTCCAAACATGTATCTCTGTAGTAGGATATCTAGTCCCTTAGGTGTATGCCAAGGAGTGGTACAGCTGGATCATTAGATCTATTTTTAGGTTTTTGAGGCTCTCTTCACTACTCCATATTGACTGTACCAGTTTGGAAGTTTGCATTCCCACCAGCAGTGAATGAAGATTCCTCTTTCCCCACATCCACACCAGCAGTTGGTGTCAGCTGTTTCCTTGATCTTAGTCATTCTGACTAGAGTAAGATGAAATCTTTTTTTTTTAAGTTTTACAAAAACTTTATTGAGAATTTCATACATGCATATAAGGTTTTTTGATCAAATCCATGCCCACTTCCTCTCCTCTACCATTCCCCCCTCTGAAGAGGTAATACTAAAATCTTTTAAGGATTAGATACAAGCTCCCAAATACTTTTGACGTTTTTTTCCTCTCCTCTACCATTCCCCCATCTGAAGAGGTAATACTAAAATCTTTTAAGGATTATATACAAGCTCCCAAATACTTTTGATGTTTTTGGCCTTTAGAACAGAGTATGTTGCTAACAGGCCCAAGAACATTTTGATTTTTAGCCTAGAAACTGGCTACATTTCCTTGAGGTCTTTTTACCCTAACTGCCTAGCTAATTCCTACCTCCTATTCTTATCACACCATCCTCTGAAGGGGTTACCCAAATTGCCAATAGGGAATAGGTATACTGATCTCTCTGGCTTCATCCATGCTGAACAGGGATGCGGGGTGAGGCAATTGGAGTATTCCTTCAGTGGGTCTATCTAAAAGACTCCCAAATTGCATAACTCTTGCCTCTAAGGGGAAAAAAGTCCTTGAATCATGAATAGGAGATGTGAAGGAGAAGGAAAGGCAAGAGTAATTAGCATTACAAGTTCTAGACAGGGAACTAGAAAAAAGTCAGAACAGAGCAATTTTCAAATGTTCATATGAGAGTCCATTGGAGTTTCTTGACAAGGGCTTCCAAAAGCATCCCTCTATTGGGTTCTTCCTCATTTTCCTTTTGTCTTCCAAGGCTGGACTAGTTGGCTGGGAAGAGTGGCTGGATACTCAGGTGAGGGTCCAATGACCATGCTTGGAACTCCTTGAATGAATGAGCACAGCCGTCAACAAGCCCAATTGTGACTATGTTTAGTGATCAGGCTCAGCCGAAGATAGCCGTCAACAAGCCCAATTGTGACTATGTTTAGTGATCAGGCTCAGTCGAAGTCATGATGATGGTAGTTATTTCATGCAGAAGGGACTGCTGTATAGCATCATCTTAGTAAAAGGACCTGGAATTTAAAAGGATTTGGTGGTAGGAGCCACATATGAGGGCAAACATATGTCATTTGTTTTTCTGAGTCTGTGTTACTTAACAGTATAACAGTTTCTAGATCCATCCATTTACTTGCAAATTTCATTATTTCAAATTTCATTATTAGTGTGATGGAAGATTTTTCTTCCCCACCCCTCAACTATAATAGACATATTTGCTGGGTATAGTATTCTGGTCTGGCATCTATTGTCATGTAGAAATGGAAATACTTGGTCCAGGCTCTTCTGGCTTTCATAGTTTGCATTGATAAGTCAGCTGCAATTCTGATGGGCTTTCCTTTGTGTGTGACTTGTTGCTTTTCTTTTGCTGCTTTCAGTATTCTGTCTTTGTTCTGTACATTTAGTGTTTTTACTGTGATATATCATGGGAAGTTTCTTTTCTGATCCTGAGTCTTACCTTCCAGTCACTTCTAGGAACTCCATGATAGCCAGTCACTAAAACAGATTTTTGTTCAGTCAATAGGATTTGTCTTTCATTCTTTTTGGCAATCAGAATGGAATAATGGGTGAGTTTTATCTGTTTCAGTGAAGTCATATGGCTTCGGCTTCTTGTAATGAAAGAACTGGAGAGTGGGCAGGCCTTCAGACTCCTTCCAAATAAAAATACACAATGGATAAAAACAAGACACTCTACTGTCACTGTTGTCCACATTGCTCCAAATCTTATTCATTTCTACACAGTTACCTATTTGAATATTTCCTTTAGGAAAGAGAACCATTAAGTTGAAGGGAAAAAAAAGACAAAGATTCTCACATCAATTTAATATTTTTTGGGGCATCGCAAATAACAAAGATAGTTGTCAGACATTAATGCAACTACACTGCAGGGAAAAACATACCTGCTTACATTCACAGCAAACCCTACATTCAGTCTGAGGGAGTTGTCTTTGTTTTTAGAGACAGAGCCTCAAGTAGCCCAGGATCACACTGAATTCACTGTATAGCCTAGGATGACCTTGAACTTGATCCCACTGCCTCAGAGGGAAAGCACAAAGTAGAAATGGAGATCCAGGGAAGAAAGAATGCCATGGTACAGAAGAAATGAGGCATCATTTTAAGAGAGCAACTGTTCTGCAGAGGCCATCCAAATCTCTGGCCCTATTCGATTGGGCAAAGTCAAAGGACTAGATATTGTGGTATTTCAGGAATTTAGCAAGATAGTATGCTGCAGGACTAAAGGGAGATTGGTTACTGTACAAGGGTAGGCAGGCATCAAATGTTCCAGAACCCGTGACTAGGGGATCAAAACCTGGACACACCTAGATATAATATCTCTAAATGTTCTAGCTTCCAGAGTCCATTCAACATTGGCTTGAAACCAGTGGCTTAAAAATGACAGGTCCAAAGCAAGTTTACTTACTAGATGACCATGTTTCGCTGAAATGATCTGATAACATGATAGCCTCTGAGAAGAAGAATGCAGCCTTGAAGAGGCATGATGGCCATCTTCACCTGTGCAAAAGCTCCTGAAACTCTTGCTTACTCACCATGCAGTCATCAGGAAACATCTCCCGCCTCCTTTCCCCCAAATCCGCCACCACTAATTGACAAGATGGACAGACTTGAGCATGACTCTTCTTGCCTCAGTGATGACTTTTTAAAAAAATTTAAATAGATTTTGTAAAGTTTATAAGGTATTTTGATTACATTTAGGCCCAATCTACTAACTGCATCCCTCTTATAGACCCTATCAGATTTCATGTACCCTGTCATATGTATTAAGGCCTATTGAGTCAAGTTTGTGCCCCCGAATGTCCTTTGGAGTGACTGGAGCCTGGTTAACCTATCTAGTGTAAAACCCTAAAGAAAACTGACTCACACTCTCCAAGTAGCTATTGATTGCCAGTAGTTCCTCAGCTAAGGTTGGGGCTTCTTTCCTACTTTGCCACTTCTATGTTGGGATTTTTGTCTGGCCTGAGTTTGAATGGGTCTTGTCCATGAATGCATACGAATAATTTCCCAGCTGTTCGGAAACCTGTTTCCTTGTAGTAATGCACAACCTCTGGCACTTACAATCTTTCTGCCCCCTCTTCCACAATGGTCCCTGACTCTTGGGTGGCAGAGATTAGATACAGGCGTCCAACTCAGGGAATAAGAGACCATGTTGTCATGTCTTATTCTCAGCACCTTGGCAAGTTGTAACTTTCTGGGTTAATCACCCAGATTAACCATGAAGAGTCTTCACTGGTGAGAGTTGAGAGATACATGAATATTCTTTCTTCTCCCTGTTCCCTGGGCCTTGGCTGTGGAGGTCCATTGTAGATGTGTCACTTAGGGCTGGGCATATCACAGACACATATTTTCTGCATTTGATTAATTGTGGAACTCTGTAACAGTCTCTATCTGTTGCAAAAAGAAACTTCTTTAGTGAATGGTGAGAGGTATACCTGTCTATAAATATTAGGATGCATATTTAGAATAGTGAATAACTGCACGCTTGGTCTCCACACTTGCATGGGCCCAGTGAAATGAAGAACCAGAAGGAGAAGTAGAACTCATGTTGGCATGGGAATATTGGAATGCTTGGCCTGGGTTCAACTTTGTTGGTCGTTAACTGTAATTATTAGCTAACTCACACATGTCCACATTTGTGTGCTCGACAGGTTCTGCAGCTTAGTGGTTGAGATTGAACAAAACTGGATTGAAAAACTGTAGAGAATGAACTCCAAAGAGGAAGCCCAAGAGTGTCTTAGCAACAAAGGCAGCTCCAGCCGGTAGTGATCTCCACTAAAGCATGAACATGGAAGAGAGGCTTTGGGAGAAAAACTGTCAGGACCAGTTACACTTACTGCGGAGAGATGTCAGGAGACAGAGGCTCGGTTATTGGGGTACATGAGCCTACATCCTCACCTGTGTTTTCAGAACCCCTTGGGCAGAGATATAAACATTTATGTTTATTGAGACAATAACAATATAATGGAAGGAGTCTAAAGGGCAACTAAACCATTTTGGGAAGCCCAATTTCACTGTTCTTCAGTTCTCTTAAATATAAATTAAATTAGAGTCCTTTCCAGCTACAAACTTACTAAATTGCACTAAATTCTTGGACTGGATTAATAGTTTTATAGTCTTACAAATGGACCTGTGCCCAGAGGAGCTGTTTTATTACTTATAAATTTCCTGATAGTCAAATACAGTGTTAAAAATCATGTTTATGTGTATTCATGGAGTGCTACTTAGAATAAAGCCAATTTAGAAAAAGAATGAAATCAATTTAGAGACAAGTAATATTTTCTACCAATGCTTATAAATAAAACCCAAAAATACAATACTATAACCAATCCAAAATTTACAATATAAATGGTTAATTAAGCTTTTTAAAAGAAAGAAACGAGCAAACAGGTTTAGAGACTAAAAGTTGACTTTAACACTTATATAATACAAGACACACAAGAGGTTTGCAGTATATAAATGCAACGCAAAGAAAAATTTGTTTGCAACAACACTGTCTTATGGTTAACTTAAAGAAAGTTTGGACCCCTCAAGGGACGCTGTCAGATCTTACTCCTCCCTCTTCATCCCCAGTGCAGGTAATTACCATTCAGAGTTTTGTATGAATAATAAAGATAAGCAAGTGATGAGATTTAAAGTGATTTGATCATGTGTAATTGCATGAGATACATATAACTCACTGTTACATAAGAAAACTGAAACATCAGATTTGGGGGTACATGGTATAACAACAGCAGTTCAGTCCCTGAGCCCATGCTGAAGCTTCCTTCATTTCTTCTACAGTCATTTACCATTGGTAAGAAATTCTCTTTTCTTCATAAATTTACTGTATAGAGATGAAATTTCCAAAAAATACTCTTTAATCTGGCCTTTTCTTTTACTATTCTGAGAAAGGAGTCACATTGCATGATTTTCTTGGTGATAGGTGATACTTTGATGGCTCAGCAAGAGGTTTTCTGAGATGCACCAAGCTTTTGCTTAAACCTGCCATCCTTTATATTTTTTATTTTTAAGATATTTGTTTTAAATTATAGCCTTCAGCTATACACATGAACTCATATAGAGATGTTGTATGCCTAATTTTCAGTAGGTTTTTGAACTAATACATTTCCCTCAGGTTTTTTACATCATCTAGGCATTGTTTCTCTCTCCTCTCTCTCTACCTGTTTAGCCCTCCCTCCTCTCTCTCCAGTTAAAATACCCCCATTTTCCTTATTTCACCCTTGATAATACCTGCCTCCCATGGTCCCCCTCTCTCGAGCCCCTTCTTCCCCTTTACCCCGAGAGTTCTTTGTATAACCCTTCCTTTCCCACTCCCACTTAAATAACCCTATGTTACCCATTTCTCCCTAAGTAACACCTGTCTCCTACTATTCTTCTCTCCAAGTTTCCTTCTTTTCCTTTACCTCCCTGGTTCCTTTCTATTTTCCTCACTCCTGAAGTTACATCAGGATATTTGCTCACATATAAGGTTTTGGTGCTAGGATCTACAATTATATTATGTGCAGTTTTGGAGGGCATGTGCACCTGTATGTGGGTGCCCAGAGGCCAGAAGTGTCAGATCCCCTGGAGCTGGAGTCACAGGTAGCTATGAGGTGCCAGATGTTGGTGCTAGGAATTGAACTTGGGTCCTCTGAAAGAGCAGGATGTGCTCTTAACTTCTGAGCCATTTTTGCAACCCTCTTGTTCTTTAATTTGTCCCTAGCTGTTATTCCACTGTGAGAAGAGTACTTATTCTGTTTGTCTCATTATGCTGGTGTTGAAACCCAGGGTGTCAAACACAATAGGCAAGCAGTCCTGCACCAAACTACATCCTCAGTTCTTTATCTTACTTTGAGATAGGTCTCATTAAGTTACCTAAGCTAGTCTTGAACTAACACTGTAGCCCAGCTGACCTTGAATTTTATACTGATCTTCCTTCCTCAGCCTCTCCAGTAGCTGGACTTACAGACCCGTGCCATGAAGCCTGGCCTGTCCTCTTTGCTGCAGGCTTAGGCTGTTTATAGTGATATTTCTTTATGGGTCATATAATATTCATCTTCTTATATTTGCACATTCATTGTGCATGTGGCTTTTTTCCTTGGTTATTTCTAGAATGGACATTCTAATTATGGTGTGCATATCTTCAGTTTTAGACCTGATGTCTTCCAAGTTGTTATTCCAGCTTATACAGCTGTTGCTAATATCTGAGAATGTCATCGTTCCATGTGCTCATCATTTCTTCATTTGTTTTGTCAGCTTAATGCATGTGAGATGAAATCCCACAATGATTTCGTCAGAAAGCCCTTGACTGGAAGTAGACTTGAGAAAATTTTCATATGTTGATTAGGCATTCTTTGTTTTTTCTAAAGAAAGACTTTGTTTCCATTATGTGCTTTTTGAGAAACATAAAAAATGTTCTAATTAGGAAATTGTTCTCGGGTTTCCTAGTTGAAGAACATGATTGCAATTGTGTTCTTCAACTTCATGCTTTCAGTGTCTCAGCTATTGACCATGACTTTCATGATTCTGCTTTCCCGCTGGAACATAAGAAACCCTTTTTCATAGCACAATGTCTTCTACAATATTTTCTTCTAAAGTCATTAATATTTTATGTCTCACATTGAACATATAAATCCAGATGGAATTAACTTCTTATGGTATAATTTTTCTTTTGTGAATAAACAAATTGTTAAGCAATTTATTTCATAATTCTTCCTTTTAATGTGATCTTCAATGTCAGTTTAACAGAATCATTAAATATTTGTGGAAAATTAGGAATATAAAAGAAAAGAGCCAAGAGGAGAAAATGCCCTTAGCTGAGTCTATAACAGGAGTCTGTCTATAAGAGAAGTAATGTTTTTATTCTTTCTTTTTTCATTTTTAATTTCTTGTATCTTTATGGATCAGTAGTACTATAATAATACACTGTAGATGATGAAGATTGATTAAAATAACAGAAAGCCCACATAATGTCCTGTAATTCTCCATTTATTTATGCATCAAATTGTTAAAGTCCTATTTTTAAATTAGGCTTATTTTAAAATAAATGCGTTAACAGCTTTAAATAGCTCATCTCTAAACTTCCAGCAACTCTAAAATATAGGTATTATTAATTGATTTTATATTTGTTTAAAATAAGTATCAAAATCATGTTTGTGATAGAAATTTTAGAAAATTAAGAAAGTATTATAAATAACTTAGAAAATTCTTCTAGAACATAAGAAAGTTATAAAAGAGAATATAAGAAACATGAAGGTTGGGCCAAGAACATTTAGAAAGTGCTCATTGGGGGATCCAGAGAAAGAATATGGGATCCAGAAATAGATGAAGGAAAGGAAACAATTAATGATGTACTAGAACAAGATTTGTTTAAAGTGAGGGCAGTTGGAATTATTGACTAGATGGCTGGCTGAAACTGACACAAAACATAACCATTGTGAGGAACCAGAGAATTCTCAGAACAGAATAAATCAATAAGATTTTAAAAATGTGTACATTCATTGTAGAAAGAAATTTGAGACGGCCTCAAGAATCTCAAGCACAGTGGGAGTGGAAGTTAAGAAGGATCTTTCACCATCCAACGGGCCTACTTTGGCAGAAAGACTCACATGGTCCATCCACAGTTTATCAAGACTGAAGAAGTAGAAGCAGTAGGTCCAGCTGCCCCGAGGTGTTGGATTCTGTGACATCCATGACCGGAAGAGAACCCAAGCTCCAGGTAATGCTGCTAACACAGCCAGTACCTGGACGCAGCAACCTGGACTCAGATTCATGACTATGGTAATTGGGACACAGTACATTTTTGTTAGCTTGAACTTCTCATTAAATTTGTGGTTTTTGTGACAGACCAATAAAAATCTAATACAAGTGGCTGGAGAAATGGCTCAGCAGTTAAGAGCACAGGTTGCTTTTCCAGAGGACCTGAGTTCAATTACCAACAACCATCTGTAACTCCAGTTCCAGGGGATTCAATGCCATAATCTGATTCCAAGGGCACCAGGCATGCACTTGGTGCACATTTGTACATATACACAGGCACTACCACATACACATGCAATAAAAAGAAAGAAATCTTTAAAAAAAAATCTAGTCTAAATTTTGGAAAACTAGAAGTGAGGTTCTGCTGCACCAAATCCCCAAAATATGAGAGTAGGTATGGAATAGGGAAGTATAGAACAATATTTTTAATTTATTTTTAAAAAGTTATAGAAATCTGTAATTTATACATGTTTTGAAATATGTATGCATTATGAAGTAGATGGTTAAGATATTGCTTATGCATTATATACAAGATATTCTGTTTTGAGTGCCCCTAAAGGGTGGTGCTGATTTAGCTCTTGGTTCCAAGGTAATGCAATTTGGAGGCAGTGGACTTTTTAGGAGGTAGATAGCTTGCTGAGAGGCCCCTGGGTCATGGGAGTATGACTTAAGGTATTTCTATTGAAACACTTTGGTAGTTCTCTTGAGCAGGTGGTTATAAAGGCTATCTCATTTCTACTTGGATAGATCTACATTGTGATCACTGGCCTGTTCTGGTACAGGCTCCTGTCACAGTCACTCACCATTTAGTATGGGTCATCACCAGAACTGAGCCAAAGTAGGCGCCATGTCCTTGAATATTCCAGACTATGTGATTCTTGTATTCTTGGTGCTCTTTCTGGAGTTTTTCCATCTAGATATTTTGTTATTTAGCTCCAGAATTTGTTTAGCTTCCTTTTAAAGGTTTCTATCTCTTCGTTGAAATTTTAATTTTGTGTTCATGTTATTCTCTGATTTCAATTAGTTGTCTAATTGTATTCATTTTAGGCACACTGAGCTTCTTCAAGAAAAATGTTCTGAATTCTTTGTCAGGTAATTCACAGATTTCCATTTCCTTAGACTCAGTTTAACTAATATTTTGTTCTATGGCTTTGGTGTGCCACGTGTCTCTGCATGTTGCTGATCTTAGTGGCCAGACATTGTGTCTGCTCACTGAAGTGCTGGGGAATTTTCTATGCCTTGCAGACTGGCCTCAGCAGGGAAGTCATTTTTGAGACAGCACATCCAGAGGTTCTGGGCAGTATACCTGGCATGGTCTGTGTGATGGTTAATAGTGTCATTTTTACAGCATACAGAGGACAAGATTTTGGGGCATAGATTTATGCCTGGATCCTGGATCCACTTAAGTGTACCTGTTGATTTGTTTTCCAACAGCAAGGGGTCTAACCTGATTACAGCAGTGAGCTTGGTGTCTGCATCTCCAGGAGTCACCCTGATAGTTTGGATCATGAAGGTTGGCTGTGGAGCCTGACTCTGCAGGGACTGGTCTAGAGTCTGTGGCTGTGGCTGATTTCCAGGTGCCTAGACCCATGAGGGCTGCCTAAAGCCTGGGATCTCTAAAACCTAAAGTCTGTTTTGTGTGGGCTGGTGTGGAAGTGATGTGTGTAGGCACTGTGCTGTATCTAGGAGTTCTGATCCACAGCCTATGGCCAGAGTTCAGATTGTCTTTGGGGTAGGTCTGGAGACTGAGTTCTCAAAGATGAATTTGGGCCTGAGACTATGTGGGTCTGTCTGGAACCTGAGTACATAGGATCCATTCTGGAACCTGGAGCTATGGGGTCATTATTAAATTAAAATCTATGCCGCTTGGGGCAGTTCTTCTGGATCCAGTTACAGACATGAGATCTCCCTAAGACTTACCCACTTTAGTAAAGCATAATCTCTACTTTTATTCTGTGTACCTCTTTCCTAACCATGCTTTCCTAATGCTTTGGGCTACCCCAACATTTTGGGTTTCTCTACCTTTTTCTCTACAATTCCCTTCTCCTCCCTGTCATGTGGCTGGTAGTCCATCACTGTCTGATGTCCATGAAGGCCCTAAACTAGCATGGCATCACTGGTTTTTCCTTCTCCTTTCTGTTCCCCTAGTCAAGGCAGCAACTGAAATTTATAGCTTGCCTGCCTTGAGGAGTCCTTCCTTCCTTCCTTCCTTCCTTCCTTCCTTCCTTCCTTCCTTCCTTCCTTCTTTCTTTCTTTCTTTCTTTCTTTCTTTCTTTCTTTCTTTCTTTCTTTCTTTCTTCTTTCTTGCAGGGATTCCCTAGTCCCAGCCTACCTGGAAGTCATGACCTGGAAGTGGAGCAGAGTGGTCTCTATCTCCCAGAGAGCCATCTGCCTCTGCCTCCTGAAGGTTGGGGTTAAAAGTGCATGCTCCCATGCCCAGCAGGATTTTCCTTTAAATTTGAATATGCTTCTGCTTGAGTCCATTCTTAAATTCTTTTATGAATGAGACTAAGGACTCTGTAGGGGTTGGGGATACTTTTTCTCTCCTGTATCAATCCTGTTGTGCACCAGCACTGCCTATGTGACCTTGATTTTTCTGCTCCCCCTCTGAGCTACAGCCTCTCCTCTTATGGTTATGGCCTCTGCCATTGCTCTGGTTCTGTGTAGATCCACGGTCCGATGTCCAAGGGGAACCCAGCTCTAGGATAGCAGGAGACTCTTTTGCCCCTGGCTCTCCTGCCTAGTCATTGGCGTGTGGTGTCTTTTTCCTTCAGTGTCCCCATCTATAAGGTGGGCAACTGACAACTTTTAGTATTTCACAGGGGCCTGTGGGTTTATGTATATGTATGTGTGCCTATATATCTCCCTTTATATCCATATTTAACATGTAAAAATGACCCTACTCTTTTCCCAGACATGATCATTCCACCCACTCCCTCATCACAACAGTAATGTCCCCAGTGCTGGGGCCTCTGGAGCCCTGCCTACAGAGAAGCAGGCCAAGTGGGCGCTGCCCTGACATTTCCATCTCTCCTGTAAGGCAGTCTCTCTCTCTCTCTCTCTCTGCCTCTCTGTCTCTATCTGTCTCTGTCTCTGTCTCTCTCTCTCTGCCTCTCTGTCTCTGTCTCTCTCTGCCTCTCTGTCTCTATCTGTCTCTGTCTCTGTCTCTCTCTCTCTGCCTCTCTGTCTCTGTCTCTCTCTGCCTCTCTGTCTGTCTCTGTCTCTGTCTCTGTCTCTGCCTCTCTGTCTCTGTCTCTCTCTGCCTCTCTCTGTCTATCTGTCCCTATATCTGTCTCTGTCTCTCTCTCTGTCTCTGTCCCTCCCTCTCTCTCTCTCTGTCTCTTTCTGTCTCTGTCTCTCTCTCTGTCTCTGTCTCTCTCTCTCTGTCTCTCTCTGTCTCTCTCTCTCTCTCTCTGTCTCTCTCTGTCTCTGTCTCTCTCTCTCTGTCTCTCTCTGTCTCTCTCTCTCTCTCTCTGTCTCTCTCTGTCTCTGTCTCTCTCTCTCTGTCTCTCTCTGTCTCTCTCTCTCTCTCTCTGTCTCTCTCTGTCTCTGTCTCTCTCTCTCTGTCTCTCTCTGTCTCTCTCTCTCTCTCTCTGTCTCTCTCTGTCTCTGTCTCTCTCTCTCTGTCTCTCTCTGTCTCTCTCTCTCTCTCTCTGTCTCTCTCTGTCTCTGTCTCTCTCTCTCTGTCTCTCTCTGTCTCTCTCTCTCTCTCTCTGTCTCTCTCTGTCTCTGTCTCTCTCTCTCTGTCTCTCTCTGTCTCTCTCTCTCTCTCTCTGTCTCTCTCTGTCTCTGTCTCTCTCTCTCTGTCTCTCTCTGTCTCTCTCTCTCTCTCTCTGTCTCTCTCTGTCTCTGTCTCTCTCTCTCTGTCTCTCTCTGTCTCTCTCTCTCTCTCTCTGTCTCTCTCTGTCTCTGTCTCTCTCTCTCTGTCTCTGTCCCTCTCTCTCTCTCTGTCTCTCTGTCCCTATCTCTGTCTCTGTCTCTCTCTCTGTCTCTGTCCCTCTCTCTCTGTCTCTATCTGTCTCTGTCTCTCTCTCTCTGTCTCTCTGTCTCTATCTGTCTCTGTCTCTCTGTCTCTTTCTTTCTCCCTCTCTTTCTTTCAACTCACCTTCCCTTCTCTGGAGTAAGGTGGCAATTCATAGGGAACCACCATTTCCATGCCGCTAGGAAAGGGAAGAACCTAGAGTGAGTTCAGTTACCCTCTTGTTCTGGAGGATTGTGTATAGTGAGAAAGTATCTGAGGTAGCATTGGACTTGGCATATGGCCAATCATATGGGCTAAGTGTCCAGACTTTTGACCTCTCTGATGCTCAGGTTCTGGATGTCCTTGGAATGAGCATCTTACTCAGTCAATAAACACTTATCAGGCTTGTGATAGAGTTCACAATTAACACAATACAATAGGACCATAAACGTTTCTCCTTATGTAAAATCCTGGCACCTGAGAGAGTAAGGAAGAGAGAACACACACACACACACACACACACGAAACATACAATGTGATGACACATCTCTGTCTCTGTCCCTCTCTCTGTCTCTGTCTCTCTGTCCCTATCTCTGTCTCTGTCTCTCTCTCTGTCTCTGTCCCTCTCTCTCTCTCTCTGTCTCTCTGTCCCTATCTCTGTCTCTGTCTCTCTCTCTGTCTCTGTCCCTCTCTCTCTCTCTCTGTCTCTCTCTGTCTCTGTCTCTGTCTCTCTGTTTTTTTGAGGCAGAGTTTCACTAGGCAGTCCATAAGCTCAGGCTACAGTCTCTGCAGCAGCCCTTTCCATCTCACAGATACTGACAGGAACCCTACTGACACACTGTCTGTGACTCTGTAGGGAACAGACTTCCAAGTGCCAGGAATTCTCACTTGGAAAAAGTGAGTTTACCTCAAAGGGGGTATTGATGGCTCTGCATCCTGCTGCCCAACTGGCTTCCTTGCCTCTTGCCTGACGGTGACAGATTGCTAGCTTTTGCCTTGAAACCTCTCCCATCCTCAGAGGGGTATGGGAATAAACCCCTACTTCTGCCATAGGGGCCCTGGTTTTCTCACTTCAGAGCCCCTGCCAGACTATCTCTGCTGCTGGGTCTGAACTCTCCTTAGAACCCCTGTCATACTGTTGCCTATCAGTCTTTCTGTCTATGGTAGTAGCAACCTCTAATAAACGTCTTGCCCCCAACAATCCATCTTAGTGTTTCTCTTTAACCCACATCTGAGACCTTTCAGAATACAAAGAAAGAAGATTGGAGTTAAGGAATCCAGGTTGTGAAGTCGTAGGTGTTCCTCTGAGTTGTGTGGTTTGTGGTGTGGCACAGTCATCTCTCCAGTAAAAATATTAATTCAGTGTTAATAATACCTCGAACAGTCATGGTTTCTATCATTCTAATTGTAAGAATATAACCTATATTGTATAATGACTGTGGTGAAGTGATTTGTTCATTGTTGTCATGGAACATGTGTTCTGGCTTTCTACAGGTGCTCAATGGTGTAAGCTATGGTCCAAATTCAGAATTAATTTTAATAAATCTGGCATTGTTAAGAGATAGGGACTCAATTATGGAGCTGAGGGTGTATAGCCAGAACACATTTGAAAAGCGGTTATATAGTTGTGACAGTGGAAATTTTTTCTTCTTTGCCAAGGGCTTAAGGTTGTCTAAGACATCATTTCCAAGTCAAGTCCCAGTTTCCTGTAAGAGTTTGGTTGGGCCTTTGGCATATTTCTTGTGAGGATTTATAACTCAAATTTTTATATGTGTTTCCTGTTGGTAGTAGCATCCAGGTTCTGTGGATGTGTAATACAGTCACAGCTGGTACTGGTAAGACTGCCTTACAGAATACAGGGGCTCTATGTATAGACAACAATGAAATCATGGCTATTGAATTATGATGTGTCCTCTCTGAAACACAGGGACAGGACTTTTGAAACTTAATCCTTTCTTCAGTGAAAAAGCAGTACCCAAGACCCAGGGTTCCTCAGGGATGCCACTGCCCGCCCTTTCTGTAAAAAGGATTTTTTTCTAAACAGTGCACATCCCCCACACTGGGCTTTATTACCAGCAGGATGCCTCCTGGCCCACCTGCTCTTGCCATGACTCCACCAGTGATTGCAACATAACTGGTGCACAGAGCTGATGTTGAAATCTGCCACAAATCAGCTTACCCAGGCATAAGTACCATCCACTCCTGTGAGTACATCTTAAGGTTGATTCAGCAACAAACAAGTGTCCCAGTCACCACTCATCAAGGAAGCTTCTTTTGCAACAACCCTCCTTTGCAACAGAGTTCCATAACTGGTCACACACACAGATTGTCTGTGAATTGCTCAACCCTAAGTGACACATCTACAATGCAACCTCTACACCTATGGCTCACAGAACCTAGTGAAATGAGAAAGGGTAGAGAGAACATTAATGTATCTCTCAGCTTTCATCAGTGAAGCTCCCTCATGCAACAGAGGGCCATGAACACAAAGGGACACAAATGGCCAAAGTTTAAAGATTAAGATCTGCAGAGTGTGGATACTTGGACACTCCACCCAGGGCTCAGGATCATTGTGGAAGAGGGGCTGAAAGATTGTAAGAGCCAGGGAGAAGGTTCATGACCATTTGGAAGTAGAGTCCCACAGGCTCCTTGGAACTTGTTCATATGAATCTACAGAATGGTGTCAGCATGGATAAGACCAATGCAAACTCAAGCGTACAAAAACCCAGCATAGAATTGTGGAAATGGGCAGCAGGCCTCAATCTTAGTGGAAGAACTATTGGTAACTGATTACCGTTGGGTGAGAAAGAGTTGATCTTCCTAAAGTGAGGGACTCCAGATAGGCTGACTATTCCTCAATGGATGAACTTGCACTAAGGGATGTTTGGGGGACACTAACTTGACTCAATAGGCCTTAATACAAATGACAGAATGCATGAAGTCCAGTGGGAGGGGACTCTGGGAGGGGGCCAATGAGGAAGGGGGTGTAAAGATGATTAAGATGTTCTGTATGAAATACAAAAAAATTCCATAAAAATTTACTAAAAAGAGAAAAGAAACGTGTGTGTGTGTGTGTGTGCGTGTGTGTGTGTGTGTGTGTGTGTGTGTGTGTGTGGCCATGAAGGTGTGTGCATGTTTGTGTATGGGAGGACCCCAGATGAAAACTTCAGGTGCTGGTCTTCGTGTGCATTTATTATTCATTCATTTGTTTATTTATTTATTTAGTTATGTGTTTGTCTATCATCTATCATCTATCTATCTATCTATCATCTATCTATCTATCTATCTATCTCTATCTATCATCTATCTATCGATCATCTATCTATCATCTATCATCTATCTATCATCTATCTATCTATCTATCTATCTATCTATCTATCTATCTATCTATCATCTATCAATCTACAGAGGCTCTCTTCCTGACCTGGAACTCACCAATCACACTGGCCAGTGAGGCCCAGGGATGCACCTATTTCCACCTCTCCAGCACTAGGATAACAAATGCACTTTATCTTGCTCAGCTTTTTAATGTGGGTTCTGGGGTCAAACTCAGATCCTCATTCTTACAAGCAAGCAGTTTACTGAATGAGGTATTTCCTCAACTGGAAAGAAAATGCTGCTCTACCTACTTAGCCAACTGAAACACTAAGGTTTATAGTGCTGCCCATTTCTCTTCTAGTGATTGACAGCTCTCCTTTCTGCTCCTATTTGGACACTGGTTTGCTGATCACATCGTAGTTAATGTACAAGGGTATATTTCTCTCTCCTGGTTGTTGACCTTGCTGTCAGTCAATAACAATTGATAACAGAATAAGTAAGCATATATCAGTGATCCTTCTCCTTAAATAGTGTTCCACTTCAGAGGATGAGCTGAGTAACAATGTATAAGTTAAAGGGCAGGAAGGAGCAAAATGAAGTGTTGGTGATGTGGAGGGAAAATCACACGTTTATTAAATTTTGTGTATGTGTTGATGTACACACACATGTATATGCTGCTGCAAACGTATGTGCCTGAACAAGCATATATGGAGGTCAGAGGTGGATACCCAGTATCTTCCTCAGTCACTCTCCACCTCGTTTTTTGAGACAGGGTCTCTCACTGAGCCTGGAGCTCACCATTGCCTAGGCTGGCTGGCCAGTGAACTCTAGAGATCTGCCTGTTTCTGCCCCTCCCCCAAGTGCTGGGGTGAATTTATGCTGCCATGCCTGGATTTTACATGGGTCCTGGGACTATAAACTTGGGTCCTCATGCTTGCTTTGGCAGCACTTTACCAACCGAGCCATCTGCTCAACTTGCAGATATGCAACCCATTCGGGTAACTCAATGAAGGAAACAACTGTGTTTTAAGAAGTGATTCATGGCTGCTGTAGATCTGCCCATGTTAGAGAGGAGAGGATGCTGAAGGGGCCGGAAGGTTTGAGGGAGTTCAGGTTCTAAGCGGAGTTTATCAGTTCTGTGACCTGCTCAAAACTCAAATTTGCCAGACTACATGCCCTCCTGTGTCCTAGGGGATTCGTTTGTGCATAGAAGTAGGAAAATAACTTTATGAAATTTGAAGTACAGGGATACGAAGGATGTATTTTCAAAAATAAGAAACACTTCCCTGTGGCAGGTGAGCTCATGGAGAGAATGAAAAGTCTTCCTTACAAAGAGGTTTGCATTTGTAGAATGAGAAAGTTTTGCCAGTCAGAGGAGCTCCACACATTCATCCCAGTGACATAAGGTGGGCATGCTGTCTACCCTCCAGAACAACTGCCACATTTTACCACTTGGCCTCCGTGAATCAAATGCATTTATGTATATGCCCTCTTATATGCTGTTAGTATTTTGTTTAAGTTTCTAAGAAGCCAGAAGTGACTGTTGGCACAAGAGATATCTAAGGATTTAGTATGCGTTTTAGCTCTCCAGGTAGGAGAAGCACAACCAAGATGACAGGAAACTCAGGAGGGTGGAGCAGAACTATCAAAATTTTCTAGTGCAGATTCAAGTGGATTTGCCAAGGCTCATAAGAAAAGTGTTTCTTTTCTATGTCCCTTTGTAAGTATGTCCCGTCTTTCCTTGCTTGCTAATGTCCTGGCCTCAGCTAAAAGTTGATAATAAATAAGGAAATCCATGTAAGGACTCCATATACTCCAAATACAATGGCAACCACTGTAGTGGATGTCAACAAGAGAAGCACACAGCCAGGGCTACATCTGTGTATCCATTTCAGATGTGCAATTTGCAGCCCTCAGTCCATCTCTAATATCCTTGTAAGTAGAGGGTTTGATGATAGCTTTGGTTCAATTTAGAATCAAGGCTGCAAAAATCTTCACTATTTCAATTTTCTTTCTTTTCCCCCCAAACTTTTGAAGCATTTTAATTTTCAAATGTCAAAACATTAGATTTTAAAATAATACTTTATTATTTCAATGAGAATTTCATGTATGTATTTTGATCATACTTAGATCCTCCTCCCTGACCCCCTCTCATATCCACTCCTACTCCCTACCCACTGAACCATATCATGTTTTCTATTATTTTTTAAAGATTAATCAAGTCTAATTTGTGTTTCTCAAATGCCATTCAGTTTGGATCTATCCCCTGGAGCTGGGTCAACCTACCCAATATCATACCCTTAAAGAAAACTGACTCTCCCTCAGTTAACAGTTTGATTTCCAACAGTTCCTCAGCTAGGACTGGGTCTTCTTACCTGCATTCCCCCCCAATCTCCCGCAATGCTGGGTTTTTGTCTGGCTTGGGCTTGTGCAGGCTGAAGAGATGGCTCAGTGGTTAAGAACACTGGTTGTTCTTGCAGAAGACCTGGGTTTGAATCCCAGCACCCACATGGGAGCTAACAACTGTCCTTAATGCCAGTCCCAGAGGATCTGACAGCCTCTTTTGACCTCTGTGGGCATTGCACAACACGGGTGCACTTATCTACACACAGGCAATACACACATACACATAAAATAAAAATAAATAAAAAATTTTAAAAAGTTCGTTTAATATGTGGATGCTAATTTTGAAGTTCTAGGTGTGTTTATTTTGATTGGAAAATCTACAGTGGTAAGGAAACTAGTTCAAGGCTATTGAATAGGGGGGTGGGGGACTTTCTGGGAAGGGAGAAAGAATACAGTGATAGATATAAAGGGGGAGAGTAGAATAATGGAATAGGAAGGGCCAAATGGGGTGGGGAATGGGAGACCAGGTATGGGGAGGGTTGACTAACATTAAAAAGTCATATGGAAACCTTCAGAATCTTCTTAAAATATATACATATATACATATATAAATAGTTTAAATGGAGTTACCCTATAACAGGAGGACAATACCCCTACCAGACGCCATAAGCTAGAGAATAAAAACTTCAGTGTTGGGAATGGGCTTCTCTCCATTTACTAATGAGGTACCATAGACCCTCAAACAATACTGGATATTGCCATTGCTCTTGGTTGCCTTCAGTACTTAATGATAAGGCCCTAGTGCTGAAGACACTACATATGTGAGTCATCAAACAAACATGGAGAAATCCAGCAGGTACTGACCTCAAAGCTTCATCTCTACAGACTAGTTTTCACAGTACTGGAAGGTGCTATGCATATTACCACAAGAGAAATATAATCAACAACCTTACCCAGTTGTGATCCCTGAAAGCTATAATAAAAACTGTATTAGTAAGATATGTCCACTGGTACAATACCAGTATGAGTGTTAGGGGATTAACCAACCACTTTCTGATGGGATTCAAGGTCCACTTCACAAGATGGAGCCCATAACTGGCACTGTTATCATCACCAAGAACCTGTGACTAGACAGGGCACAGACAATAGGAGAAATTACTCTATTAGCCTGCTAAATGGACATAGTTTTAAACCAACTTTCTTTAAAAAAATATTTTATTACTTTCATTTTTATGTGCATGAGTGTATTACCCACATTAAGCAAGTGCACCCATATCAGGCAATACCCACAGAGGTCAGAAGAGGGCGTGAATCCCCTGGAACTGGATTTACAGACAGTTGTTAGATGCCACATGGTTGCTGGGAACTGAAACAAGCTCCTTCTCAAGGGCAGCCAGTGCTCCCAACCACTGAACTCTCCAGCCCCCTCCATAATCTTTCTTATAATTCATCCCAGCCACCATGCCACTCCATCTAGGCTAGTCTGCTGGGGATGAAACCATGGCATTCTTTAAGGAGTAGCACATTCATTAGTTACTTTTTATCTGTGATAAAATTTCATGATCAAAAGTGACTATGAAAGACTTTACTTTGGCTTATGGTTCCAGATGGATGATAGTCTGTCTTGTCAGGAGGCATAGCAGCAACTGACAGGCATGGGGCAGAGTCAGGAAGCTGAGAGATCATATCTTCAACCATATGTAGAAAGCAGAGAATGTTACCAGGAAGTGGGGTGCAGCAATGACCCCCAAATTCTACTCTCAGTGACTTCCTTTAGCAAGGCTCTACCACCTAAAGTTTCCACAACCTCCCCAAGCAGGGCTACCAGCTGGAGTTCAATTGTTCACATACATGACCTTATTGGGAATATTTTTCATTCAAACCACCACAGCACCTAAACTGCAAGACGACAGAGATTTAGTTTTGAAAAAGGTTGAAGATGGAGCAAAGAGAATGATTAAACTGATGGAATGTATAAACAATGTAGGAAGGGAATAAGGCACATAAATGCACAAGGAAGAGGAATAAAGGACAAGAAGTTTCAGTGGCATTGAAAACCAGGAGTCCTCTAGTTCTGGGAGCAAGAAGAGTGAGATTAGGGGACTGGAGAGATGGCTTAGTGGTTGAAAGCCCAGGCTGCTCTTGCAGAGAACCCAGGTTTGATTCCCACCACCCACATGGCAGCTAACAGTTGTTCCTAACTCCAGTTCCAGGGGGTCCAATGCCCTCATCTGTCCTCAATGGGCATGGCACAACATGGGAGCACTTACACACATGCAGGTGAAACACTCATACATGTAAAATAAAAAATAAAATATTTTTTTAAAAAACAAGAATAAGATCAGGGAGGAATCTAGAATGTCAGTGTTTCCAAGGTTGACTGATACTCAAACCAATGGACAGCATCCAGCATGTGGTGAGGTAGTAGGTGACCGACATGGTCCAGAGGGGAAGGATTTTGTGATAATTAAAAACCTGAGAAGTTGAAGTATATAGCACAGCTCTCCGCACCGGGACTCCCTAAGCCTCATTCACCCTTCCATCCCACAGCCCCCCCCCCGTCTGCCGTTCTATACTCCTAGTTTGGGCCCTGCACCATTCCTAGTCTCGGGGCCCCAGACACCTGGGGAACCAATACTGCTTCCTGATCCTTCTCACCCAGAGCAACTCAGTCCTTTTCTTGGGCTCCAGGAGCACCGCTTCTGGTCCTGGCCCTGCCCTCACCTCTCTCTGCAGCCTTGGACCTGCACCACCGGCTAACTCTCCTAGCCTGCACTACTATCCTCAGGCCTCTTGGGGTAACTCTATAGCGCAGCTCTCTGCGCCGGGACTCCCTAAGCGACATTCACCCTTCCATCCCCCCCCTCGCCGTTCTATACTCCTAGTTTGGGCCC
>NW_008353342.1:6700356-6732744 GCF_000622305.1 Nannospalax galili
AATTTCTTGTACTTATATTTTAAAATAATTTCATAAAAAAATAAGAATAAAAAAAAAACCTGAGAAGTTGAGGTACTTGAAGGATCTCCTAAGTCCAGGTAATGATCTTAGATAATGATGATAGTGACAAATGAAATGAATCAAAATTGTAAGGGGAATTCTTTAGTTACAGGAAAAGGAAACAGAAGATGGGAAAGTGCGAGGTGGCAAAGCGTGACCCTTACTCCTCTCTGTAGTCACATTTTTGTCGACTATAACTCTGCAGATCCTCCCCATCAAGAGATAAATCAATTTTCTCTTCTCTTGAATCTCTGTTAACCTTATTATTTGCTTCTGGGGATGAAGAGAACTGAGTGGAAGTGACTGCCCATTTGGAGCCTGAGCCACAGAAGTCTTCAGTACTTTCTCTTGCTCTTTTATCATCCTTCCCAGACACCATGCAAACCAATCCAGACTAGTCTACCCAGCATGAGATTACAAAGACCAGAAAAGCCTCACCCGAGACCTTCCTATGCCTCAGCCAGATGGTGCCTGATGAGACTAGAACAGTTCAGCAGAGAAAACTCCAAACTATTCACCTATGGAGTTGTAAAATAAGTAAACAATTGTTGCTGCGAGACACTAAGTTTTAAGGCATATCGTTATATAGAGAAGGTAAACAAATTCAGAAATCACAAGGAAGAATGAATAGAAAGCAGCACAGTTCATGGCTGGAGTCCCAAAGGGCGGCCTTTCTTTAATAAAGGTGTATATTATACTTGATCTATAGAGTAGTTGTAATAAACATTAAATAATGGATGTCATTTTTCTCCTTGTCTTAGTCTACTTTGTATTGCCATTACAGAATATCATAGACCAGGTAATTCATGATGCAAAGAAATTGATTATTTGGAGACTTGGATGTTCAAAATTGGGGGGCAGCATCTGCTGAGGACCATCATGATGCATCCTAACATGACAGAAGACACCATAGAGTGAGAGATCTGAGAGAACATGAGAATCAGAGAGGGCAGAACTCACCTTTATAACAAAATTTCCCCAGCAACAATGAACTGTAACAATTTTTTTAAAGTATTAGTGGGGAGCTTTCAATGATGTAGAATCAGTGTTCACATTGGCCACACCCATCTCCCTCCTCTCTGACATCTGGACCCTCCTTGTTAGCACATGAAATAATAAATAATTGGTTGTCCTTGAAATTCCAATTGGTCTATTCTTGAGAGCATAGTGTTCAGAAAGGAGTCCCATGGAAGGACTCACCTCCCAACACTGCTACAGTGAGGACTGGATTCCCAAGACAAGAACTTCTGTGAGTGCATCCATTCTTTTATCAGGGACTCTAGATGAGAATATTATGACAGATAATAACTACATTGGTATACAGAGTAGGGAAACTCCAAACACATATTCCACTGCATTGTATTCTTTATATTTTAAATGTCCTGTCTTACATAAGATTGCAGTGATATTTAAGAGAAAAGAAATGGATTTTATCTAGCAAGATGAAGCTCTTACCCTCTTCATCTGAACTGGGCTCTTTTGTGTAGAACTTTGATTCTGTTACACCTCCTAGACCGAGCCTCATACCCATGTGATTCATGATTAGAGTTCTTTGAAGCTCCATTTCTTTGGCTTTTGACATTTTCATACATGCATACAGTGCATTCTGATTACTTTTACTGCCTCTCTCATTTATTTCCCACCTACCCCTATCCATCCCCTCTCCTTCCTACAAGATCCTTTTCCACATTCTTGTGTGTGTGTGTGTGTGTGTGTGTGTGTGTGTGTGTGTGTCTTTTGAGGCAGGGTTTCCCTGTAGCCCCAGCTGGCTTGAACTCCCTATGATAACCAGGATAGCCTTGAACTCACAGAGATCTGTCTTCCTCTGCCTCCGGAGTGCTGAGACGAAAGGCTGTCTGAATCCAAACCAATTGTAAAGTTTTAACAATCAAGATATTGGAGTAGACATATAAATAACTATGTAGCTCAGTGGAACACTAAGCAACAGACAGTCTAGAGATAGCCTCAGAACTGTGTCAAAATTGAATTTTGAGGAAGTGTCATCTTAGTTAAATTAGGAAGTCGAGTTTTACTATGAAATTACATTGGGACTACTGGACATCTTGTGGATAAAATGAACAATAGATTTTTATTTCATACCATAAACAGAAAACATATTGAAGCTGATCTGAATTGTAGGCCAAAGTTATAACAATTCTTGGATTATATGTAGCAGAAAAATCATTGTTGCTTTGGTTAGAGTTCTGAAAATGAATCACAAAAAGGACAATAAAGAATAAACATTAAAATAAAATTTTGGCTCTATGAAGCACAGTTACAAAAATAAAACTTCAAGCTACCAACTGGCAAAAATGTTTTCTGAAACATTTATCTGACAGTGATTTTGTATCCAAGTATGAAAAGCACATTTATGATGTGAGAATGAGAAGATTCAATGGAACAACTGAGAGCCAAGGCTTAGGTAAACTCTTAACAAGATGCAAAATGGCAACGCCTCTTGTAAATCAAGATGGAGGAGCCTCATAAAGTTAACTATACACTTACACAATGCACAGTCCCACTTCTAGATATTTACCCAAGACTAGGAAAACGTATTCTCACAGACTTATAAGCTTTAAATTAGAAACAAACTAAAACGAAAAATTCTTCATTGATGAGTAGATGAGCAAATTGTGGTCCATCATTGCTGTAAAAAGAAGTGAACGATTTACATATGCATCACCCTGGCTTGATGCTAAGTGATGAAAACAAATAGGAATACTGCACACAATCTGATCTCATATATTTTAAGGATTATGGTGACAGTGTAGATTCATGGTTGAGACTAAGGCTCAGGGAGAGATGGACTAAAAATGGTTGTGAAAAAAAATTGGGAGTAAGGGAAATGTCAACATCATGATTATGGTATGGTTATATAACTGCATAATTGTTAAATCTCAAACTGTACACTCTTAAGTCAGTAAATTCCAATTTATGTCAGTCATGCTACAAAACTAATTTCAAGGGCTGGAGAGATGGCTTAGTGGCTCAGAGCATTGGTTGTTTGTAGAGGACCCAGGTTCAACTCCTAGCACCCACATCCTCACTAACAACTGTCTAAAACTCCATTTCCAGAGAATCTGATACCCTCTCACCCTCTTCTGGCCTCCATGGGCATTGTACACATGTGGTGTACTTACATACATGCAGGCAAAATACTCATAGAAATAATAAGTAAATACGTTTAACAATATTTTATTAATTATTTTTATTTTTATGTATGAGTGTACTGCCTGCATGAATGTAAGTACACCCATGTTGTGCAATGCCCATGGAGGTCAGAAGAGGCCGTTGGGTCCCCTGAAACTGGAGTTTGGCATAGTTGTTAGCCTCCATGTGGGTGCTGAAAACCAAACCCGGGTCCTCTGCAAGAGCAGTCAGTGCTTTTAACCTCTGAGTCATCTCTCTAGCCACAATAAATACATCTTTGAAAACCAATTTAAAAACAATTTCATATTGATTCAAAGATCACCATCACACAGATTTTCAGTTTTGTTAGTAGCGGAATCTCTGGGAAATTCATTAAAAATTCAGCTATTTATGCTTTAGACACAGCTATTATCATCCTGAGTGTTGGGTGCAGAGGACAGGAAGCTGCCTCTTCACCAGCAGCTGAGCAGATGGTCTATGTGCAGATTACCCGCTCACAGATCTGAACTAAATGTGAACTAAATACAGTCAGAAGTAAAAAAAAAAAAAAGCCCCGTGAGTAAAAACTCACTTCCTTATTTTAAACTCTCATGGAGCAAGTTTTCAAATGTGATTGCACACTAACAACACCTAAAATTCATCATTGCAGCATTTTTTAGGAGTTGCCATAGTCAATATGCCTTTGAGAGTTGGGTAGACAAGCATTGTATAAAACTGTAAGCTAAACAGAGCTTGGTAAGCACCCTGGAGAGAAAAGAACACATCACACAGACCTCATCTGCCTCAGGACCCCAAATATGCAAACCCAGACTCTGGAACCCTCTTGCAAGCTGTGTGTTGTGGAGGGAGAGCTGATGATGCAATCCTGCAAATCACTTCCAGTCCAGTGATTTCTGAGTGAGCAAACCACCCAATTCCTGGGGTCAGCTAGGTGACCAGAAGCCTGCAACTGATCTCCCTCTTATTGGCAGTATGCTCTTCCAGCTCCTGAGAGGAAACCAAGGCGACCCCCAGCGATATTCAGCCTGTACTGAGTAGCTCCCTCAGGGTACATTATTAACAGCCTAAGAAGTTGGGATTTCCAAGTGTCTTGTGCTCCTCCTTTTAAAGGAAACTAGCTACTTGTCTCAGAGTGATTCTCCTGAAGGGAAAACTAACCACGGTGTACTGACTGCGTAGTGTCTGCCCAAATGGAACACCAGTCTCTTGTTCAAGCTGACATTTGACAGTTGACAGCACCCTATCATGGAAGTGGGTGTGAGACTCCTCTAAGGCTGGGCCTCAGCCACTGCACAGGTCTCAGAGCCAGGGAACCACCCTGCCTGCCTAGAGCGAAGTTCCCAAATCAGTGGATCAAGAACATTGCAGTTCTATCCCGGAGCCTTTCAGATAGAAACGAATAAACAGAATCTTGTGGGGGAACTTCGAGTTAATGAGGTTCATAGGGACACAAAAGGGACATGGTGGCTCGAATACATAGATCTTTGTTTCCTTATTTGTTTGTTTTGTTATGTGGTGGTAGGGAGAAAAGCCAGGGTGTCACATGTTAGGCAAGTGTAGAGATGAACTACACCTCTAGCCCTTCAAGAAGTATTCTAAACTTACAGACAAGGTTGATAGCAAAGATTCTAGGGGACTCATGCTAAGAAAAATTTAAAAGAAACTTGAGTGATCATCTCCTATTGATCACACTCAAAAGATTTTTGTAGTTCATTCTGATGTTTAGCTCTTCAATACGAACATAGGCTACTAACTATAATACTAACTATAACATAGGTTATTATAGTAACTGTATTAGATCATTAGAAAAATGTGGAGTTTTGGTTGGGGAATTTAAATGCTGTTTAAAATTCTTCTCTTTTTGCTTTCTTTTAAAATATTTTTTATTGTTTTTGTGCATTTTGTACAGATTTTAATTAAATTTAGACCTCCTCCCCCATCTGTGCTCCCCCCATGGCCACCCCACTGGATATCATGCATTCTGTCATATGTTAGGGCCTATCTGGCCAAACATTTGTGCCCGCATGTCCCTTTGTGCAAGTTCATCTCCTGGAGTCCGGTCAGCCTATCTAGAGCCACTCCCTTATAAGATCTACTTTCCCTCACCCAGCAGTAATCGGTTGCTGTGTGGTTTAAATAAGAATGTCCACCATAGGCTCCAAGTATTTGGACATATTGTCCCCAGTTGGTGGTGCTGTTTTGGGAGGTCTTAGAAGGTGTGGCCATGTTGGAGAAAGATGTCACTAAGGACAGGCTTAGAGAGTTCTTAAGCCTTGCCAGATCTTGAGTCACTCTCTTGCTTCCTGTGCCTGCTTGAAGATGTGAGAACTTAGCTTCTTCTCTACCTCCAGCCACCTCTGCCCCCATACCTCCCTGCCATCATGGACTCAAGTCCCTTGGAACCGTAAGCTCAAATGAACTCTTCCTTTTATAAGTTCCTTTGGTCATGTTGTTTCTATCACAGCAATAGAAAAGTAACCAATATAGTTGCCAATAGTTCTTTGGCTAGGGTTGGGGCCTGCTACTCATTTTCCCAGTGCTATGCTGAGTTTTTATCTGATTAAGTAGGCATGGGTCTTGTGGGTGCTGTCACCATTTTTGCAAGTTCATATGAGCAAGTTCCCAGTGGCCTGAAAGTCTCTGTTTCCTTGTGTTTATGTACCAACCCTGGCTCTTACAATCTTTCTGCCCTCTCTTCTGCAATGGTACCTGAGCCATGGGTGGTTGAGGTTTAATATAGAAGTCCTATCCAGGGACACACACTCTGTGGTCTCTTATTCTCTAAAACTTGACCAGGTGTGGCCTTCTGTGTGCATCACACTTTGTTGTATGAGGAATCTTTGCTGGAGAGTTGAGGAATGTATTAGTATTCTCTCTACCCCCTGTCCCACTATGTTCCATGAGCTTAGCTGTAGAGATTCCACTGTAGATGTATCACTTAGGGCTAGGCATCTCTTACACACACACATACACATGAGAATACATATATGTATTCTCTGTGTGTGACAGTTATGGAACTCTGTAATAACTTCCATCTGTTGCAAAAAGAAGTTTCTTTGATAAGTGGTGTACAGTATGCTTGTCTGTAAATGTAAGGATTCATATTTAGCATACAATAAGAAATTTCATTTGTCTAGAGACATGACATAGATAGGGCTTTTCTTAAGGAATCATGATCCCTGTAGCCACGTGTATTTGACCATGTTTACAGTGCCACCCATGAGCTTCCTTCCACTGAGAGGGCTTTAAGCCCAATTAGATAGCTGTTGATTATCCCCAGGTAAAAGTGCCACTACTGCACCAATAGAGATAGTTTGCTGTGCCAGTCTTTGTGGTTATTAGGCTTTACAGGTGGTTTGGATCATTGACTGATTTTTCTCCCTTAGCAGCTTGCATAGTATCCTTTAGAACTATGAGAGCTAATCTTTAGGGAGGAGGCTTCCAGGTCTGTAAGAGGCTAGGCATGAGACCAACAGCGCAGGCACACCCTGCTTCCTGTTGATGAGCAGGAAGACACTGACCGGAAATCTGCCCTGGCAGCTAGAAACCAACAACACATTCACAGCACCAATAGAAGGATGCCAATGGGACATAAGGGACCAATGGGAGGAGGGAAGGGGGTATAAAGGAGACAACTGTGTTCACAATAAATGAGCTCGCTTGCACATTGCCTAGTGAGTGTCCCAGAGTCTGTGTCATTGACTTTGTACCTAGTTATTCCCTGCCCCCATGGGGAGGAGGTCAAAGGGATCTTGGCTGGAACATCTGGCACCCAACATGGTAGATGGACCCTGTGTTGATCTTGGTGATCTACACCCTTTTCATTTTTCTCTTCTGGATCGTCATTTTTACAATCTACTGCGCTGACTGCACCTGCCCCTGACCTTTCCCGCTCCTCTCGATGGCCACACTTCTTGGTGTCCCCTTTGGCTGTTTTCTTGGTAAGTAGGCTGCTTTCTGTTACTTGTTCTTTGCCTTCGGTCTGGTGAGTGACCAAGGCCTGTCTCCTCTTCTCATTTATCCATGTTTGTCTGTCCATAGGGCACATATCCTGAAAATTGGTTCTCCCGGTGTCTCCACATAAGGACTGACCATCCAGGAGACGGAACCATGGACACTCTCCCAACAGGGTGTCCTACGACCGGGGACACCGTGTGGGCATATGGCCATGACCTAACGAACCTCAGAAGTCCCCCACCAAGCACACTGATACCCGGTTCCTAAACACCACCTTTCGCTCTTCTTCTTCCCTTACTTTTGCTTTTGGTTTCGATATTTGCCTCCTTTCTCTCAAAACCAGTGACACAACCACTGGTTAAACGCCCCTAGGGTGGCAGCTGGTCTCTTAAATTTGCTGGCAGGCTCCCCATTGCTTGAAACTGTGAAATCCCTTCCGCCTTCTTGGCAAGGCTGGTCGGAACGTTTCCTTTTTCAGCGCGGCTTCCTTTCTCTTACTTTCAAGTGTATTTTGTCTATGCCCCCCTTTCCCACCCCCTTCCCACAACATGGGCAACTTCCCTTCCCACTGCAAAGAGCCCCAAATTTCAGCCCTCAAATCCCTGCTTACATCCCCGTGGGATTATTCAACACAACTACGGCAGATTTCATTGGAAACTATTCCAAGGGACAATATTTCTCATTGACTGGCTATATGCCACTGATAGAGTTGATAACAACAACCTGTTTCACAAATAGTTTCCCAAATTTACAAAAGCCCAACCTTCCCAGATGTCGCCCGAGCAACCAGACCACTGACTTAAATATTCCCATCACTTGGGAAGAGTGTCTACCCATCCTACCTTCTAAAACAGATCATTTCTTTAGAATACCGAATGTAATTTCCTTGGGCATTTGGAAACAAATGCTGACTAATGTATCCAATTCATATCTCCCAGCTGGGTCCCCTTCTCAATTAAATCAATTCAATCCTGTCTTCAGCTCCTGGAGCCTTTGCGGCCCATCTGCCTGCCTGAACATCTGTCCACTTGCTTTCCTATGTGGAGCCATCTTGGTTAATGGGACATACACTGGCTCCAATGTCACTGATGGCTGGTGCAATCAGGCAAATCTTACACAAGTCAATCATACATCCTTCAATGCTACTGCTGCCTGTGTGCAGCCCCCTTTCTTCTTTCTACTAATTCATCTGACACGTCCTTGGCCTGCACAAATAGGACCTGTCTCCTTGTGGCATGTTGGGCCCCCACACATCAACGGACCATCATCATGCGGGAACCGGCTGCCATATGGTTCACAGTGACCTCGAATTCTCATTTTCACTCTCTACAATTCATGGAATGAACTGAGGTTGCCTTAACTAGGAACAAGTGCGATTTTGGCATTACCACTGCCATCATCGCTGCTATTCTGTTGGCCATAGGGGGGCTACTGTGGTGGCAGTATCCCTGACCCGGTCCACGACTACCGCCATCGCACTCAATGAGGTAGTAAGCAAATCCACCTCTGCCCTCCACACTCAGGATTTAATAAGCCAACACCTTTACAATGCCATCCATATTCTACAGCAACAATTTAACTTGCTGGCGGAAGACATAGATACAGTTAGAGAAAGGACCCTACTTGCCTGTGACCCAAGGTATAAGGATATCTGTTTGACCCCTTAGCTGGTCTCCAATATCACAGTAGCTAGAAAAAATTTAAAGGATTACATTACAGGCTCATGGTCCAATAAATTTTGCAATTACACCATTCAATTGCAAGGACAAATTATTGCTCTTAATTATACAAGAGCTCCAGTTATAGAATTAAATACCACATTTAAATACCACATTCCTTGAACAGAGGAAGGAGTCTCTAAAGAAATTTTTTGACTTGTCCTGGTTGGTCACTTGGGCCCTCTTGGGTTGCATAGCAATTACATTAATCCTCTTGTTCCAGTGTCTTTTTCAGCACATCCATAGACAAAAGGCTGCCACAAAGCCACCTTACAGATCCTAATGACTCTAGAAAATCCCGATAGGAGCTCACCTACTGAAGTAATCCAAGCCTGGTTCACCAAAATAAACAGAGCTTTGGGCTAAATGCCACCTCCTAAGAGCTAACCCATCACCATGGCTGATCTCATGCTCTCTGAAGGACATCTAGGTCAAAGCTGGTGGTCAATGACGGGTAAGATTCTCACACAATAAGTCAACAGGATGGCCATAAGGCTAGATGTACATACACTCTGATGACGGGTAAGGCTCATGTGTAGGGAGAACAACCTAAGACAGACACAGCTTCATAAAAATGTCCTAAGACCTGAGAGGACAGTTAGCTACTGCCTCCCCTGAGACTGCCAACAATTTAAAACAAAAAGGGTGGATTGTAGGAAGCTAGGCATGAGACCAACAGCGCAGGCGCACCCTGCTTCCTGTTGATGAGCAGGAAGGCGCTGACTGGAAATCTGCCCCGGCAGCTGGAAACCAACCACACATCCACAGCTCCAATAGAAGGACATCAATGGGACATAAGGGACCAATAGGAGGAGGGAAGGGAGTATAAAGGAGACGCCTGTGTTCACAATAAACGAGCTCTCTTGCACATTGCCTAGTGAGTGTCCCAGAATCTGTGTCATTGACTTCGCACCTAGTTATCCCCTGCCCCCACGGGGAGGAGGTCAAAGGGACGTTGGCTGCAACACAGGTCAGTTCCAGCTCCATTGCTCCAAGTCCTGTGTCTGAAGTATGTCCTGTCTTCAACAATAGGGTCTTATCTCTAAGTTCTGGGAGGTAACCAAGGGCTTGGCAATAGCTTGTATTATTTTGGAAATCCCTTGGACTAACCTGACCAATAGCCCGAAGGATAGTTCCTCTTGTCTGGCACTGTTTCTTGTATATAGCCTTCAATATACACATGCATTCATGTTCAGATATTGTGTATGCATTTTGCAGGGGTTTTTGAGTTAGTACATTTGTCTCCGACTTTTTATGCTACCTAAGCTTTATCTCTCCTCTCTCTTTCTCTCCCTTCCCCTCCTTTCCTTCTCTTCTTCTCCCCTCCCCTCCCCTTTTGTTTTTTGAGACAAGGTCTTTAGTATTCCAGGCTAGTGAGTATGTAGTCAAGAATGACTGCGAACTCCTGACCCTGCTATCTCTGTCTCCCAAGTGCTGGGATTACAGACATGCACCACCATTGGGCATTTTCTTGTTTTCTTCATTTGGAATTGAACAAAAATAACGGGAATGTTTTCTCAGTTCATTCTTTCTAAAAGAAAACATAATTTAAAAATAAATGATATTTCAGGTGGCTACTCTTCCATAAGCAACCATCCAGCCATGTTCTTTAAAGGTATGTTTCATTCCTCTTTGGGTTGTTTGGTTTATTTTTCCCCCAAAGAAAGAAGGAAAGTTAGCATTGCACTTAGCACTTGCTTCCCACACTTTTTCATGTGCAAAGCCAGGTGTATTTCCTGACATGGATGTCATTCCATCTCTTAGTGTTTACTAGAGCTTTGGTAGACTTTGGGCCAAGGGAGAAAGTGGGCAGACTTTGCTGATTTGTCAAAGCAGCTCAGTTTGTTAGAGTCATCAAGTGGGTCTCTTGTGGGAAAGATGCAGGGACTATTAAAACTCTTAGTTTAAAAAAGTCTTTCACGTTTTGGTTGTCAGCCTTAGCCCTTAATGGCTGCACTATCCCTCTAGCCCAGAGTGCAGGGATGACAGCTTACCCTGACACCAGTATAAATTTGGGGCAAGATCTCCAAATACAACACAGTCTCCGGTGTTGACTCTGTTGATGTATCACTGCCAACTAGACAGACATTGGGTGGCAAAGCTTGTAGAGTCTGCAGTTTGTATCATGGCTTTCTGATTCACCAGCTATAAATTTTGCTTTAGATGAATGGATGTGAGGCCCCCACTTCAGTCCACATAGGTGAGAATGGGAAGACTTGCCATTTGCCTCTGGCTTTCCAGCCACCCAAGCCACAGTGTGTTGGCTTCTTGCCTTCACCACTCCCACCTTCATACACAAGTTAGAAAGGACGAAGTGTTCCTGAGAGAAATAGAGGAATAACCTTACCTTCAAATGACAAAAGATGTCATTAGAAGTAGGAATAAGATTAAGGACTTGTCATGTACAGTTGAGCTTCTTAGGTTTGGAATTCTGGTTGAAAACTTATCTACAATATGCAAATGAAATCTCTTGGCATAGTTTGATGGCAGTCTCAGTATTGGTACATAGCAGGAAAGGAATTGTTCCTTGAGATTTTAGGTCTAAATTCAGACATTCAGAAACCAGAGTGCCTTTCTGTAGGCGTGGATGAGGTGGCAGGATTGCTGCGCTTCACTCAAACCCAAATGTGCAGGTGAATGTTTGGTTGCAAACCTGCTGCCCAGGACTTCTTCTCTAGTAGAAAAAATTGTCCAGTAGCCAGATCAGCATGCTACTTTGATGTTTTCACCTCATGTGTCCAGGGTGTTGCTAAACTCTTCCTGCTGGCTGGCTGCCCCTCTCCAGATGTGGTGAGTCAGTTTCTCACCAGGTGACATTATGGCTACTGTGAACTCCAAGACTCCAGAATCAAATCCATCATTTCTCAAGGAGTCCCAGTCTTCAGTCACTACCAGAAGTTCAAGACTGTGTAGCTGGGGACATAACTCAGTTGGTAGAGTGTGAGTCTGGCAAGGACATAGCCCTTGGTTTGAACCTGAGGTCCCCACAGACCTGGTATGGTGTTACACACCTGTAATCCCAGCACTTGGGCAGTGAAGGCAGAATGAGACTCTGTCTCAAAAACTAAATGAATTGGCAGATATTCACATGAACTCACAGCAACAGTGGCAGCATGCACAAGACTCACACAAGCTCAAGCTAGACAAAATCCCAGCACAGAAGTGGGGAAGTGGGTAAAAAGTCCCAACCTTAGCTGAGGAACTATTGGCAACTGAGTTTCTGGGAGAGGGAGAGTCAGTTTTCTTTAAGGATGTGGTGCTGGGTAGATTAATCAGGCTCCAGCGTCTAGACTCACACCAAAGGTCATGTGTAGACAAAAATTTGACTTGGTCAGCCCTTAAAAATACATATTTATGAATGTATGTGCATATGTGTGTGTGTAAATTGTGTGTAAAGGGTGTGCAGATAAGGGAAGGGGACTAAATATGATCAAAATATATTGTATGAAATTCTCAAAATTCAATAAAATTAAATGGACTAATAAATAAATATATTCAAAATTGCAGCACACCCTCATTGTTATCCGATATGTGGATGCATTATTTTTGCGTGTAGAAAATTAACTAAGGAATAGATAAAAAGCCTGACTCATGTAGAGCTGCTGAGATCAGGCGGCAGGATTGCTGTGTAGATAGAAACAGCCTGTGCGATGCTGTTTACAGGCTACTTGGCCCCAGAGTCTGCCTTTGTGCCGGAAGCTGCTTGTCAGAGCACAGATCCATTTTATCAATTTGGAAATGAAGTCTCAAAAAGCTCAGATATGTGTCACTCAGCATGTCAGTAGGAATGGACTGTAGATGCTAGTCCCATGAATGCACCCTCTCCTTCACCAGCTGTTTATATGTTGCAGTCTGTATTTGTGTGTTTTGGAGTATATCTTCAGAGCTAGCATCAGGAAGAAAGACAGAACTTTGGTAAGGAGAGTGCTGAGATATCCTCCTTAGGCTTTGTATCCTTGCCGGGAGGTCATTTTTTGGGATTTCACAACAGCTTTTGGACATACAGGTGATGACATTGTGGATGTCTTCCATCCAGTGCTCTGGTTTGCATTTTCTTCCATTTGAGGCCAACAGGAGGTCAAATTTCCAATATTCAGACTTTCCATTTTTAGTACTAAAGAACGAATTTTACAATGTCTGTTTCGTTCAAACTCTTCCCTGAAGTGATCCAATGGCTTGCACATCTGGAAACTGTAATTGGCAGAATCAACTGTTAAATAAGAATAATAAAAAGAAAAACCTCATAATCATTAGACCAAATATATTAATTTATTGGTGGTGGGTCTTTAGAGCTGTTGAAATAAACTCCTTGGTAAACCTTTATACATATCAAAGTCAAGTTACATCCCTGCCAATTATCCTAAATAAGTAAGTAAGTAAATAAATAAATAAAATTTTGGCTGTTTTCCAAAGCAAAACAGTAATGTGATTACATCAGTGCCTCTGGCTTAAAATATGGTTTCCAGTTTCTGTGACCTTTGTGAAAGCTTCATTTTGGCAACTGAGCAGCTTCTAAAGGCTTGGTTTGTAATAGTGTGATCAAGATATGCATGTACATGTCTCTCAAGTGGCTGTTAATATCTGATTATAATACTGGCCTATTAGAGATATTTAGAGTAGAATGGAAGCTGATTGTCATAGGGGCATAACCACATACAACGTGGAGAGAACATATCCAATGTTTTTCCCTTATTTTAATCTAATTCTTATTTCACCGACCAAAAGAAGTCCACATCTGTTTAAACACCCACAGCTCTGAGTCTGTTAGTTATGTAGAATCTTCTTCCCAGATGACACCCTCTGTGATGATTAACCTTGATTGTTGCATAGGTAGTTTGAGAGCTGCCTGAACAATTCATGAGGCACACTTCTGGCTATGTCAGTGCGGTTATTTCCACAGATGATTGGTACAAGGGTCAGGGAGCTGAGTTGGGAGGCTCTCATGAATGCGGGCTGCATCATCCAAAAAGCAGGTGTCCTGGTTGGACTGAAAAGGGAAAGACTGGGGGAAACTTGCACAGAAGCATGAGTTCAGTTAATCTCTAACAGGTGTCTTTTTTTGCTGCTCCATCACCCACAACATCTGACTCCAAATTTCCCTGCTTTAATGTGGATCAGGCACTGATCTCATCTCGAGCTTTCGGGCTTCAGTCTCCAGTGGGGCTGCCTCTCCATCTCCTCTTGCTCGAAGGCTCCCTGCTTCTTGGACTGACCTGCTGTGATTTTCTTCAGCTCTCTAACCCATAGCTGACCATGGTGTGACTCTTCAGCCTCCAAAGGTGCAGGTCAATCTCATCCAGACCTTGTAGTTGTTCTATACATTGCATTGGTTCTACTCCTAGAGAAAACTGTAACAAATACTTCTCCATCTCACATCCTATAATTTCAGAGAAATTAGTGAACTGCTTGAGCACAGGCCTCGGGTGTCTATAGTACTCAGCATATCCCTGGTGAGCAGGCTTTCAGTATGTGGTATCTAAATGAAATCAAAGTCACAGCAATGAATTTTCTTCTAAACACATAGGCAAATTTACCTTTTCATAATCAATGTGTTGCTTATATTAATTTTGATTTCTTACCATATAACTATCAAAAACTCTTTATAAGTGAAGGGTTTTAACATTAAAAATAAATATGTAATATTTAACTTTCTGAAAATCAGTATTAAAATCAAGAAGTTACTGCCCTGTTGGTCCTTTTCTGGTCCTTTAGAGATTAATAATGGTCCTGAAAACAAACTAGATCATTTCTTTTTTGGCCTCCATTCTAATAATCTATATTATTAAATAATATATTATTTAAATAATATATCTGTGTTCATAGTCATTTTTTTCTATTGTGTAAACTTGCCTAATACCTAGGAGTTGCCTTTTGGAAAGAGACTTTGCCCATAAAATGAGAATTATTTTTCCTTAGAAGAAAGCAAATTTGAATTCTTCAAGCCCCCATCATTCCCATGACCAGCCCTCAGTTTCCTGTGTCCTGCCCTTGGACAAAGCTCCATGAGCCACTGGTGGTGGATGATCCTGATGCCACTGAAAACCCAGTACACGGTGTTTTCAGCAATAGAGTCTTACCTCAAGTTCTGGAAAGCAATCATGGGCTGTGGCGATTGCTTATATTATTTTGGGGGTCTCGGACTACTCTGTTCAACTGTTCAAAGGGAGGTTTCTTTGCTTAATAGTGTTATTTTTGTTATACAGCCTTCAGCTATATTCATGCACACACATATATTTTATGTACATTTTCAGGAGGCTTATGGAATAATATATTTCCCTTTGATTTTTCACACCACCCAAGTATCATTTATCTCTCTTTTCATTCTTTCCCCCGTATAGCCTTCCTTTCTCCCTCCCTGTTAAAGGTGACTTCATTTCCCTCTTGATAATGGCTGTGTCCTACTATCCCCTTTTTTGAGATGCTTCTTCCCCTTTCCCCCCCATGGTTCCTTTTCATTTTCTTAGCTCATGTGATTACTTCAGGATGTATACTCACATCTAAGGATTTGGAGATAGGATCCGCAAATGAGGAAGAACATGTGCATCACTTTTTTTTTTGTATCTGGGTTACCTCACGTGGTATAAGTTTCTAGTTCCATTCATTAACCTGCAAATTTCATGATTTTGTTTTTCTGTATAGATGAATAGAACTCAATTGTGTAAATATACTACATCTTCATTATCTGTTCATCAGTTGAGGGACATTTAGGCTGTTTCCATTTCCTAACTATTGTGAAAAAGCAGTAACAATCATGGCAGTGTAAGTATCTTTGTAGTAGGATTTTCAGTCCTTTGGGTATATGCCAAGAAGTGATGTAATGAAATCAAATGGTAGATCTGTTTTTAGGTTTTTAAGAATTCTGCTCATGGACTTCCATAGTGGCTGCATCAGTTTGAATCCCACAAGCAGTGAATGAGGGTTCCCTTTTCCCCACAGCCTCACCAGCATTTGTTGCCCATTATTTTCTTGAGCTTAGCCATTCTAAGGTAAAACAGAATATTAAAGCACTTTTAATTTGCATTTCTCTACTCACTAAGAATGTAAACACTTTCAAAAGATATTTTTTAGCTATTAAAATATTTATTATTTTTGTTTTATGTGCGTGAGTGTATTGCCTGCATGTGTGTAAGTGCACCCATTTCCTGCAATGCCCATGGTGATCAGAAGAAGGCATTGGACCCCTTGGAACTGGTGTTATGGATGGCTAATAGCTGCCATGTGGATATTGGGAATCAAACTTGGGTCTTCTGCAAGAGCAGCCATCTCTCCAGTCTGTTCTTAGCCATTTTTCTTTTTCTTTTGTGTACTGTCTGTTCAGATTGTGTAGTCATTTTAAATTCTGTCATTTGTTTTCTTGAGGTGTTTTTTTTTTTGTCTTTTGAGTCCTTTGTACCTTCTGGAGACTAAACTTGTATCAGGTATAATACTGTCAAAGATTCTCTTCTACTCTGTGGACTTGCTCTTCACTCCATTGGTTGTTTCCTTTGATGTATAGAAGCTTTTTAATTTCATAAGATTCAGTTTTTCAATTGTTGGCTTTAATTCCCGAGTGAATGAAGTCCAATTAAGAATGTTCTTTCCTGGGCCTTATCTTGTAGGGTATTGCCCATGTTTTCTTACCATTTCAGCATTTCAGGTTTCACACTGATGTATTTGACCTGTTTGGAGTTGATTTTTGTGCAGGGTGATGGGTATGGCTCAAACTGATTCTGTACCTGGAGATTCAGTTTTGCCAGCACCATTTGTTGAAGATGCTGTCTTTCCTCCAGTGTATATTTTTCATGTTTTTGTCAAATATCAGGTGAGTGTAATTGTGTGTGCTATGTTTCGTCTTCTATTTTGTTCCATTGATATATGTGTCTGTTTCTGTGCCAGTGCCATGCTGTTTTTTCATTACTTGAGATCTGTAATATAGTTTGAAATATGGTATGGTAACCCTGTCCACATTGTTCTTTTTGCTCAGAAGTGCTTTGGCTAACTGGGCTATTTAGTACTTCCATATGAATTTTAGAGTTTTCTTCTATTTCTGTGAAAAACACCATGGAGATTTTTATTGGGATTGTATAAAATCTATAAATTTTATAGATATGGTCATTTTCATAATATTAATTCTACCAATTCGTGAACTCAGGGGGTCTTTTTTCGCTTCTTTCATCAGAGATTTGAAGCTTTCATTGTAGGGAACTTTTATGTCTTTGATTAGGTTTGTTTGTCCAGAGACTATTTCTTGAGGCTACTATGAATGGGAGTGTTTCTAGAAACTCTTTCTCTGCTTGCTATTGCTGTATAAAAAGGTTATGATTTTTGTAAAGTGATTTTATATCCTGCCACTTTGCTGAAAGTGTGGATCATTTCTAGAAGTATTCTGTTGGAATTTTTGGGATCTCTTATGCATAATATAATATCATCTGCAAATAGGGATACTTTGACTTCTTTTCCAATTAGTATACCTTTATTTTCCTTCTCTTTTGCTATTGCTCTCACTAGGAACTTTAGCACTATATTAAAATGGAATGGAGATAATTGACAGCCTTATTTGGTTCCTGGTTTTAGTTGAAATGCTTTGATTTTTTTTCCATTTAAAATGATATTGACTCTGGGTTTGTAGTATATAGCCTTAATTATTTTGAGGTATGTTCCCTCCAGTCCAATACCTTCTTGGATTTTTATTAGCAAATCATGTTTTGTCAAAGGACTTTTATGCATCTATTGAGATGATCATGTGATTTTTGTCTTTAAGTCTATTTATTACATTTATTGACTTATGTATGTTGAACCATCCCTGCATCTCTGAATGTCAACCTGATCATGGTGGATGATCTTTTTGATATTTGCCAATAGGTGTTTTGTATGTATTTTATTGAAATATTTTGCATCTATGTTCACTAGGGATATTGACTATTTCACTGGTTTGCTGTGTCTTTACCTGATTTTGGTATTAGAAGAATACTGTCTTCAGAGAAGGAATTTGGAGTTTGCTCTCTGTTCTATTAATATTTCTGAATTGATTTTCTTATTTTCTGTTTGGTGTTTTATTTTTAACATTAATTTGCTCATTTTTATTATTTCACTTGTTTTTATTGCATTACTAATAGATCCAAAAATTATACTGCAAACTTTTTGCAATAATGTATATATGCCATATAATTTGGGAATGAAATAAAATAGAAATTTAATTGTATTAATGATTTGATAGTGCATTCTCAGTGAAACTTAATGTCAACCAGCTGCCCTTTTATCCTCCTCTGAAAATCATTACCTTAGCAAATTTGATCTCTACCCAGTCCTAGTGATTCATATGCTTCTGTTTATTTGAAGTTTCAAACTACTTTTAGTTTAAGCCTATTAATTAAAATTTAGTCCTAATGTTTCAAATTTTAAGTGTTTTTCTCTATTTTGCTTTTCCTCTTTTTTCTTCTTTGAACACCGTTGGGCTCCGTATTTGTCTCTGCATGTCCAGTGTTACTGGGTCTTTCTGACTCATCATCTATGTTTTCCTGGTGGATATTTTCAAACTCCATGCTTGTTTTTGTTATAAGCTCCATTCTTGAAATACATGTTTTGGGGAACATAAGTGTTATGTTATGACATCTCTTCTCTTTATCACAGCTGTTTAAAGGAAAGTCCATTATAGTCTTGTTTCTGTTAGTATTGTTAAGAACCCCGTAGTCATTAAACTGTAGGATTAAAAAAAAATATTTTCATTGAATTTTTGTGCATTCCATACAATAAATCTTAATCACAACTAGACCCCCCTTACCTATCTGCACCCCCCCCACCCACCAGATTTTATGTGTTCCATCATATATGTTAAGGCCTAGCTTTTCAATTTGTGTACTTAGATGTCCTTTGATGTGAGTTCATCTACTGAAGTCTGTTCAGCTGATCTAGAGTCACTACCTTAAAGAAAATCAACTTTCCCTCACCCAGCAGTGATCAGCTGTCAATAGCTAAGGTTGGGGCCTCCCATCCATTTCCTCAGTCCCATGCTGGGTTTTTGTTGTACATTTACACAATGGGAGTTTTACTCAGCAGTAAAGAAAGACAAAATCATGGAATTTGTAAGTAAATGAATGGAACTAGAAACTGTCATACTAAGTGAAATAACACAGTCTCAGAAAAACAAGTGACTGTGTTCTCTCTCATTTGTGGCTCTTAGCACCAAATCATTAGATGTGAGTATATATCCTGATATAACCACAGGAGCCAGGAAAATGTAATGAAACCATGGAGGTAAATGGAATGAAGGAGTTGAGAGGAGGGTAGTGGGAGGCAGGTGTTACCAAGGGGGAATTGGGGAATATGGGGGTATTCAACTAGGAAGGAAGGAGGGAATATTATAAGTTTTGCTTTTTCATTGAGTTGAAATTTTGTACTCACAGAATTGATTGATTCCTATATTGATTTTTGTCTCTCAGAGTTCCTCCCAATTCTTCCCATTGTTGTCTGTGGATTCTGAAGTTTACGTGTATCCAGTGTTCTAACTTGCCCTCTGTTTCTCAAAATGCCCATTATGTTTTATGATGTTTTTATTAAATTGAATTTATCCTTCTTCAGATTTGCATTCTGTAGTTATCGCATTCTCCTTTTATGCCTTCACAGAAGTTTAAAAAATTGCAATTATTATATTTTTATTTTTCAGAATTTTGTTCTTAAATTCTATTTTGTTCAAGGTTCAGTTTTTCAGAGTTTTAGTATTGTTATGCATCCATCAAAAATACCGAGTACTATTTTTATATTTTATTACTTCTTATTTTTTAGAAACATACATTTACATAGTTCTTTTAAATTCTGTCTGATAACTAAGATCAGATATCATGAGAATTGTGGGTTTTTTTCTTTACTGCTGTAATTTTAGTGGCTTATTTCATTATGTACTTTGAACTTCTGTATAAAAACTAACAACGCAGAGACCTGAAAGTTTAGTGCCTTGCCACAATAGGAGGAAGATGGTCCCACACCTACCGCCCCCTCCAAGGCTCAGGAACTTTTGCAGAAGAGGTTGGTAGAAAGAATGTAAGAGACAGAGAAAGGGGTGGCATGTTAACTGGAAGTGTCCTCTGACCACTATTGACCACTATGTGGGCAAGCTAGAGTCATTCCTCTTTCCCACGCTTATCAAAGAGTCAAGGGAGGAGTCAGTTATCCCTCCCACCCAATCACTTGACCTTAGCTGCATGTGGGGGATGGGTTAAGGACATATAAGCTGAGAATGCCAGGAGGTCCCTCTCTTACTATTTTCTATGGCTGTCTGGAAGTCACAGGATCTATATTTGAATGTGGACTTCCCAGTGCAGTTGTAAATGGGGGGCTCCCACTCCTCTTTAAATAAACCCTCATCCTATGCTCTTTTCAAAAAAGAAAATGCTAAGTGTTTGTATAGGTAAATGAGAGGGGTCTGACTAGACCACAAGTGGATGGACTTGCACGGGGGAATGTCTGGGGACACTGACTTGACACAGTGGGCTTTAACACCCAGGACAGAGTATATGGGTTCCAGTGGGGGAGGTATGAGAGGGTGCTGGTGGAGCAGGGCTATAAAGATGATTCAGATTGTTTGAGATATTTTGTATTAAATACAACAAAATTTAATAAAAAAACAAATTAAAAAATAAAATATTTTCAAAAGAATGTAGTTGTTTAACCTTTGATTTTAAGTGTGCATGTGTAAATTGAATGATTGATTATAAGTGGACTATTGTTTCAACATCCTTTACTATTTATATCTTCAAGTTGACCAAAACTTTTCCTTTCCTTAGAGTCTACTTATGTCTACACATAAAATAATATTTATTTTAGAATACATTTTTTCATATTGGGCAATTAATTGTGAACATTGGGAAAAGATACTCTTAACTGCTGTTTTCTATAAATGTTAGTGCTAGAAAGCAAAGACTCCCTCCCTGCCTTGAGTGCACAGAAGCTAAAACTACACCAGAGTTTTTGATGAAGACAAGGATTTTACTATGTTGGTACCAGTCAGGAGGCCAGAGCTATGAGCTTAAATCAATTAATAGCAGGGGATGTATAGGAAGGAAGAGAGAATAAGGGTTGCTTCACAGATGGGTGAAGAGGGAAGTTATGTTGAAGGGATGGACTCAAACTTGTGAAGTCATTAACTCAGGGGCCTGACTGCCCCCATGCATGTGTTTTTGAAAAGTGGATTCCAAACTATAAGCTTCATTAGCAGAAGGGTTGGGGACTTTCCCTGAATAAAAACATCAACACTGTGCTATTGAAGGGATGAGTGTCCATCAGTGTCCAGGCCCCAGCTAATGTTATTAGTTCCTGTCATGCATCTGGGGGTGTTAGAAGAACGTTCTTACATAGAAGTGCTGAATTTTGACATTCACAGTTTCCTAATAAGGCCTTCTTTACCCAACCACCTACAGTACAGAACCTGGTCAGAACTTGGACCTTGAGTTTCTGTCTGATAGAGCTATCAGGAAGGACGCAGACACTGAGTGCAAGGTCAATACCCAGAGCCATTTTTTTCTTTAACTTTACAAATAAAAGAGAAATTGTATTTAATTTTATGTAAGACTTAGAAAATGAAGTTTCAAATCCCTTATTACATGTGGTATTCTCCCAATCCAAATAGGAATTTAAGCTTAGCAGAAGTCACCTTTTGAGCATTCCCTATTCTCCCCTAACAAGGTGCTCATGACTAGTGTCCTTTTGTCTCTGTAATCCTGTTCTGCTCTTGTCCAAAGGAGCAGGAATCTTATTTTTATTTGTAGTATGGCATTTAATTAAAGTGAGCTATTTATCTTTTATGTGTTTGAAGCACAGAGAATTTAAAAAATTCACTCTCTTATCTTGCTGATTTTTTCTTTTGTAGGATAGGGAATTATAAAGCATATCACTAAAATCTTAAAATATATCATTACATCTGTTTAACTGAATTTTTATCTGTAGAAAATTTGCATTCTTTGCATTTGGCAGTGAGGGAGTTTTCTCCTTCATACTTAGCTTGCATCTACATGTTGGTAGTTTCTGTTTTGCCTTAGCCTATGAACAAGAGAGAAAAAACAATGCTTCTGGTGGAGCATGCAATATATAAAACAATTTGGAATTGTGCTTCCCAAGCATTTCAATTCAAAAGGCACTTAATGGAAATGTCTCAACAGAAGGCATGACACCAGGCCAAGGTTACAAAGCTGGGAAATCAGAAAGGACTTCTACAAGTATGACAGCTTTCCTAACACCCGCTTTGAAAGCACTTGGTCAGTCACACTTCCAGACCAAATGTAAAGGGAAAAGATTCATTTAACACCCGAGGTGGACTTCAAAATAGTGATCCAGGTTTAGGTGTCAGGCGAAACTATTTTCTACTCATATGACAGAGGCCCTTTAAAATTATGCAAATCTTTACCACCTCATGGAAGTGTTAAAGTTATGTGTGTTCCAATTAATTGCTATTACAAGTGATAAAAGTGTATTCTATTAGTCGCTGCTCTAGGCTGTACATGGGCAACAGTATTCATGTCAAATGGCATTTTTAGTCTATTGCTTCTAAATAATTATTCCATAGCATGCCAATAACATTTCCCCTTCAGCAATTAAATCTTCGCATGCCAATGCCCTTCTTCAAATTCCTCTAATATTTTTCCATTTTTTGCAAGGTAAAATCTGAATCATAAAGCATTGCTAAGGCATTTCACATGCTGAGTTATATAGGAATATGGCGTGTACCCATCCACCCCAGGAACTGCTTCTTTTCTACTGCAGGCATCCTCTGCAGCACTGGATCTGTGTGATTCTAGCCCTTTGGCCTGAATTTTACTTTTATCTCCCTCACTTTTCATACTCATCCTTCAGCATTCTGACTGTAGATATAGTTCACAGATGTCAGTAATTGTATTTGTGTATCTTGGGTCCAAATATATATTTATGTAATACTGGTTAAACAAAGTTGAGTTCCTTAATTAAATATTTATTTTTAACTGATACACTAAAAACATAAAAATTATACATGTCACTTGGATAACCTGTGATGTTTCAATACATGTATACATTGCATAGTGTTTACATCAGGTTCAGATTTTCACACACACTAGTAAATGTTTTAAAAACAAATATCATTATTCTCAATCCCTAAAAGAGAGAACTGTTCCACTTACCCAAATTTGCATTTTCAAAAGAGTTCATACATCATTTTTCACAACTTCGGGCACACTCGCAGAGCCACAGATCATAGTGTGCAAGTGGGTCTAGTATTGAGTACACTGTGTCAGCTCAGACCCCTCTCTTTGCAAAACTCCTTCAAACTTATTAAAGGATCTGATTCTATAATTATTAATTTTTACTAATAAGCCTATGGAAAAATATCATATTAATAAGTAAACAAAAGGCAGATTAGCAAAAATTCACAGAGGCCAAGAGAAAATGGTTTTCTGAAATGTCACCATAGCTGATGGTTATAGAATGAATTCGTACTCTTTCAGTCTGACTAGTGGCTCTGTATAGATGAATATTTTTAATATAAAATTTTCAAATTTAATAGTTTTCTATAAAATATTAAAATTCACATGTAGAAATATGTAAATCTTTTAAAATAGCCTTAGTTTTTAATGTGTATGAGTGTATTGCCTGCATGCATGTGAATGCACCTGTGTCATGCAATGCCCACAGAGGTCAAAAAGAGCATCAGATCCTCTTGAACTGGAATTACAGACGGTTGTTATGTGCCATGTGAATGCTGGGAATCCAAACTGTGCCCTCTTCAAGAGCAGCCGGTGTTCTTAACTGCTCTACCATCTCTCTAGTCCCAGAATACATAAATCTTATATACACAAATGCTTTTGGTAGAGGTCTTATTGCATGCATGTATTTCTGTGTAGTTGACTTTTAAAATACAAGTAAGTATATACCAACATATTTTTAAAAATTTCCCACATGCTGTTATAAGCCTTGAAATCTGAAAAAGTAACGTGATATTGGTCATGAAATGGAAGAACTTCCCTACTCATAAGTATAAACTCATTTCTTTAATATTTTTCTAGTTTCTATGTGACTGAGTGAATTTTTTCCTCATTTTGATTAGTTCTTTGAAAATTTCATACAACGTATTTTGATCATATTCACCACCTTCTGTTTCTCCCGGGTCCACATACCCTCTTCCCTGTTCACTCAGCTGTGTGTCCTCTTTTTTAAAATCATCAAGTCCAATTGTGTTGGGTATACATTCTTGGCTGCGTGGACATTCACTGGAGAATTATCAACCTCCTAGAGGTCACACTCTTAAAGAAAACTGACTTTTTCTCTTCTAGCAGCTATTGATTGCAGTATACATTCTTGGCTGCGTGGACATTCATTGGAGAATTATCAACCTCCTAGAGTCACACTCTTAAAGAAAACTGACTTTTTCTCTTCTAGCAGCTATTGATTGCCAGCAATTCTTCAGCTAGGAGTGGACATCATGCTTACCACTCCTCTCCATGTCGGGATTTTTGTCTGGCTTGAGCTTGCCATAGGTCTTGTGCATACTGTTACAAACACTGTGGCTTCATATATGCAACCACCCTGTTTTGTCTGGAATACATGGTTTTCTTGTAGTCATCCATCACCTCTAGCTCTTATAATCTTCCTGTTTCCTCTTCTGAAATGATCCCTGAGCCTTGGGAGAGGGTGTGGTATAGGTCTCCCCCTTAGGATAGAGCATTCTGCAGTCTCTTATTCTTTGCATGTTGACAAGCTGTATATTTTTGTATTAATGGCTATCTACTGCCAAAAGAAGTTTCTCTGATGAGAAGTAAAAGATACAACAATCTATGGGTATAAAATGAAGTCATTAGGAGTCAGTTTAGTACATGTGCCTTTAGCAGAATAACAGCAGTACATTCTTTCCTGGGCCAAGGATCTATCTATCCACAGGTTCTTGGCTCCAATAACAATTCAAGGAATGGATTTCTAGTGAAGTGGGCCTTATATCCAATCAGAAAGTGGTTGATTACTCCCATGATATTTGTGCCACTATTATACCAGCGAGCATATCTTGCTAGGCCAGTTGTTATTATGGCTTCCAGGGTTCACAGCCATGAAAGACTGATAATCACTTTTCTCCTGCAGTAACATGCATGGCAACACTATCAAAGCTAGCTGGTAAGGATGAGACATCTAGGTCAGTACCAGCTTGATTTCTCCATGTACATTGACTCAAGTGTATTCTGTCTTCAACAATAAGGTCTTTCTTACCAACAAGTTCTGGAGGTTAACCGAGAGCATTCACTCTGTAATGTTAGGAGAGCCACAAAACACCAATGGCCAAGAACTCCAAGAGAGATAACCCACTCCTTGCATTGGATTTTTTTATTTGTTAGCTTGCTGTGTCTAGTAGGGACATTGTAACCCCATTTTATATGTATGGTCATACCATCCTGAACATGTCTGATCTTGGAAGGTAAGTTCTGGTTTGGTTCTGGTTAGTACTTGGATAGGAGACTGGGGTGACTTTTAGGAGATTTTTTTTTGTTTCAAACTTCCAACATGATGGAATACATTAAAAATAGTCTGAACAAACATTCATGTGACTGATATGTATAGTCTGCATATTCCCCAGATACATGTGATAACACATTTGGTTGTGGCTGTGGCTGTGGATTTGTGATTTTCTTCCCTTGGTACATTTGAAGAGTGAACAAACTACTCACTTTTCATGGCGTTATGCTAAATGACTGCCATAGCAAAATAAACTTCATGGCTGACTGTAGCTACTGGCAAAGAAACTCTAGCTTGTTCTTTTCCTTTTTTTGCCCATGTTTTATAATTTTTGACAGTGTAATAGGCATTCGGAAACTTCCTTACAAAACATCAGATTCCCACCTGGCCTACAAGGTAACAAAAGCAGGATGTCAGCCTGGCACCTCTGTGTTCACTTTCTGTTGATTTCCTTGCACCAACAGACTCCTGATTCTGCTTAGTCCTGATAATCACTCAAAGAGCGACTATCTACCTAGCCTACCTTCAAGACTGAAGACCCAGATAAGTTATGGTTCCATATAACAGTCACTTGGATTTCAGGAATAGCAGAGCCTCAAATGGAGGGTAATTGTCACGATGGTGAGACTTCACCGTGGAGCAGAAGTCATCATCCTCTGCGAACCACTTTTTCCCCTTGAGCACATCCCTAGACCATCTTTCAGAATTAGAACTGAAGTCAAGCTTAAGCAGACCATACTCTGTCCAGGACTGCCTAATTCACTCCTGCCCTTTGCCTTAATTCCTCTTCTGTTCAAACGGACAGCTAATGTCAGTACCTTGAAGATAGACTTGAGAGTCACAGGGCTCTTTTATCTGCCCTTTTTCCCAATATGGTCATATTGAATAAATATCCTCTCTCTGCTTTTTGCTATCACTGTTGTCTTTGATTGGCATTTTGGGATGCTTGGCCAAGCCTAGTCTGCTGAGTTCTCAGTGCCTAGGCTTCTGCCCTAAAACTCTAGCTCTAGCACCAGTTAGTGCTTATATTTTAAAGTGAGAGAACAAATAATGAGAATCTCCTTTGCGGTGTTCCATGCTTTTTTTTTTTTTTTTTTTTTTTTTTTTTTTTTCTGGGGGTTTCCTTTTTTTTTTTTTTTTTTTTTTTTTTACAGCTTCTGTGATGTTTTGAAGTACTGGGCAACAAGGAGATTTTTTTGGTTTTCAGTGAATGTAATTAATCTAGGTAGCCATAACCTCTAAATTATTTAAGTGAGCAGAGTTTGCAGAACAGACTATGTGCTTGAAATTCTAAATCAGAATATCACCTGCAATAAACTAAAATATTATCCTTTCTTGTTGTTGTTTTGTTTTTTGAGACAGGGTCTCTCAGAAGTGCTGGCTGGCTTGGAATTCATTATGTGGACCAGGCTGACCTTGATCTCAGATCTCATAGAGATCTTCCTGCTAGGATCAAAGGCATGCATCACCATGACGGCCTTATCCTTTCTTTTTTAGAGGTGTATTTTTTTTATCTTTTAAGTGTGTGTGTATGTGTGTGTGTACGTATGTGGGTGCAGGTGCCCACAGAGGTCTGGAAAGGACACTGAATGCCCTGGACCTGGAGCTGCCATTTCAGGACATTGTGAACCCACTGATGTGGGTGCTGGGACACAACCACTGAGCCATTTCTCCAGTCCCAATTATCCTTTCTTGAATAATTTTTCTGGTACATGAAATGCTTCTTTACTAATTCCACAGTACAAAAACCAGCAAGAAAAAACAGAAATTGAGTGTGCCCTTTTTCCATTGTACGCCCTTTCACAAAGAAGAAATGTTGGACTCAAAATGGGCAGGCCTTGTGTACTGGATATAAGCTGAATTGTGAAATTCTTTACGAGTTCATCAGCAAATTTGGTGCATCCATCATGTTTAGAATAAAACCCTGGCCTGGGAAACATCTAGGGAGAAGTACTTTCCACATTATTCTTCTCTGTTTCATTGGGGCACAGTGCCCAGAGAGGCAGCTCACTTTCATTTTACTCATAAAAAGTCCATGTTGCTAATAGCAGCAGTCTAATTCATAGACATTGGATATCAGATCACAACTGTTGAGGATTATGTTTGATATTTGAATAGACAAGGAAAGTGATGCTTCCTTTCTGAAGGTTGAATTCTATATATGTGTTTATTCATTCAGTGCTTAATACAGCAGGTATTTCTAGCTTTTACTCTGTTCTAGGCCTTGAGTGTGGTACTGAGTACTGGAAAGTGAATACAACGCCACACTTTCCTTGTGGAGATGAAATATTCCAATTCCAATCTCTCCCCATCGAAGGTCTGTGCCAGGTACTAATTAAAATGCCACCACAGTCCCAATTGTGTATAAGGAATGACCCATCATTATTCCCACTATGTGCCCAGCCTCATCAGCACTTGGTCTTGCAGCTGTCAGGTGAAATTTCAGTGAGACCCCAAAAGGGCCCAGGTCCCAAATCCTGCTTGAATATAAAGAACCTCTGTACCTTGCCATTTTACTGCTGTAAAATCCTTTATTATTTTTGGAAAATGTCTTTACCTCATAAAAACAAATACCCATTGCTATTATGAAGTTACACTAGACTTCCATTGATCCTCTCTTTGGGCTCATAATAAAATTAGGGGACTAGGAGCAGAGGTGAGTAAAGGGGAGCTAGGTTTCTCTGTTTTCTTTTCAACAGAGGTTAAGTGATGTGCTGTGTATTTATCAAGGGGCTGTTTATAAGTTCTACAAACCCACATGTTGGAAGTGTAACAGGCTGCAGCCACACGTAGCAATGCTGAGGCTCATGCTGGGGCCATGATGGACAAGGACTGAAGCAGTGCTGTGGATTTCTTCTTACTGGATACAGTGAAAAATGAAATTTATTTTGTAATGTCAGACCCCCAGAAAGAGTGTCTTATCACTACAAAGGGTAATGTGCCTCCATGTTTTCCTGATGTCATTATTCTTGGAATGCTTAGAACTATAAATAGTTCTAATTCTATTCTATTAATTAGAACTATAAATAGCCCATTTAGTTGTAAGTATACACTAAACTACATAAAATATTTTTTAAAAAATGTCTTTTCCCTGCCAAATCTTAATTATTGCCTACAAATAAGAGAAATGGACATTAAAACCTACTGCTTCTAGATCAGAAAGCAGCTTTTGCCTGTTGTGAAAAGCTGATTTTAGAACAGGCTTAAGAGAATGGGAAAAAGCAAAGTGAAGGATTGTGGGAAGATGGTGGAGAGTAATGAGGTAGCAGCAACAGTTGAATTCCAAGCCTACAAATCCCAGCTACAAATAAGCAATTCAGGACAATACAACAGCTAGTAGGTATCATGGAAATCCTGAGCACAGCCAGGAGGAGGGGTTCTGCAGCAACGTTTGATGTCAGTTTAGCTTAAGGGTCAGTGGTGGGATGGCTGATATGATTAGAACAGTGTGGAGTTTAGAAACCCATAGCAAGTGCTGCAGCCACTATATAAATCAGTGTGGAGAGTGCTCAGAAAACTAGAAATTGATCTATCATATGATCCAGTCATACCACTCCTGTCATATACCCCAAAGACTCTACACCCCACTGAAGAAGTACCTGTTCATCCATGTTCATTGTTGCCCTTTTCATAATAGCCAGAAATTGGCAACAACCTAGATATTTATCAACTCATGAATGGATAATGAAAGTGTGGTATATAATACACAATGGGATATTAATCACATCTTAAAAAATGGAATTATGAAATCCTCAGGTAAATGGATGGAACTGGACCCAGAAAAACAGAAGTTGTATGTATGTTGTCTCTTGTTCCTGGGTCCTAGTTTCGAAATCTTAGACATGCATGTTTCAATTTGAAGAAAATCCAGGGAGGTCAGGAAACTAATAAAGGGCTTTCCTGAGAGGGGTGGTAGAATGAGCAATGTAAAGGGGGAAAGGGGAAGAATGGAATAGGAAGGGGCGACCAACCACTTTCTAATTGTACTTCAGGTCTGCTTCATAGGATGCAGCCCATACCTGATATTGATATCAGGCTTAGCACCCTGAGGCTAGACAGGTCACAAACTACAGGAGAGAGCCTAATACTGTTATTCTGTTGAGTAGGTATGATATTTAACTGACTTCTAATGCTGATTTATGTTCACAGATTAATGCATGTCTCACCTGTCACCAGAGAAGCTTCCTTGTGCAGCTAATGGTGATTAACACAGAGAACCACAGCTGGTCAACATGCAGATAATAAGAGGCTGCAGAGGGCTTGTTCCTGAATAGGACACCTGTTTCAAACTTCTGCCTCCCAACGCTCAGGATTCATTGTAGAAAAGGGGATGAAAAGATTGTGAGAGCCAGAGGGGGTGGATTACCACAAGGAAACAGTTTTCCAGACAGCTGCTCAGTTGCTCATATGAACTCACAGCAATGCTAAAACATACACAACTCCCATCTAAGCTCAAGCCAGACAGAACCCCAGCATAGATGTGAGGAATTAAGAAACCCCATGATAAGGTAGGCATGGTGGTGCACACCTTTAGTCCCAGCACTCAGGAAGCACAGGCAGGCAGATCTCAGTAAGTTCAAAGTCAGCCTGGTCTACATGGTGAGTTCCAGGTCAGCTGGGGCTATAGGGAGAGCTGGTTTCAAAAAGACCAAAGGAAAAAAAGAAACCCCAACGATATGATGCTTGAGGAAGTACTGGCAACAACTGACTGCTGGAAGAGGGAGAGTCAGTCTTGTTCATAGGCGAGGCTCTTGGTAGGTTGATCAGGCTCCAGTGGATGAACCCACACTGAAGAGCATTTGGGAACACCAATTTGATAGAAACACACACACATATTATTTCCCACCCAGTTTCATATATATCTATATATATGAAATATATATACTATATAAGAATATATATAATTTATATATGTAATTGGGTGGGGAATAATGAGGTGGGTAAAGATGGGGAGGGCATCTAAATACAATCAAATCTATTGCATGAAATTCACAAAAATTCTGTTAGAAAAGAAACCCCCATGAGAGAGGTACACACTGGGTAGAAAGTGCGGAGCAGAATGCAAGCTCAGTAGCTAGAATAAAGAGCTCAAAAGAAGTTTCAGGTAAATTTAGCATTAGGCCAAATCTCATGGAGTATTTTGCCATGCTTTTAACAATTTTCTGCAGAAAAGGAATTAAGAGGAGAGCATTAGAAACATAAAGGCAAAATCTGTCTCTTGGTCCATCCTTGCTTTCCAAAAGCCTAACAGAGCTCACCTCAAACAATCGTTCCCACAAAAATATTTCAATGAAGTCTCATGCAGTATTGTTAAATAAGAAAAACTAAAGAACTAGAAAATAATCTGCATAGACAAACCAGAAAAGCATATTTTTTTAAAATGTGAAGAAAAAAGACAAAGAAATGAAACTACGTAGGACAGAACAACAAAGTCTCAGGACAGAGAACACTGAAGAAATCTGAAACGAATGCTGAAAGTGCTAATTCTAAAAACGTTTCCAAATCAGACCTGTTGGCAGTTCACATTGAAATGATTTGCTGCATTTCTGAAAAAAATTTACTTATTAAAATGAAAATTGAGAAACTACATACAATGATTGAACTTTATTGAGAAACCAAGATAATAGCCTTTGGTATTTAGGCAAAAATGACTCAAGTTATTCAAAGTGAGAGGAAAATATTTTCATGTTCCTTTTAACCTTGAGTCTGAAAGACGGCGGATAGCGTGTTTAGGAACTCGAGGAGAGAAGCTACGTGATTTCATTCTCTATTTGGCTCCAATAGAAAATTTCAGAGAATATTTGTCTTCTCCTTCCTTCCTGAGGAATGAACAGACAACACATTCCGGCAGTGAAATGAGTGGAGCAATACCAATTGAAACTGGTACGTTTGACTGAAGAGACTTCGTACATCAAAGGCTGGGGCAGAGGCCCGGCAGCCGCTCAGTGGTACAGCATTTGCCTACAGTGTACAAGCCTCGGGGTTTGATCCATATAGCTGAAAAAGGCTAACTGAACTCGGGACATAGAGGAATACTTTCCATGTTAAGCAAGCAAGGGTTTCCCCGGTAGCGTATAATGGAAGAAAACGCAGAAGGTAGCAAAGCCCAACGGGAACAGCTCTTAGCCAGTCGAGATGACAGTGTAAAGACTCCGGTGCTGAGCCATGTAGGCACAGTGTGGAGCTGAAGATGCGAAAATGCTCGTTTCCCCTAAGTAAGCCGGTGGTCAATGGCTGTCATTAGGGGCGACCTTCAAAATAGCACAATTATCTGCCTTCAAAGATATAAAGTGTATCAGTGTGTAATGCAAGGCACATTTCTTAGAGTCCAGACCCACATGTTCTCAGTCTCCACTGATAACCTCACCTAAATGCCCCACCGTCTCAAAACAACATAGTCCAACTCTCCGTTCCTTTGCCCCAGGGTCACTTTCTTCCCAATGTGTCCTAAATCCTGTTTTCCTAATCTGGCAAATGACTACATAGACCCTAAGTCAGAACCGAACAAATGTCAAGTCTATTTCCTTAACATCTTTTAGTTTTTAAATTACTTACTTTAAAAAAAAATTTATTTATTTATTTTTTTAGTTTTAAATTATTTATTTAATAACCACATACTTAGAAGAAGCATTTAATTACAACAGCATTGACATATTCAATAACAATTTCCTGAGATAAGATGCATCTCTTTCAAAATTGGCTGTAAATTTTTAGGTTTACAGTTGAATTATTGCAGTTATACAATATTGCATTCAGTATAAACCCTATAAGACATAAAAGTAAATGAGGTTTTAACCTTTACAAAAGATCTCAAAGGAGCAAATTTTTATGATTTGAAGAATTATTTTTTAATAATTATACTTAAAATTTTTTTAATAATTACATGATGATGTTTTTCACTAAAGCTTTAACATATTCAATAACACACTCCAGAGCAACAGTACATCTCTTTCACAAGTGAGTTCGAGTTTCTAGGTTCACAGTTAAATTAATATAGTTATATATTATTGAACTCAGTATAAGCCCTGTAAGACATAAAATTGGATGAATTTTTAACCTTTGA
>NW_008353342.1:6732772-6734254 GCF_000622305.1 Nannospalax galili
TCCTTGCAGAAAGACTCATTGTTTTTGCTACTAACATTGAGATGTTGGCGCATGCATCTCTAATCTGTATGTATCTGATTATTACTAGTCATAATCGGTTGCACTTGGAACCTTGGTGCCTGTGTATGTCTATGAAGTCATCAAGCAGATTTCAAAGGTATTGTTTATCACCTTTACTAATTAGCATGACATAAATTTCCATGCTTCCTCCTCAAATATAATACACTTTTTAAAAAATTTGTTGACTTTTTTTTGTGTGTGTATATCACACAGAACATCCAAAATCATCTCATTCGACTATACACCCACTTACCAGATGGCACCCTCCCGTAGCCTCCCTCCCCCCACTAAAGCCCTTTTACTCTGATATTCCTGTTACTGTCTGCTATGTTTTCAGCACCCCAGCGTATTCCCCACTACTTGTCCATCTGGTGAATCTAGTCAGCCTATCTAGAGATCTTTGTTTTAGGAGGGTCAGCTGTTCCTCATCTAGCAGTAATCAGTTGTCAATATTCCTTTAGATAAGATTGGGGTCTGCTGTTCATTTTCCCAGTTCTATGTTGGGTTAATATCTGGGAGTCCCTTGGGCCACCCTGGCCAACAACTCAAAAGAAGGTATCGCCTGTGTGGCATTGTTGCTTGCTATGTAGCCTTTAGCTATGCATATGGACTCTTAAATTATATTGGCCTCTTTAATCTTTGGTTATACGTTCCTTTTGGGTGTTTAAGGCCATACAGTTGGCCCAGATAAACCAATTTATTTTTACTCTTAAGGTCGTTTGAGGATCTGTTCCTAAGGGGTCACATGGGCTTGTGGGGAGCCCCCAGCTCCTTTCTTTTACCAGTTCTGCCTATGTGAAGATAAGTCAAAGGTCCTACTTGATCATGGCTGCCTTCGCTTGGAAGCGTGGAGGAAAGGATTCCTCTGTGTTGACCCTCTCTTTGTAGACTGGACACTGGTTCAAGTCCATCTGGTGGGGTCTCCTTGGCCTCCTCGATCAAGAGGACAGGTGACCCACCACCATTATAGGACATTTTGAGAGATGCTCAGAGTCCCCTGGAACTAGTCGAACTAGGAGGGCAAGGAGCAAAAACTGTCCTTTATGTACCTCTGACCAAATTAGTATAGGCCTCAAAGTATCTCTGTTAAACACCCAAGAAGGTTACTTCTACCGCTCTGGTACTTTTAATTACTGTGTGTCATGTAAATAAACCTTGGGTAAAGACCAATTGTTCTCAGATAAACCTTACCTAGACACATATTTCTTGATATGCTACGTGTAATTTGTCAGCAGGCTGTAGGAGTAATATGGTTCCCCATGGTTTTCAAAACTAGCTGGGCATTGTTTATCGCATTGTCTCACCCCTCAATCTTGGTTTTTCCACTTAAGGTGCCCCCATTTCCCCCTTTTCTCCCTTAATAATACCATTCTCCTACAGTCATATCTCTCTTGAGCTCCTTCTTTCCCTTTATCCCCCAGG
>NW_008353342.1:6734733-6736145 GCF_000622305.1 Nannospalax galili
CTGCTTTCCATAGGGGATGAACCAGTTTGTAGCCCCACCAGCAGTGGATGAGTGTTCCCCTTTCCGCACATCCTCTCCAACATTTGGTATCATTTGTTCTCTTGATTTTACCCAGTTTGACTGGGGTAAGATGAAATCTTAAAGTGGTTTTAATATGCATTTCCTTAATTATAGTGACGTTGAACATCTTTTAAGATGTTTCATAACCATCTTTACCTCTTCTTTAGAGACCTCTCTTTTCAGCTCCTTAGCCCATCTTTTAATTGGATTTCTATTTGTCTTGGTTCTCTGTTTTTTGAGTTCATTATATATTCTGGTTATTAAACTTCTGCCGGATATGTCGCTGGTGAAGATTTTCTCTTGTTCTGTGGGTTTTCTGTTTGCTTCCTTGGTTGCCTCCTTTGATGTACAGAAGCTTTTTAGTTTAATGAGGTCCAATTTGTTAATTCTTGCCCTTATTTCCTGAGCAATTGATGTCTGGTTTAGAAAATCCTTTCCTATGCCTATATCTTGTAGGTTTTTCCCAATGTTTTCTTCTAATAGTTTCAGAGTTTCAGGCTTTACATTAAGGTCTTTGAGCCATTTGGAACTGACTTTTGTGGAGGGTGAAAAATAGAGGTTTAGTTTCATTCTTCTACAAGTGGATATCCAGTTTGGCCAGCACCATTTGCTGAACATCCTATCTTTCCTTCAGTGAATATTCCTGGCAAATATCAGGTGGCATTTACTCATATTTGGGTCTTCAATTTTATTCCATTGATCAATTGGTCTATTCATTTGTGCCAGTACCATGTTGTTTTTAGGACTATAGCTCTGTAATACAGCTTAAAATCTGGTATAATAATCCCCCTGGCATTGCTCTTAGTCCCCAGGGTTGTTTTGGCTATCTGAGGACTTTTGTGCTTCCATGTGAATCTTAGGATAGTTTTTTCCAATTCTGTGAAAAATGTCATGGGGATTTTGATTGGCATTGCGTTGAATCTATAAATGACTTTTGGTAGGATGGTCATTTTCACAATATTAATTCTTTCAATCCATGAGCATGGGAGGTCCTTCCATCTTCTGATATCTTTCTCAATCTCTTTCTTTAAAGATTTAAAATTTTCATTGTAGAGGTCTTTAATGTCTTTGGTCAGGTTTATTCTGAGATATTTTGGTTTTTTTTGCAGCTATTGTGAAGGGAAGTGTTTCCACGTGCTCTTTCTCTGATCGCTTGTTATTGGTATATAGAAAGGCTACAAACTTTTGCAGGTTAATTTTCTAATCTGCTACTTTACTGAATGTATTAACAATTTCTAGGAGTTTTCAGGTGAAATTTTTGGCATCCCTTAGATATAATATCATATCATCTGCAAAAAGGGATAATTTGATCTCTTCTTTTCCAATTATTACTCCTTTAATTTTCTTTTCTT
>NW_008353342.1:6736347-6736777 GCF_000622305.1 Nannospalax galili
TTCCCTCTAGGACTTTGAACATAAATGCATGTTGAATTTTGTCAAAGGCCTTCTCTGCATCTATTGAGGTTACCATGTGGTTCTTGTCTTTGAGCCTGTTTTTATGATTTATGATGTTTATTGATGTACGTATGTTGAAACGTCCCTGCATCTCTGGGATAAAGCTGACTTGATCATGGTGGATGATCTTTTTGATGTGTGACTATGTGCGGTTTACAAGTATCTTGTTGAGAATTTTTGCATGTGTGTTCATTAAGGATATGTGTCTATAGTTTTCTTTTTCAGTTGTATCTTTACCTGGCTTTGGTATTAGAGTGATGCTGGCTTCATAGAAGGAATTTGGATGTTCTCCCTCCATTTCTATCTTTTTGAATAAATTAAGTAGTATTGGATGTAGATCTTCTTTAAATGTCTGATAGAATTCTGCTGT
>NW_008353342.1:6737239-6738106 GCF_000622305.1 Nannospalax galili
GGACATACAATTGGACCAGATAAACTGATTTGTTTTTACTCTTGAGGTCGTTAGAGGATTTGTTCCTCAGGGGTCCCATGGGGTTGGGAGGAGCCCCTGGCTCCTTTCTTTTACCAGTTCCATCTATGTGAAGATAAGTCAAAGGTCCGGCTAGACCATTGTTGGCTTCTTTTGGAAGCATGGAGGAAATGATTCCTCCGTGTTGACCCTCCTCTTTATAGACTGGACACTGGTTCAAATCCATCTGGTGGGGTCTGCTTGGCCTCCTTGATCAAGAGGTCAGATGACCCACCACCTTTACAGGACGTTTTGTGAGATGCTCATAGTCCCTGGGAACTAATCGACCTAGCAGGGTAAGGAGCAAAAAGTGTCCTTTGTGTCCCTCTGACTCAATTAGTATAGATATCAAGGTATGTCTGTTAAACATCCAAGAAAGTTAGTTCCACCATCCTGGCATTTTTAATTACTGTGTGTCATGCAGATAAGTCTTGGGTAATGACCAATTGGTCTTGAATAAACCATATCTAGAGATATTTTTCTTCATCTGTTATGTATAATTAGTCCGTAGATTGTAGGAATAATATGGTTCCCTCTGGTTTTCGTGACTAGCTAGGCATTGTTTCTCTCTTGTATCGTCTCCCCCCTCTATCATGGTTTTCCCACTTAAGGTGCCCCCACTTCCCCCCTTTCTTCCTTACTAATACCCTTGCTCCTATGATCCTACCTCTGTTGAGCTTCTTCTTTCTCCTTATCCCCTAGGTTCCTCATATACCCTTCCCTCCCCCCTCCCTTAGAATAACTCATTTTTTATCAATATCTCCCTTATTAAGGCCTCTTACCTACTATTCTTCTCCTTCAGGTTATTTC
>NW_008353342.1:6741825-6743279 GCF_000622305.1 Nannospalax galili
GATAGACTTACCCCAAGAGAGGCCTGAGGGTAGGAGAGCAGGCCAGGAGAGTTAGCCGGTGGTGCAGGTCCAGGGAAGCAGAGAGAGGTGAGGGTGGGGCCAGGTCCAGAAGTAGTGTCCCTGGGGCCCAAGGAAGGCACCAAGCTGGCCTGGGTGAAAAGGATCAGGAAGCAGCACTGGTTCCCCAAGTGTCTGGGGACCCAAGACCAGGAATGGCGCAGGGCCCAAACTAAGAGCAGAGAACAGTGGGGGAGATGGAAGGGCGAATGAGGCCGGGGGAGTCAAGGCACTGAGGGCTCCGCGATAGACCCACCCCAAGAGGCCTGAGGACAGGAGAGCAGTCCAGGAGAGTTAGCCGGTGGTGCAGGTCCAGGGAAGCAAAGAGAGGTGAGGGCGGGCTGGGTCCAGAGGCAGTACTCCTGGGGCCCAAGGAAGGCACCAAGGTGGTCCAGGTGAAAAGGATCAGGAAGCAGCACTGGCTCCCCAGGTTTCTGGGGCCGCAAGACTAGGAATGGCACAGGGCCCAAGCTTGGAGTGGAGAACAGCTGGGGAGATGGAAGGGTGAGCGCAGCTGGGGGATTCAAGGTGCGGAGGGCTGCATGGTAGACTTACCCCAAGAGAGGCCTGAGGGCAGGAGAGCGGGCCAGGAGAATTAGCCAGTGGTGCAGGTCTGGGAAGCAGGGAGAGGTGAGGGCGGGGCCAGGTCCCAAGGAAGCAGTGCTCCTGGAGCCCAAGGAAGGCACCAAGCTGGCTTGGGTGAAAAGGATCAGGAAGCAGCACCAGTTTCCCAGGTGTCTGGGGACCAAAGACCAGGAATGGTGCAGGGCCCAAACCAGGAGCAGAGAACAGCGGTGGAGATGGAAGGGTGAATGAGGCTGGGGGAGTCAAGGCACGGATGGCTCTGCGATGGACCCACCCCGAGAGGCCTGAGGAGAGGGGAGCAGGCCAGGAGAGTTAGCCGGTGGTGCAGGTCTGGGGAAGCAGAGAGAGGTGGTGGATGATCTTTTTGATATGTGTCTGTATGCAGTTTGCAAGTATCTTTTTGAGAATTTTTGCATTTATGTTCATTAAGTATATGGGTCTATACTTTTCTTTTTTGGCTGTATCTTTACCTGGCTTTGGTATGAGAGTGATGCTGACTTCATAGAAGGAATTTGGAAGTTCTCCCTCCATTTCTATTTTTTTTGAATAAATTAAGTAGTATTGGATGTAGATCTTCTTTAAATGTCTGATAGAATTCTGCTGTAAATCCATCTGGTCCTGGGCTTTTTTCAGTTGGGAGGTTTTCTATTACTGTTTCAATTTTTTTTATGTTATGCATCTGTTTAAACTGTTAATCTCTTTTTGGATTTATTTTTGGTGGTTCCCATGCCTTTAGCTATCCATCCATTTCTTTTAGGTTTTCAAATTTAGTAGCATATAGGTTTTTAAAGTATTCTCTTATAATGTTCTGT
>NW_008353342.1:6743482-6744640 GCF_000622305.1 Nannospalax galili
GCTAGCGGTCTGTCAATCTTGTTTATCTTTTCAAAGAACCAGCTCTTGGAATTGTTGATCCTTTGTATTCTTTTCTTTCCTTCAATTTCATTAATTTCTGCCCCGATTTTTGTTATTTCTTCCTGTCTGCTGGGTTTCGGTGTCGTTTGCTGTTGCTTTTCAAGTGTGCTGAGTTTTAATGTTAAGTCATTTATTTGTGTTCCTTCTGATTTTTTGATGTAGGCACTTAGAGCTATAAACTTCCCTCTAAGGACCACTTTCAGCATGTCCCAGAGGTTTTGTTGTATTGTATTGTCTTTTTCCATTTAATTCCAGGGATACTTTTATTTCTCTCCTAATTTCTCTTTTGACTCATTCATCATTCAGGAATGTGTTGTTTAATATCCATGTGTTCATGTGGTGATTAGGGCTTCTTCGGGTGTTCCTTGTAAGCTTTATTGCATTGTGGTCTGATAGAACACATGGAATTATTTTAATCTTTTTGTATTTGTTGAGGTTTGTTTTGTGCCCCAGTATATCGTCGATTTTGGAGAAGAGTCCATGGGGTGCTGAGTAGAAAGTATGTCCTTTGGTGCTTGGGTGGAATACTTGGTAGATGTCTGTTAAGTCCATTTGATATATGGTATTGTTTAATTCAGATATCTCTCTGTTAACTGTCTTCCCTGTTAACCTATCTAATGGAGATAGTGGGGTATTGAAGTCCCCTATTATTAATGAGTTGGGATTAATCTGGGTCTTATAGTCCTGTAGTATTTTTTTTTATGAAGATGGGTGCACCAGAGTTTGGTGAATATGTTTTCATGATTGTAATATCTTCTCGATTCATTGTTCCTTTGATCAAAATGAATTGGCCCTCTTTGTGTCTTCTGATTAGTTTTACTTTAAAGTCTATTTTGTTAGATATTGGAATTGCTATGCCTGCTTTTTTCTTAGTGCCATTTGCTTGGTATATTTTTTTCCATCCTTTTAGTTTGAGATCATGTCTGTTCTTGAAAGTGAGATCAGTTTCTTGCAGACAATAAAAAGATGGGTTTTGTTTCTTAATCCTTTCTCCTAGTCTGTGTCTTTTGACTGGAGAGTTCAGTCCATTAATATTTAAAGTTATTAATGAAAGATGAGTATTGAATCCTGTCATTTTTATTTCTATTTACATTTGTG
>NW_008353342.1:6745419-6819065 GCF_000622305.1 Nannospalax galili
ATGTTTATAATTGTTCTTTTGAGTTCCATGTCCTGCATTATCTCTAGGGGGTTCTCACTGTACTCCTCTAGAGGACTATTGGCATTTGGTGGGGGTATGTTATTTTGGTTTTTCATGTTATTATTTTTTCTCTGTGACTTTGGCATGTAAATTTCTTTTGTAGTTTCTGATTCTTGTGTGAGACTCAAGCCTTCAAGTTTAGGTCTGTTTCTTTTTGTAAACTTTATGTGCCTTTGTGGTTTACTTGTTGGGCATGAAAAGCTGGTTAGTCTAGGCTTCCAGTTCTGTCTTTTCATTTTATGTTGGAGTGGTCAAATTACTTTCATTTTCAGGAGTTCCCACAGAGGCCCAAGTCAGATGAGGATCAGATGCTCTCAGGCTTTCTTCTAAGGTCTTCATCCCTCCAAAAAAGATATCCTCAGGCATTGGGGAGCTGGACTGGACTGGGAGCAGGGCCCAGGAAAATGCTGGTTTCGGGCAGCTGGTGACAATGCCCCCCAGGGAAACAGAGGGAGGTGAGGGTGGGACCAAGTTCAAAGGGCTCTTGGGGACCACAAGAAGGACCTGGGTTTGTCTGGATGCAAAGGATCACAAGCAGTGATGGTTCCAGGTGGAGGGGTCAGCCCCAGTGTCTGGTGTCCCAAGACAAGAAATGGACCAGTACCCCAGCTACGAGGAGAGATGGGTTGGGGGAGCTGGAAGGGTGAGTCAGGGCGTGGCGGGTGCTGCTGGACTTACCCAGGAGAGAGGCTGGTGGGTTGTACAGCCCAGGAAAGTGGAGGGAGGTGAGGGTGGGACCATGCCCAGAGGGCTCTTGAGGACTGCTAGAAGGAACTGGGTTGGTCTGGATGCAAAGGATCAGGAAACAGTGGTGGTTCCAGGCTGAGAGGTCAGTACCAGTGTCTGGGGTGCCATGACAAGAAATGGGCCAGTACCCAGGCTAGGAAGAGAGATCGGGTGGGGGAGCTGGGAGGGTGAATGAGGCTGAGGGAGCCAAGGCAGGGTGGGCACTGCTGGACTTACTGAGGAGACAGTGTGGCAGGCTGTGCAGCTCAGGGAAGCAGAGGGAAGTCTACTTTTTATTTTTTTATGTGTATGTATGTGTAGTGTGGATGTGTCTATGTTGGTGTGCATACATGTGGAAGCTAGAGGCTGACATTAATTATCATCTTTAATCTCTCTCTACTTTATTTCTCTTATTTGAAATTTATTTATTTTTATTTTATGTGTATGAGTGTTATGCCTGCAGTGCCCATGGATGGCAGAAGAGGCCATTGGATCCTGTGGAACTGGAGTTATGGATGGCTGTTACTTGCCGTGTGAGTGTTGGGATTCGAACCTGGGTCCTCTGCAAGAGCAGCCAGTGTTCCTAATCGTTGAGCCATCTCTCAGGCCCCTATTTTTATTATATTTGTTTATTTACTTATTTTTTTGAGGCAGTGTCCTCACTATGAAGCCCCAGTTCATCTGGAACTTTCTGTGTACACCTTCCTGGACTGGGCTTGATCCAGAGATCTGCCTGCCTCTGCCTGGGATTAAAAATATATGCCAATATGTCTAGCCCTCTGCCTCATTTTTTGAAAAGCGGTTCACCAAGTATGCTAGGCTGGCTGGCCATCGAGTCCCAGGGGTCCTCTTATCTCTGTTCCTCATGCTCTAAGGTTACAGATGTGCACCATCACACCTAGCTTTTATGAATTCTGGAGATTGACTCAAGATCTTTAACTGAGCATGTTTCCAGTCCCAATTTATTTTATTTTATTTTTGGATATGGGATTGTGACAGGGTCTCACACTGTATCCCAGGTTGGCTTCTAACTAACTGGAATCTTCCTGCATTGGCCTTCTAACTGCTGGGATTACAAGCATACACTATTAAACCTGCAAGCATACACTATTACACCTGGCTCATACATTGTTTTCTGCACTGCAACAAGAAATTGAAATGTAAACTATCTTGCTAGTCTCCTTTCTGGATGGCCCATTTTTAGTTTCATTTGTAGTTTCAACATGTCACCCTCTAAGGTCAAATGGGATATGTACAACTCTATGTTAGATACAAAAATGAATATAGCTGATTCTCCATCCTTAAGAAAAGAGAAGTATACAGTAATTTAACACTACTCAAATGCAGTTCAACAAATGGCCTGTAATACGATCACAATTTTCTAAAATATGGAGAGTCTGCCCTGTCAGAAGGAGAGAATTCTCATGCCAAGAACTGCTTTCTGAGGCATAAACAGGAGTTGGGTTTAAAGGAACAAGGACAGATGATAAGAATTAATGAGAGAAGAAACTGGAATTCAAATTTCAGTTCTAGTGGCATAAATTTTGCACACTACATAAAGAATTTCTGACATCACAGGCTTTAGGGACCATTTAATAAGTTTAAACAGAACTGTGGTGATTATTTTATTTTATTTTTAAAACAAGCAAAGCAAGCAACAGAGAGCCCTTCGGAATGTCCCCACTGCAATCAGAAACGGCTTAGTGTAAACAAATGAACAGCTGCCTAAGCATAAAAGCAGGGAATGCTTTTGAACAACTTGCTAAACTGAGTCATGTGAAAGAGGGAATTTGTGAGTCTGCATGTTTTTTAAGAAAGTCTGCAGTTTCTAAATTATTCACGTTAGTTAGAATCAACACATTTCTCATGTAAGATATAAAATATATGAAAAACTAAGAGCATTTTGCTGGGAGATCACTCTATTCAAGTATTTTGTAGACACTTCAAAAATGATAAAAACAAAATATGTTTACTAATGATTCATAAATCTATATGGATTTATGTTTTTATTTACAATTATAAACTGACTTTTGCTAGAATTCATTAATATTTGTGACTATTTCTTAACTTTTCTGTAGTTGTATTTTAATACAAATTAAATGTTTAAAAGAGTTTGGAGGCATATTTTGTTGTGGGAATTTTTGACTTGAATTTAAAGTCTTAGATCCATGAGGTTTAAGTGATATGAAACCTGGCAGTAAATGTCTTTGGATCTTTATTAACTGTGACCGAGGAAAGTTATTTTAAATTACACTAAAAGTAGAAATTGTTTGCAATAGGTTATCTTTATTTAATGAAGTAAAATCATAATTTGTAGACTACATTCTGCTTTCAGTGTTCAAACTATGCTACCCAAAATCAAAATTAAAAGTATTAAAAGGCAAAGGCTAATGTAGTAGGTTTAATACAGAGGACAGAAAAGGTGATGGAGAATATAGGTAAAATGGAAATTTTAAAACGAAGAGTCAAATAGGAATAGGACACACACATTTTACTGTTTGAAAAGTGAAAAATTAAGAATTGTGCACAAACCATAAAATCACATGAGCAGGTGCTTCATGCGTGTGTAAGTTTTCCTCTGAGTTATTTTGCACATCTAAACATGGCCAGAAAAACAGACAGAAGTTGACATAACAAAGTCAGAAGCAGAAGCAAGAGCCATAGGAAGGAAAGGCATCCATTCAGCTAAAGGACATGGGTGTGGGGTTGGGCATTGGCGACGTTTTGGTAGAGTGATGGGGGCAAAATTAGGACTGCATTGTGAGCAGGAGGTGTGAAAATGGAGACAGCACAAACAGGATTGAGAGTCTGTGGCAAAGTATAAGAGGCAATGAGGCTGAGGCACTTGGGGATATACTGTGCTGGTCTGTCTCTGTTTCACCAGGGAAATTGAAATTGTTCCCTCCAGCACAAGAAGCCGAGTTTTCAGTTAGTGGTGGAGCAGAACTCTGTCATAGCGAATCGACATGACAGCATTGTCTGGGGTGGGTGGGTCGTGTTGGCAAGCACAGACTGCCAGGAGGACAGCTGCTCAGAGGTCTGTTGCTGTGATCCAGGTGGGAGAGAACAAGAACTAGCTATCCATTAAACCAGAGATAAAAATGAACCATAGGTCTGTACCTCTTTATGTCAAGTTTTGCACTGCAGAAGCTGACACCAAATCATCACCTGCATTTTGCACAAGACACTAATTTGTTAACAACAAAGTAAGGGCTAATCCTTCCACCCTGAGAATCTCTAAAATGTTGCACAATATTTTCAATTAAATTAATTTGGAAAAAAAAAGCCTATTAGTTTTAAAAATATAGAACTAAAACAATTCAAATTTCAAAACTTGGAGAAGAACAAGGACCAGGTTCACAATCTACATGGGATTCAGGTTTAATTTTCATTAATGTTGTTTACTGAAGAAAAAATTATGATCCTATATTTTAGCATGCTTAAAAAGCAATTTCCTGGACCCCTTGTGTCAGGACAATAAAAAGCCCTCTCTTAATGGACATGGGACAAAATGAGAGCACTCAGGACTTCTGTTTATTACTCATTCTAAAAACCAGCAAAGTAACTAAAAATCATAGGCCAGGAAATAAAATCGTGCTTTCCTGTTAGAAAACTATTAGAACACTGAGGCAATTAACCAAAATCAATAATATAAAATCTGCATTAGTCTGTAATGTCTGGGTTTTTTTTTTTCATTCCTTTTTCATCCGTCAAGCAATTGTCATAAGAGGATGTGACCAAAGCACTTTTAAAATTCAGCGGTGCTTTAGACTCAGTGAACAGCGCTACAGAATCATGAATCTGACTCACCTAAGGGGCAGAAAGAGGAAGTCTTGAAGACAGGCCCAAATCATCTGGAAAGTAGTTAAGACAAAACCGTAGGAAAATATACAAGTTATCAGTTAAAGCCATGAAGGATACTGAGGAGCCTTCTTAATCACATGATGCTGGCCCCTGATATCTACAGATTTGTACTGCATTCTAGAAATGGGCTTGGATTTTTCACTAACACCCATTAGGAGGGTCCAAAAAATGTGGTTATATTACTCAAGAGGCAAAAATGTTAAGAGGAAAGGGGAGGTATGACTGAAAGAAAATAGATTTTGTCGGGTTTTTTGTTTAATATGGTGACTAAAATATTGAAATGAATTTTTATTTTTAAAACCCCACTGCTTCTCTTGGGAGTCATTAAAATGGAAAGGAATCTATCATATGAAAGCATGTGCCGGAGTATTTGTTAGGTTCCTGCTGATGATTGACAGCTGTGAAGTTGACAAGAGCAACAATTAAGTAGCTGAGAAAATTTCATGTGTTCACATGGCTGAACACTCTATTTTTAGATTTGCGTTTGCTTGCTTGAATGTGCCGGGGGTGTGTATGCTGATATGCTTGAAGATGGAGAACAAACCAGGAACTGGTCATGCTGAAACTAAAATTGTGAACACATTTATAAAGCTCTGTTTATGCTTATATTTTCTTGAAAAGAATTTATAATATGAAGTGTAAAAAATGAAACAAGGGACAATGGCTCAGAGGGGAAGTCTCTTCTCCCCTTTGCACAGATTCTGGGGCTGGGTAGATGGCTCAGTTGGTAAAATGCTAGTGTGCAAGAGTGACGTCAAGAATTGGACCTCCAGCACGCACCTAAAAATCCAGGCATGTTGGCGCATGCTTGTGATGCCAGCACTGGGAAGCTGGAGGAGGAGGCTCTTTGGGACTCACTGGCCAGCCACCCTAGCCAAATCAGTGTGTTCAGTGAGAGATCCTGTCTCAAAAACTAATGTGGAGAGTGATTAGGAAGATACCCAGTGTCAACTTCCAGCCTCTGCATTACATGCATGCGTGGTTGCATAACCCATGGGCGCCTGTGTTGTGTGTGCGTGTGTGTGCATACACACACGCACACACACACACACATACACACACACAAACAGATTCCCAGCTTACAATTAAGGTTCAGTATTTTTAACATCTACATTTATGTTTATCAAATTCCTATTGTGATAGAAAAGAGTTTGTTTTACTTGACAGCTCTCTCTTTTCCTACATTTTGACTGTTCTATAACTGATTTCAGTTCTTTATATAGATCACATTGTAACTACCAATTGCATCTTGGAAGTTTAATTCCTCAACATTCCACAGTGTCTTTTGACTGGCTGCCTTTTAAGACGGGAGGATTAACTTTCTGAGTGTACACCAGGCCTCTATTCAAATTCTACCTCCAAAATTCTGTCACCTTCCAGTTGTGTTTTATAACTAAAACTAAGTTCTATGTTCTTGATTTCAAATTCTGACTGAGGGTGTTTTCATAATTATGTACAGGTGGATATTGTTTACCAAGGGCACTAGTGGTATGCTATTATCATTTTTCCCTCGCCTAAATTCTGTAGTTTTGACTGTAATGTCGTATACCCAAAAGTGATCTTTCTAATCTCAAAGAAAATTTTATTTCTCTATTTTTGTTGTCTAGCAATTGTTTACAATAAACCTCATTCTACTTCATTCCCATTTAAATCATATGTTTCTTGGACATGCCTTGGTTTTTCCTGGAATTTGGAATTGCTTGCAATTTTTCCTTTTGAAAGATGAAATTAGTACCATATTCATCGCTAATATCATCTAAGTACTTACAAAGAATAACCTTTCTTTGTGCTACACTGTTTTCTTATGTTGAAAACCTTCCTTTTGGAAGTAACTGGTTTCAAGTTCAAATGTGCAAAGATTAACATCTGTGTCTCCTGCATCACTAAGAATGTTTAAAAGTGGACTTAGGAGGTTCAGCATTTCCCGCTTCCAGAGTCTTTTTTTTCTTTTTCTTTCTGTTTTCTACCTGTCCTTTACTGGAGTCTGACCTTTCTTGTGAAGGATATCATAAAACTTACTAATCTTTTGTGAAATTTGTAGATCTTTTATCTAATCAAAGCTTAATTCATGTTCATACTCGATAGTTGGGTTTCTTAAAGCCATCCCTTGTCCTTTAGAAATCCTATCTTCTCTCTCCTCGATGTATTATTTTTGTAAAAAAAAAAGCAAGACTGATTCCTTTTCCTTTTTTTTTGAGCTTTTGTTTTTCTCCATGAAATTTTTAGAATCTTGCTTTGGTGTATTCAATATTTTTAGAACTCATTTTTCTGGTTTTCGTTTTAAATGTTTTCCTCCATAGAATTTAAAATATCTTTTAAATATGCAAACAAACATCCTATTTGAATTTGATGAACATTTTTCATTGTTTCTTCAACATTTTCCTTTTATTATTATTTTTAAATTTTTTCTTTATTTTGGAGAACTTCACACATGTAATGCATGAAATCTGATTTTATCTATTCCCATTGCCCCCAGCTTTTCCTTTTTTCCCCCGGCACCCAACATACCCCCTCCTAACTTCAACTTTTCCTTTGTTTTTCTCTTCCTTTTAGAAAAACTAGCTAGTCAGAGTTTCTTGGATTGATAGTTTGATCACAAATTCTGGAAATAAACTTACATTTTTCCTGTGATCTAAATTTTATTTAATAAATCATATAGTTTCTGATTCTGTGATCTTTTCCCAGTTGAAGTTCTCATATCTTTGGTTTTTACTGTTGATTTTTCTTCCCTCACATTATCCTTACTGAAACTAAGGATAGATGCTATTTTTGAAGTCCTTTTCATGTCCATGAATATCTGCACCTTCTGAGGTCTGTTCTTGTGTGCTTGAGGCTTTTTTTCCCCAGAGTTTTATTTTTTGTTTGTTCTTCCATGATTTAAGTTGAGGGAATAAGATGTCAGTCAGGCAAGAAAGGAGAGAGCGAGGAGTTGATGCTTATCCTAGAAGGTCCTGCGACTTCCAGAACCATTAATACTTTAGGGTGGCAACATTCATCCTAAGTGTCCTGGCTTTTCAGAACTACTTTGCTATAAAAACATACAGAGTGTACTTGACACAGAGAACAACTTTCCATGTGCTGTCTGGGTATGGGCTCATGGCCTGTTCAGGGAACTAGGATGAAGCATGAGAAGTTTATGATTCCTTAGGATTTTAAAGTGCGCCTTATTTTTTACCTAGTTTTCACACACATACACACACACACACACACACACTCACACACACACAAAACCACCTTGTTCCTTGAGTCCCATTGCACAAGCAACCGAGTTTATTCTCTTCCTTCCTTGGTACAGCATTCTTATCTCAGGTCTGGTTGGAACATCCCTATTTTCGTATCTGCTTTCCACCTTCCCCACACAACCCTTCTTTCTTGTTATTTTTGTAATTATGGGCTTATCACTTCCAATTCATTGACTGTCACATCAGTAGTGTCCCAGAAGTAAGAACAAGAGTGTGTTGCTAACTCAAACTCCTTGAGGTAGGCGACCTCAGCTTTATGGTTTCTTGGGGGCTTTTTAAAAAACACTTATCTTTAATCTTGTTATTATCTTTGAATTTCTGTTTAAGAAGGCATCTTCAACTCACCTCTGAGCACAAATATCATGTTCTCTTCAAAGACTCCAACTCCCTCAACCACTTCTCACTTTTTTTTAGATTCAGCATGTCAACTTGAGTGTGTGTGTATGTGTATGTGTGTTCATGTGAATGTGTGAACATGTGTGTGAAGGAGGCTACATAACACTCCTGTGTATGAGGAGGCTAGAGGTCAACGTGGGAAGTCTTTCCCAATCTCTTTCCACCTTATTTTTTGAGACAGACTCTTGCAGAACCCCTGGACACATTGATGCATCTAAGTTGGCTGGCCAGCGAACTCCATGGATCCACCTATTTCTGTCCACCTCCATCTCCCAGCAGTATGATTACAGACATATGTCCTTGCACTTAGTGTTAATGTGGGTGTTGGGGATCCAAACTCAGATCTCCATGCTCACAAAGCAAACACTTCATTGATTAACCCACCTCTTTAGCTCCAACTTGAGCTTTTATTTACAGAACTTTGGAGGAAAGAATTCCCAACAAATAAATATTAGAAAAGCTAAGACTCTAGTTTCTAGGAAGATAACCTCATCCTTTAGTTTCGAGAATCTTCCCCTAATGCAGGGTCCTCTGCAGCTCTAAAGGAAGCAGGCGTGCTGGGTCCTCCGACAACAACAATGGTCTAGACTCATATTTGTAATCGCTCATGTCAGCAAGCTTGACGGCGGCGGAGACACCATCAGTGGTCTTTTCACTGCACTCACGTAACTCTACCTCGTGGCTGTCAGCCTTGAAGACATATCACCTTTTAGCCTGTTCCTCATCCAGTTTTAATCACCTATCCAGAAGGGGACTAGGGAGTTCTGGTGGAAGGAGTTCATCAGACTGCCTTCTTCTGCCTGGCTGCCTCTTAAAGTCACATGTGTTGAACACATTTATTAAGGCAGGAAATAAACAAGTTCACACACAGACCCTTGCCTTCACCTCTCTCCCTCATCCCCTTTCTCGAGGAAGGAGAGCTGCAGGCACAGAAGTGTGTGTCTGGACAGAAGCCCAGAAATCTGGAAAGTGTATTATGAGGGATCCCCATGGGGAAGCACAGGGCTGCCAGCAGCTCTGGCTCTGGGCTTCCACACGCCATCAATCCAGTGCCTGGCAGTCACCGTTCCCCTCCTCACCTCACCTCATGCAGAGAGCAGACACAGAGCAACTATGAGTCTCAAGTTGCAGCAGCCAAGCCATGTGGGGAGAAGGCAAAGAAAGGGGAAAGAAAGGACATGGGGTCCAGGAAAGCCACAACCTTCCTCTATTCCCGACAATGCCATTTTATGCTTGGGCTATTTCTTACCAGCTTTTCATGGACCTTTAGATACAGATGGCAAGAGGGAGAAATCAGAATTTTCTGGGGTGGCAGAGCCAGCGTTCTGATGTTCTGACCAGTCTTTTGACCAGTCTCATAGAAGGAGATGAACTTTCAGGTGTCTCAGAAACAAGGCTATATTTGGAAATGATCAAGGATATGTTTGTCTCTCTCCCTCCCCCTCCCTCCCTCCCTCCCTCCCTCCTTCTCTCCCTCTCTCCCCTCCTTTTGTCTCAAGTAGTCATGCTGGCTTCAAATCTAATATGCTAGGCAGGGATAACCTTGGACCCCTGACCCTCCCGCCTCCACCTTATCAGTGTTGAGATTATAGCTGTGTGTCACCACACTCAGTTTTATGCAGTGCTGGGGGTCAAATCCAGGGCCTCCTGAATGCTAGCTACCAAGGGTTTTACCAACTGGGTTGTATCCTTTGCTCCCTGAGAATCTTCTTTGAAGGACAGAAGGGCAGCTGAGGCTTCCATTAAACCCCTGTGGGTCTGATTCACACACTTCACACAGAGTAGGAAACTGAGGCACACAAGGGCCCATTGAGCTATGAAAAGAATGTGCATATTAGTTGGGTCAATAAAATATGTATCAGGACTGCTTTCCTACCTTCAGCAGTCAGAGTGACATTCTCCACAAGGCAGTTGAAAAATAATTTTTCTGTAGAGACAGTTTTCTCAGATCTCGTGATGTCTGTGATTTGAAATGTTCTTACTTCTGTTTTTCCACAGGAATATGCTCTTGGCGTTGTGTCTTTTTGACTACCGCTTCAGCAGCAGCAGGAAGAAAGCCAGACTGAGTCAGAGGTCTGGAGGACAGCTCAGCCATTGCTCCTGTAAGTTTTAACGTTGACCTCTGCACAGACACTAATATCCTCTTGTAAGAAGAAGGGACCTAAACTTCCTGAATCAGTTTTTCTATATCTGTCTGAGATTAGAACTGGAGTCGTACTTGACCACTGTAGAACTGGGGCACGGCCGGGGGCGGGGGGGTTGTGACAGGGGCCAGCTGCTGCTTCTGATGACAAGGGATGACTATTTCTGTCCTTCACCAAAACCAGAGGGTATTGTCAAGGTTTTAGTGACTCTAAGGGGCACACAGCATGCTGACTCCTCCCCCTGAAAATTTCAAATATGGTTTACTTTTGAGAGGGGAGAGAGAGAGAGAGAAAGAGAGAGAGAGAGAGAGAGAGAGAGAGAGAGAGAGAGAGAGAGAGAGAGAGAATGGAGGCCAGAAGACAACCTCAGGTGTCATTAGCTGGGGCCACCCACCTTTATTTATTTACTTGTTTTAGATAGTATCTCTCACTAGCCTGGGGCTTACTGACTGGGCTAGACTAGCTGGCCAGTGTGCCCCAGGGATCCACTGGTCTCTCTCTGCCCAACATTGGGATTACAAATGTGAGCAACTATGTCAGATTTTCTCTTTTTTTATTGCTGTTGTTTTTTTGGGGGGTATCGGTTTGGGGGACTGAACTCAAGCCCTTATGTATATATAGCAAGCATTTTGTGACTATGCTTTTTCTTGTTGTGTTTTTCTTTTTTGACACTGGAACTTTTCAGTTTGTGGTTTCTGGACCCAACCTGGGCCCTGGGTATTTGTTTTGTCTTTAGAACATTCACCATCCGACTTGGGTATTCTGACTCTTGCATGACTGTAGACTCTGTGCCCACCCTAGAGACTCTCACTGTCTTGGGTGAAATGTCATTGTTAGCAGAAAATGGCTTTATTCAGCCTGTGGTTATTTAGACTCTCCTGGAGCTGGGAGAATTGCAGGCCCTGGCTTCAATGTACGAATGCTTGGCTCCTTGAGCTCACAGCGCCTTCAAGTTCCAAGAATTGTACAGAAGGTTTATTGTACTGTGGAGCTTGGCAGTTCACACCGCATAGCAGTTTCAAACTGGCAGTGGACCTGGAGCAAATGGAACTGTAAGGATAGCACATAGCAGGAAACGGTTCACTGGATTCCAGGCTTTGCTTGTTCCAAAGAAAGAGCGATGTTATTGTACAAAGTTCAACAGTATTTGTGTTCAAGCAATTGTAAAAATCACATCTTTCACATGCATAAAATGGAAATAAAAATAGATAAAACTGTTAAGGGAAAACACCATTTAACCAGTTAACGTATTTTACTTCTTCACACTAAAACAATTATACTCTAAAAGATTTTGCATTAATGACTAACAAGAATAAAACAATGATCCCTTTCTTTATTATCTTGAGACAGGATTATTATCAAAAATAATGAAGATGGGCTCTAGGGCCATAACTCAATCGATTAGAGGGGGTAGAGGCCTTGCCTAGCATGCATGAAGCCCTGGGTTTGATTTCTAGCACCACATAAACGGAACATGGTATAAATGCCTGTAATCCCAGTACCTGGGAGGTGGAGTTCATCTTCAGCTAAGTATGGTGTCAAAGGCCAGCCAGGGCTACATGAAACCCTTATCTTAACAAAAGGAGGGGTGGGGGATGAAGACCTTTATCTATTTTTCCAATAAGACTACTATGGTTGCTCCTTTCAAGGCCTAATTTGGCATTCTCTTTTTTCTCTAATCTCTCTGAATTGGATCCTTTATTGATATTTTTGTCTCATCGTATGGTCTCTAAATTCTTTCCTAGTTCAGATAAGAATTTTAGCTGGGTATAATGGTACAAGCCTATGATCCTAGCACCTGGGAGATAGAGGTGGGGGATCATGAGTTTGAAGTCAGCTTGGACTACATAGGGGATTCTAGATCAATCTGGGATATGTGGAAAAAAAGAAAAGGAAAAATAGAAGGGAAGGGAAGGGAAAGGAAGAGAGTGAAGTGTAGGAGAAACAAGGGGTGGGGAGGCCAGGCTATGGAAGGGGAGGGGGAAAGTGAAGAACGTATTTTTAAGTCAAAAGAATTTTCCTCTCCCCATCTGACCTGCTGCAGTTTATAAAAGTCTGACATACAAAGCATGTCTGGTAAAAATCTTAGTTGGAGTGGGATGGAGAACGGAGGGTGTGAAAAGTACATTGAATTATTTTCCTTTTTAAAAAATTAATCTTTTACTTGAATTTCTGAAAATTCAACTATGAAATTTTTAAAAAAGTTCTTCTCTTCAAAATTTGCTCTGTGGTATGTAACTATTACTAAGTTCAAGGTCCAAGTACTTCATTGTAGACAAATCTGTGTACTTGACTCTAGTCCAATGGAGGCTCTTTGAAGGTCCAAGATTTTGCCCATGTAGACTAACTCAGTTATGGTTTAATTTTTGATTGACATGTATTAATTTTACACATTGATGGGGTTTAGCATGAAATTGTAATACATGCAGGAAGTGTGCACCAACTAAACCCATCTCTCCCAACTCCCCCTCCACCTGCTCCTTCCAACCTCTATAGACTGTCTTCCATTCTTCACCTGGAGCCCAAGATGAGGGAGAAGGTGTGGTGCTCATCTTCTTAAGTGACTAATGTCTAGATTGGGAGTTGCTGTATTTTCACCTAGTGGTGACTATTCACTGGTGTTTTTCTGCCCGTACATGTATGTGTTTTTTATTTAAAGTGTATTTTGCTAATAAATACTTACTAATTTCATTACATACGTGGAAACTCTTAAAGATTACTGCTAAGGTGGTAAGCTGGTAAGCTAGAATCAATTTCACAGCAGGCATTCTGGAATTGGTTTTGAGGGACCTGTAAAGGTGACTTTTTATATGAAAACTGGCCATATCGCCTACCTGATTGATAAGTTAATGTTGCAACAATAAGGCAAGTGGTTGTATGAGTTATATAGCAAGTGATCTTTGGATTATTTTTAAAATGTCTACTTCTAATCAATTCCATTTCAGAAGGATTAAAGTAAAAGTATTTCTATGAAAGACTGTAATACACATGTTGAGGTTTACTTTAGAAGACACATTGTCCTTATGTTTGGATGTATGTATATAAGTGGGGGTTAGTGTGGGGGATAGGCTAAGAAATGAGAGCACAAGAGGGAGAAAAAGGTGTTGAGGAAATGGAGGGAGGGCAACAGGACACATGTAACATGAGGGTGAGAAGGAGGATGTAGGGGGTGCGAGGGGACAGGGGCATGAGGGATGGGGAGGAAGAAGATGGAAAGAGTTAACAAAAACAAATTCTATTTGAAAAGCCCTAATACAACCTAGTACTGTCTATGCTAATGGAGCAAAAAGACGTCTTTTGCACAAGACATGCAGTTGCGCTTGTGAAACAATATTGCTGTGATTATTTGCACAAGACTTGCACAAGAGTGGACCCAACAGCATTTCATCATGGATGAGGGAGGGGCCCATGAGCCTCCCCCGACTTGGACTACGGCAGTTAGTGCTTGTTAGGAGAGGGTGTCACGTTCTTCAGTGGTGTAGTCGCAGAAAAAGTGCCCTTGATCCACTGAATAACTGCCCCTCTCTGCTTGGGCAAGTTACTGTAATAAAATCAGATGGCTGAACACAGACAGAAGAAAAATACCAGTGGGGGAGGGAGGAGGAGGAGAGGAAAGGGGTGAAAAGACTAAAAGTTATTATATACATACATGAAACTGTCAAAAAATAAGAAATTTAAACAAATTTTTTTTAATGTGCCACAAAGATCAATGGTGGGTGAAATACAGAAATAGTTATCTGTAAATCAATAACTTGACTTCTCAGTATTCACACATTTATCTTCACCCTTGTTAAGTAGTAAGGCATGTAAAGTATACAATATGTCCTAGAAATGAATGAGGTAACTAGAACATATTTCTTTCTTTTTTTAAAACAACATATATTTCTAAGAATTAAAATATGGAAAGGAGGACCTCAGAGAATATGCAGAGTACATGCTCCAGAAGGAATTGTTCTGCTCATATTTGCTTAAGCAGTTCATTCCATCTGAGGCAATTGCGCTTTCCATGAGCAGCTTGCTTCTCTGGCTACTTGCTGAGCTTACACTGGGGAAGGTGAAGGAAGGCACATCCTAGTCCGTAGCCTAGCAAGAATCCACCTCGGTTGGGAGGAGCACCAGTTTGATGAACCACAGCTGTCCCCTTTATTTGGAGGATTTAGCAACAAATTCTGAGCTCTGGCCTCCTCTTTCCTGGATAGCCTTTGCTAGGAACAAAACTTTAGGTGTTTAGCTTGGCACAGGATGTTATAGAACAGTGATTCTATTGAAGAAGAAGGGATCATTTGATGTACTGTAATAAGTTAAATTGCTTTCACATACTTGTTTAGAAGTCTGAGGAATGATGAATTTTGATGGCCATATTTTTACTTGATATGGTGCTGCTTGTACCTGATATTTTCAGCAAATCAATATATTATGAGTTTGAAAGCAAGGAATAAAGTGGAGATGTGAGGTGAAGGTCACAACAGCACAGCAATCTCAACTCTCCATTTGGCCAAGGAGCTGTACAGAAACACCTCCGTACTCAGGAAGGCCAGGACACAAAGAAGTGTGTGATGTCCACATGTGGTCTTTGAAATCTAGCAGATTAACACGAACAAACACTGAATGAAGCACCTGGATGAGAGGATGAGAACTCAGTTCCCTGAGGTGTGCAGACCTGGACATCTTGTGCTGTTATTTTCTGGGTCCTTTTGAACTCTTGGTGGAAGTTGAGATTTCTCATTTTAGCCTCAGACCAACCTCAGCTTCTATAATGTTCAGCATTTGGCAGTTGAAGTCAGAAATGAGCGTGCATGTACTGCAAGTCCATCCCTTCCTCCTTCACTCCTGCGCTCTCATTTTTCTCAATTCTGAGTTTCTGAGATGAAGATACTGTGCTAATACTGTGATAGGCACTGAAGATATGTGTATAATAATGAATGAAAAATGTGCAATGTTTTCAAGGTGATTCAATTATAGTAATGCAACGAAATGCCATAAATACAACAGAGGGATAACAAGATGAGAAAAACTAGACAGTGAAACATAAGACACATTTCTGCAGTGTGTTCCGCACATCCCAGAGGTCTTTTCTGCCCACAGTAGCGCCTGGTGTCTTGTTTACAGAATGGGAAGCAGTGTACTAAGATTTCATGGCTAAGAGGGCATCTTAGACAGAGGCAGTTATTTAGCATAGGTTAATTACTAAGATGATGCATACTGAGAAACACACAGTTCCATTTGTGTCAAATATACAAATAATTTGATTCTGAAGATGTGTCCGCAAAGGTAAGACCAAGCTCAATAAAGTGAGGATGCACCGGAATAAAGGGTGGTCATTTGTTCCTGCTTTTTTATTTATTATTTTTATTTTATGTGCATGAGTATATTGCTTGCATGTATGTACGTGCGCCTGTGTTGTGTGAGGCCCGCGGAGGTCAGAAGAGGCCATCGAATTCCCCTGGAACTGGAATTATGGACAGATGTTAGCCACTGTGTGGGTTCTGGGAATCAAACCTGGGTCCTCTGCAAGAGCAGCCGGTGCTCTTTAAGTGCTGACCATCTCTCCAGTCCCATTTGTTCCTGTTCGGGGGAAGACGTTTCGTTATGAAGAGTGGAGCAAGGGAAAGAGTGCTGAACAGGCAAAGACAAGAGGTTTGTGGGGGAGTCAAACTGCTACGTATGGCGTTGTAACTTTGGATACACGACCTTAACGTACTTGCCAAACCCCACTGATAGGGATAATTAACTTTAATATATGCAAACTTAAAAATTAATTTAGGGGCTGTAGTGATACCTCAGTTAGTAAAGTGCTTGTTTTGCAAGTATGGGGACCTGAGTTTGAGCTCCAGAATCCATGTAAAAAGATGTACCCAGGTGTGGGGTATTTGCCTGTAATCCTAACACAGGAAAGGACACTATTAGTGTCTCTCCAGATCCTAGCAAGAGATCCTGTCTCCAAAAACTCAAGGTGGATGGTTTCTGAGGAAGCACACCTGAGGATACCTCTGACTCCAACATATAAACACACATGTGTGCTCACACTCACACACACAGACACAGACACACAGACACACACAGACACACACAGACACACAAAGACACACACACACACACACACAAATTAGGTGCTTGGTGGATCCTAAGAGGAAATGCAGAATGTAGCAAGAACAGTTTAACTTCATGAAAAATATATGAACCAATCTCACAGGAAAGAGCAAGGAGGAGAAAATGGAAATGAACTGGTAAAACTTGAGGGAGAACCTCAGGGGACCGCTGCACTCAGCCGATAAAGCCCTGTCTGTGGGAGAGTAGACTGCCAATCTTACTCCCACCGAGTCTGTTCACAAATGTTCGGTGGGATGGTAACAGGAGCATGTTTCCCACTTGGGAGGTTCCTGATTAACCAGAGAAAGTAGACAGGCTGATAGGTAACAGAAGATTCAGACATCATGATGCAGGCACAAAGGTTTTAGTCTAGTGAGGTCCAGCACCTTTTCATATATCTGTGGTCGCAGAGATTCTGACATCAGCTTACTTGCTTTAATATAGCACAGATGGTCATGCATAGATATATGTAGATATGGTGTGAAAGTGACTTCCTAAACACACACATCTATTTCATTTTTTGGTTGACTGGAAGAGTGAGACACCATTAGAAATGATCACACCTGTCACCAGTTCTTGGTGCTTGCTTTTTAAAGTTTATTGTGTAAAGTTTCTCTCTCTCTCTCTCTCTCTCCCTCTCTCTCTCTCTGTCTCTCTCTCTGTCTCTCTCTCTTCTCTTGTGTTTGTGTGTATGTGTGTTCAGTGCAGTGTGCATGTATGAGTTGCATGTATACATGTGAGTACATGCGTGGAGACCAGAGGACCATCTTTGTATTGTTCATTAGGTACCATATACCTTAATAGAATTTCTTTTGGAGACGGGGTCTCTCACTGACCGATTAGGCTAGGCTGGCTGGCCAGTTAGCCCCAGGGATCAGCCTATCTCTGTCTCTCCAGTCCTGAGATTTCAAGTGTGGACCACACACTTGGCATTTTCATATGTTGGTTTGGGAGAACAAACTCAGGACCTTGTACTTGCAAGGCAAGCACTCTGCTGACTGAGCCATCTCTCCAGCTTCTATTCTGTATATTTAAAGTTTACCACACAATGTTGTAAGCTATAATAAAATGGTTATTAGAGTGGAAAAGTTTATTTTAGCCGTTGCTTTTAGTTATTCTTTTTCCACAACATAGCAAGGGCATCTATAATCTAACTTGTTTGGAAAAATGCTGAATATAATCTTTCTTTGTTACCTAGAGGCAGAATTGTGGGACCATGTGGCAGTTCGGTTTCGAGTATCTCTAGGAAACTTCACTTTGACTCAGTGGCTGTTACAACCTATTCCCTCTGCATACACTTGTTATCTTTTGTCTTTTTGGTAGCAGCTGTTCTTCCAGTTTTGAGGTACTGAATCCTTCTGTTTTGTTTGTTTGAGAGGAAGGAGTGTTTCTTTTTTGAGACAGAGTCTACATTGGCCAAGCAGGCCTCTAGCTCAGTATGTAGCTGAGGCTGGCCTTGAGCTGCTGACTCTCTGCCTCCCTAGTGCTGGGATCAGGGAGTTCACCACAATTTTAGTCCTCACAATGATTTTAGTCTCCATCTCCCAGGTGGTTAGTGAGGTCGAGCACCTCTTCCAATACCTGTGGTCATTTTCCTGTTTTCTTTGGAAACTTGTTTCTAGAAGCCCTTTGCCCCTTTTCAATCAGGCTGCTTGTTTTTCTGTTCTTGAGTTGCAATAGTTTTTATAATTTGGGGACATGAAGTGCTTCTCAGATGTGCAAACACAAGTTGCTTTTTCTTTTTGTTGTGTCCTTATGGGCAGAAGCTTTTCAGTTTGATGGGTTCTCACTGTTTGTTTTGTCCCCTTGGCTTTTGGTGTGGTATCTAGATCATCCCAAAAGCCAGGGTCAAGGCCAGTAGCCGGTCTATCCTAGGAGGTCAACAGAGTCAAGTCTTACAACTTGGGCTTATCCTAGGAGCCCAATGGAGTCAAGTCTTACACTTGGGCCTTTCTCCATTCGTTTTGTATCATGTAAATAACGGTCCAGTTTCTTATTTTCCTTGTGGAATCTAGTTTTCTTAGCCCCAATTATTGAAGACTCTGTTCCTCCCTGTAACCTCTAGTGTTCTTATTTAAAAGTAGTTAATGGGCCTGCACGATGACTCAGCGGATCAGGGCATGTTGTCCTCTGACTTCACCATGAGTGTGTGCATGCTCCCAGAACAAAATAAACAAGTATAATAAAAAACAATTTAGAGTAGCTGATCACAAACATTTGATTTAGCTCTACTGTGTTCACTATAGGTCTCTTTCTGGTTTTATACTAGTACCATACTGTTTCAGTCACCACAGCTTTGTAATTCATTAAAAATCAGTGTGATGTCTCTACTTTTGCTTTTATTTTCTGTATGTCTTTGGCTGTTTATATTTTCTGTGGTTCTGTATGACCGTGTTTCTATATCCGTGGGATTTTGATGGGGATGGAATTAGATCAATATACCACTTTGGGCAGTACTGACATTTTTATATTCACTCTTCCCGTCCATGAAAACGTCATATCTTTCCATTTATTCATTTCTCTTATAATTTCTTTCATTGGTTTCCTAATTTTCAAGGTATAGACATTTCTCCTGCTTATGGCTGCTTTGTTTTTTATATGTCTGCTCTAACTCTCCACCTTTAAGATTTACTTCTCATTTTCTGAGGTAGCCTTATGAAGAGCCTGTCAACTTTATTTGAAAAAACCCTACTTTGGGCTCTGTTTATTTTCTAAAGTTTTCCTTTTTTCTGTTTCATTATCTCCGTTCTGATTTTTGTACCCATTCCTTGTGCTAACATTGGGTTGAGTTTATTGTTCCTATAGCTCTTGCGGGCATGATGTTAGGTGATTTATTTGAGATCTTTTTAATGCAGACATATATTTCTATACACTTCCTCTTAGAACTGGTGTTGCTACATTCCGTAGATTTTGATATGCTGCGTATCCATTGTTGATTGCCTCAAGCTTGTTTTGAGTGGCCTCGTTAATATAGCTGTGTGACGTTAATTTGTGAATTCATTACAATAACCAATTGTTACCAAAAAATGATTTTTATGAGGCAAGTTCTTACTATATTGCTTAGACTAGACTCAAGCCCCTAGTCCCAGTCTCTAAGTAGCTAGGACTATAGGTATATGCCCAGCTAAGATTTTTTTTTGTTTGTTTTTTTTGGTGTATATATGCGTATAGGAGGGTACATATTCAGTATGTGGGAGTCCACATGTGTCAAATCTTGAGATCAACCTTCAGGAGCCATCCACCTTGCTTTTGAGATGAGGTCTCTCTCCTACTTTTGGCTAGCCAATTAGACTAGGCTGACCAGTCAGATAACCCCAGGGATCCTCCTATCTTGGTGTCCCTAATGTTAAGTGTTTCACCACATCCTGCTTTTTATGTAGGTGCTTGGGATCAAACCCAGGTCCTTATGTTTATGCAGTAAGCTTTGCTAACTGAGCCATCTATCTCCCCAGCTCCCCAGCTAGAAAGATTTAAACTTTTTCCTTTGATTTCTCCTTTGAGCCATTGTAAAGGAGGTTGTAAATTCACATATTTGTCAATTTTCCAAGATTTACCATTAGTGATTTCTAGTTTCCTGCTACTGAAATTAGAAAAATACTAGGCATGACTTTAATAATTTTGAATTTATTGTGACTAGTTTTGCACATTAGTGTACTGTCTTGAGAAATGTTCTATTTACATTAGAAAATAACGTGTGTTCTGTTACCTTTGGAAGGAAACTTCCATATGTGCATGCTAGGTTCACTTGGCCTAGAAGCGTTCCCATATTGGCGTTCTATATGGTTGGGAAATCACTGTTGAAGTTGGGGGTTCAGATCTCATACTGTTACTGCATTGCTTCCCACTACTTCCTCCATGTTCATTGTTGGTTGCTTTATATATTTCGTTGCTCCAGTGTTTGTTGCAATTGCTTCATTCGTGATTTGTTCCACTTACTATTTTTATATCTCAGTGAACAATTGTTCCCTTTGTCATCTTTCTCCTAACAATGTTCACATAGGTTGATTCACATGAATTTGGTCACCTCAGGTCTCATCCATTCACTGTTTTCATGGGATATCGTCTCCCACCCTTTACTGTAAGTGTGTGTGTGTGTGTGTGTGTGTGTATCTTCAAAGCGTGAGTGGGTCTATTGTAGGCGGCATCAGATCTTTTCTATTTTTGACATTTTTCCTTTATGTATTCACTCTGTCTTTTGAACAGCTCTGTTCATTTGCATTTACAATCTTTACTGATAGGTAAGGCTTGCTTGTTGATTCCTTCCTGATTATTCTGTAGATCTTTTCCTCTTCTCTTATTTCTTACTTTTGTGATGTTTTCTTTTCCTGTAGTTATAGGCTCTGATTTCTTTTTTTACTTATTTATGTACCTATTTCGAATTTTCCTTTGTGATAGGCATGAAGTTCATATTTAAAAAAATAACTTCTCTGGAAAAGAATTTTTTTTCATTGTTTCTGGAAGGCAGCTTTTCTGGATACAGGAATCTTAGCTGGCAGTTTTGTTCCGCAGTGCTCTGAATGCATCCCACTGTTCTGTGAGGTTTCTGCTAAGAAATCTGCTGGCAGCCCAGTGGGGATTCCCGAGTATGTGACTTGTCACTTTCCGCTTGCTACCTTCACTTGATGTATCTAGCTTTGACTTCTGACAGTGTCAGGTCATGTGCCCTGGAAGGGAGAACTTTGGGCTGATCTTTAAGGGAATGTTATATTTCATGAATCTTAACTTCTGTGTAGAGATTTTCAGAGATTATTTTTATAATAAGCTTTTCAATCTTTCCCCATCTCACCTCCCTCTAAAGCTCCATAATACACGTACTTATTTGTTTATGTTGGTAGCTTAAGTCCAAAGACATTCTTCACTCCTTCTCATTCTTTTGGTTTTCCTTGACTGGATAATTTCATAGGGACTGTCTTTAAGTTAAAGTTTCTTCTGTTTGTCCCGATTTGTCACTGAATTTCTCAGTTGCATCTAAAACTTTTTATTTGTTATACTTTTTGACTCCATTTGGTTCTTTTCATTTTATCTAACACTTTGTGAACTTTTTCATTCTGGTCGTGAATGATTTTCATGATTTCATTGAATTGTCTGTGTTTTCTTGAATCTTACTGCTTCTCTAAAGGTACTATTGTGATATTCATTTGGGGATGTTCATAAATTTCCAGTCAGTTACTGAATGGAGTCAGTTCCTGGAGAGCTATTGGGCTGACAGATGCTATGATATTTCCTTGCTTTTTCATGGCTCCTATACATTGATACATGTGTACGGGGCACACTGACCCTGGCTCTGGCTGTGAGTGATGCGTTGCTACTGTTTCCATGCAGCTCTCCAGCTGAGATCAGCATTAGTTATGCTTGTGGTGCCTCAGTGGCTTAGGCTAGGGGAGTCTGGTAGAGATGAGACAGGTTGTTAATGTTCTCCGTTCTCCATGACAAGAGCTTTAGGGAGCCTCCTGTTCTCATTTTCCTCACAGCAGGGAGACTTGGCTGATGCTCTCCCTCTTGGAACTTGTTGTGCCAGGGTACACTGGCAGCCACAGCAGGACCTGTGTTCCAGGGCACACGTGTTTGGACAGGTTCTGGATCAGGGGTTTCGAGCTCTTATTTGCCTACTGTGGCACTGTGTCTTAGACACAGGTGGATGTAATTCACTTTCCAAGAAGAGTCCTGTAACTCTAGGGCAAGGCCAAGTTGACAGAATATAGCTCAGATGGTGCTCCTGAGACTTGACACGGTTCTAGCCTTGCCCTGAATATGAGAGGGTGTTCCAGAAGCTTTGGGGGGAGCAAAGCACAGTTGGAGTTCAAGTTCTAGGGCCAACAGGGAACTGTTACATCTTGGGCACCAGAGGAGAGGGTGCTGGATGGAGGTGACTCTGGACTGTAGAGTGGTGGACAATATTGGTCCAGTGTTCTTGAGATCAAGCACATTCCCAGTAAGGTTAGGGCATGGTGAGCACAGCTGTAGTTTGAACCCCAGTGCAATGCTGGCTCAACTCCACACTGGTCCAGATCCAGGATGGGAGGGCAGTATGGCTATGGCTTTAAGAGCAGGGTGGGCATCTAATGATCAATTTCCAGGAATGGAGTGCAGAGGCCATTGGTCTCCAGAAATACTCTAGCCATGGCTCTGGTTTCATAGTGGCACAGTGTGTGAGCAGCTTGAGACCTGGTGGGTAGAACCACGCTGTGGAATCCTTATCTCAAACAATACATCCATGTAAACTTTAGGCAGTTCTTTAAATTGGCCACAACGCTCAGGAAAGGGGGAGGATTGTCCAGAGCAGTATTGCAAGTGTCCGCAAAAGCACTAGAGGCTGCCTGAAGCTTCCTTCTTCCTTCTGCCTCACATGGAGATGTCTCTTCTGGTTTAAGCCGATCTTAAGTGGGAACATGAGTGGAGGGAGCATTCCCATTTCTGTGCTACAAACCATTTTGCAGGCCTTTCTCTGTTCTAGCACTGTCCTTGACTCTCTCTAGGAGATATTGATTTTTGCCATTGTTATTGATCGCTGTGTTTTTGGTCTTTTTTTGAGAAAGGTTTCCCTGTAGCCCCAGCTGGCATGGAACTTACTATGTAGACCAGGATGGCTTCGATCTCACAGAGATCTGCCTGCCTCTGCCTCCTGAGTGCTAGGATTAAAGGTATGTGGCACCATGCCTGGAAATAATCTTTTCTTTCTATGGAACCTCGAGTTGGCCATCTTTCTCTAGTTAGCCATCTTTTGTACATCTCTTTGAGATACAGTTTTCTAACAGTAGATTCTCCAGTGAAGCAAATAGGCGATCTTTGGAAGAATGGCTGCCTGGAACTGGATGACGGTGTCTCCTTACTTGACGTGGTGAAACCTGTCTCCAAGGGGATGCTATTTGAGGCAGAAGGTTTGCATAGTAATTAGGTGATGAGAATGGAGCTCTTTTTTGTGAGAATCATTTCCTCATGAGGACAAACAAGAGAGCTTGCTTTCTCTGTTCTGGTAAGGACACATATGGGAAGCCCTGACTGGACACCAGAGCTGTACACACCTTCACTGTGGACTTCTTGGCCTGCAGAACTGAGAGAAATAAATGTTTGCTTAAGACGTCTAGTCCTCATCGTATTTATTTTGCAGCCAAAACTAAGGCAATAGATGATTCCAGAACTGGGACAGAAAATAAGTAAGATGAACATAGAGTATTTTAAATGTGGACTATGAAGAATGCCAGGAAATAAAACCCCACATCTACCAAGGTGTGTGATTAAAGTATACAAGCTCCACTTGAATTCGTTTCTAATGGCCAGACTGGATCAGCAGTGTTTTGTGTATTAGGGGTATGGACAGTCCTACTTTGAAAAGACACAAATTGCTTCAAAACTTGCCATCAAAGGCTCACATCCCACCACCTGTATAAAGAAGTAACACCTGGGTGTTACTTCTTTCATCACTGTCACCAAATGCCCAACAGGAGCAACTTAGAGGGGGAAGGATTTATTCTGTGTCACTGTTTAAGGGTATATCATGGAGGGAAAGCATGTGTGCAAAATCTTGTAGGATGGCTTGTCTACATTGTGGTGGATCTGGAAGTGAAGGATGTGGTCCAGAATTGGAGTTAGGTTTTCACCTGAAGGTCTTACCCTATCAGTTCAAATATGCCCACTTGGCCCTGTGTCCCACAGGTCCCCAACTTCCTAATCCACCAGCTGGCCATCAAGCTTTCAGATATATGAACCAGAGGAAGACATTTCACATCCAAACCACAGCACCCTGGATCGCCCCGTGCTTCACCACATCCAAGTGAAGAACTGCCTCCATCGCACCCCACACCAAAGCAGATAATATTTTTTTATAAAAATCCAATGAAGTTGGCTGGAGAACACTGGTTGTTCTTGCAGAAGACCTGGGTTCGAATCCCAGCACCCACATGGCAGCTAACAACTGTCCATAAGTCCAGTCCCAGGGGATCCAATGGCCTCTTCTGTTCTCTGTGGGCATTGCATGACACAGATGCACTTACCTACATGCAGGCAATGCACTCACACACATAAAAAAAAAATCTAATGAAGCTCATGCAGCTTTAAGACCAAACAGCAGAACTGGTCATCAATTCCTTCCTGTCTTAAGCACACTTTGTAAGTGAACAGATGTCAGTCATGTGACTTTTCCTTGCTATCTTTTTTAGATATTTTTGTAGACAATCCAAACAAATATTAAGTGCCAAAGTTCATTCACATTCAGTATTGTCTGGTGTCAATACTGTGGTTCTGTGACACATTCTGGGTTTATTTTGTTTTGTTTCCTTGATCTTTTCTTAAAAAAAAACACAGTGGCATATGCTTGTAAGCCTATATAAAGTGATCTGGTCACATTTCAAGATGCAATTTTATACATTTACAATAGTCTTCAACATTTTTTCAAAGAATTTTCAGAAAATTAAAAGCAAGTGAAAATAGGTAAATAACAGCCATACAGGACGTGAAGAACCCAGGACAAGTCGAGCTTAGAGGCAGAAATATTTTTAGGGAATTTTGGTGGGTTAATAGACACGAATCTAAATTGCATATTTCTTACCAGTGTTCCAATTTCTTAAAAGATTTTTTTTTGTCTTTTAAAGCACAGTCCCCCTGTAGCCCGAGCTGCCCTGGAACTCAGTACCAGGCTGGCCTTGAACTCACAGAGATCCGCCTGCCTCTGCCTCCCAAGTGCTGGGACTACAGGCGTGTGCTACCACACCTGGCTTCTTAAAAGATTTTTAAAGAGCTCAAAATAATTTTCTGATGTTAAATGGGCTTTAAATTTAATAGTCATTAAAGTGAAAAGGCTTATGACTATTTCTGGTTAGAGTTGGTTTTGTGGAGTAATCCAGATAGAGACAATTTTTCTCACTGAGAAAGTATTGCAAGGTAGTGAGGAAGCCTTACCTGGTCAGATCTAATACTAGCCATGTCTGCATGGTGGGAAAATGGATTCATTTTCCATGGGTCTAGATAGTATTTTCAATACGCTTCATTTTCAGCTAGACCCTCTTATGTCTTCTGGTGTGTTTGGCAGAGATTTCATGATTAAAAGCTTTGGGATAAGGTGAATGATAACTAATTTTAAATTAGTAGTAGTATATTTTTGTATGCTCTTATTTTTCTAATTCTTCTATATATCTATTCGAAATACATTTTATTTGTGATATAGCAATATATGAATTGTCATAATTTATCTAAATCCTAGGCAACATTCAAACATACTTATACCAATTGGCGTAAAAAAATCTAGTGATAGACAGAAAATAAACGAGAAGGTGAATTTTGGCCCAATCAAGTGAAGCAATATGTTGACAGATCCTCAAATTTCCAGAGACATGCCTGCCATTGTCCAGCAGCTTATCCTACATGAGTTAACTGTGTCATGTAATGAAAGTGGCATCATTTCTCAGAGACTAGGTTAATTCCAGGGAAGAAAGCCCCACCAAAGTACTTATCTTCTTGAGCCTTGCAAGTTTTATTCCCACCCACGGTGTTTCCTGCCTTTTAGGAAGCACTGAAGAATAGGGACTAGACCGTGTCTTAAACTGTTAGCACTTTTCCCTGGTTTACTACCATGGCGATGTTCATGAACTACTGTCATTGTCCTGCATTCTCTATCTTCCTACAGCACTGTAGCTGTCTTTTCCTTCACCCACAGAGCCTATGCAATTCAACTATGTCTTCTTTCTGCCAAGTTCTCTAGCGGCTTTTCAGTCCATACCAATGTGGCATTGTTGTGGCACCCTTACTGCTGACCACCTCATTAGAATTTTTGTTCACCCATTTGTTAAACTGCAACTTTGGGAAAGCTACTTAAATTCCATAGGCCTCAGTTGCCTAGTCCACAAAATGGGCAGAATAATAGGGTCTACCTTATGAGATTGCTTTTTAAAAAAAAAAATGAAAACACTAGCTGTCATTCTTTGACATACTTAGAAGCTTTCTAATTTTGGTTTGCTTGTTTTGTTGTTGAGACAAGGGCTCGCTATGTAGCCTAGTCTGACCTCCAAATTTTCTTCTGCCTCTGCCTCCCCTAGTATGGTTATAGGTGTGCACCACAGTACCTACTCTTAGTGCTGTTCACTGGCCTATCTCTTATTTTCCTTTTCCCTCCCTATTCTAAAGATTTTTATCATCAAATGTGGCACTCCAACCTGCTTGTTGATTATTTCCAAGTGTGTGCTGCTTCCTTAGACCAGAGCCCCATTGACTGGATACTAATGTGATAAGTCACTGAATATGATAGTCAAATCTCTTTTCCCTATCTTCTCTCTAGCTCTTTTTTTTTTAACTTGCGTATATTGTCTTTAACAAATACTTAGAAAGGAAGCTTTATTTTTTATAATATTTTATTTCCTTTACAGTTCAGAACCACCATCCAATCTTTAGTAAATGTCTTCTAGACTATCTTAACTCCCCAATTTTTCCAGAGCTTTGAGGTATAAAGGTACGATTCCATACAAGTGATATTAAAACCATGAAGTATCAGCAAAACTAATGTAAAAATAGTAAAAATAATAAATGAATTTGAGAAAAGAGTTATGTTCAAGTTAGAGTGACCTCAATAAATGATAATGTTAATATCAATGGAGGAAAGTAGTGAAATGGTGTAAAAAAAGAAACTTAGAAGAAAAGAAACAATAAGAAAGGGAGAATGTCAGAAGCAATGACATCCGCATCTCATACCCCTGCCCTGCAAATGAATCACTTTGCACCCTTTCCCCTCTGGTTTAAAATGTTCACACAGAAATAGAAGGGAATGGTAAACCACTGTTGAAAATTTTAGGTTTGGCCAAAAAAATTCATATAGAGAATTTCATAATAATGAAGCTAATGTCAGCTCTCGCCTAAGCAGGAAAGTTTTCTTCCTTCTTCTTTTTGGAGCCTCTGCTTTGACACTGCCCACTACTGCCCCTTACAGATGTCTGTGGATAGTCCTGATGCATTGCTTGAGGAACCAAGGGGACACCTTTTTGACAGCCCCTGGTGTTATAGACCCAGGCACAGAACAAATATGCTTTTTGCCAATAAGCTTAAAAATAAAGTGAAAGTGATGAGTTGATCTTCAGTTTTAGGCCTTGATGCCAAGTTTCAGCACCAAAGCCAGCTTCTAAACCTTTGAAAACCAAGGCAAGAAACCAAACTCTTAACTCAGTTTCAATTCACCTGGAAAAGGGGATGTACATATAATGAAATGGAACAGCTCTTGTTTGGGGTATTTAAGAAAGTATCTTCTTAAAATAGTTATGCAAAATATAACCTCCAAAGGGCTGAACAATTTGATCTGCTTAACTATATAGTATCTAAATATTCCAAGAGAATCACACAAAATGAAACAAGCTTCTTATGTATCTGTAATTCTTTAACTGTAACTTGAATTTTTGAATTTAAATTATAAAACATGTTAAACAGAAAATGTTGAGTAACTTTCCAGTGAATATTCAATATCTTCTTCTAAAATCTGTCAATAACATCTAGCAACACTTTTTATTCCATCTTCTGTTCATTAAATAGTTCATCTTCTTTAATGGAGTTTGATCATTTATAACTTCACTATCTACTCTAACTAGGTTCATCTAGGTAACACAGATTTCCCATGCTGATTGCTCATCCTTGTATTAGCTTTTTGAGGTCAAATGTACATTCGGAGAAATGCATAAGTCTAATTGTGTTAGGTCATGAGCGTTTAAAAAATATTTTATGTGTAGGAGTGTATTGCCTGCATGTAAGTAAGTGCACCCACATTGTGCAGTGCCCTCAGTAATCAGAAGATGGTGTTGGATCCCCTGGAACTGGAGTTACAGATGGTTGTTAGCCACCATGTGTGTGCCAGTAATCAAGCCTGCGTCGTCTGGAAGAGCAGCCAGTGCTCTTAACTGCTGAACCATCTCTTCAGCTCCATATTAGGAGTTTTGACAAAATTTTAACCTGAATCCAAATTCTGTCAGGTCATAGACAATTGTCTGTTGTTCTAGATCTAGATCATTCTCTGTCATTCCTTCACTGTTATGTTTAGTTGATGGAATTTTAGGTAAATATCACATATTAAGGAGAAAGACTCCTTTTCCTACTCCATGATGTTCTTAAAAGAGCAATTTAAAAAATAGCTGTAATGTTCATGCCTATACTCTCAGCACTTGGGAGCCAAGGCAGAGGGATCACCACAAGTGCCAGGCCAGTCAGACCTAACCAGTAAGTTAAAGGTGAATTGGGCTACAGAGCAAGACCTGCCTCAAAAAAATTTACTAATCATTAAACAGCTTTAGCTGTATCTGAAGAGACATCAAACAAGAAAATCTAATTCACTCGACATGCTGGAAATAGAGAAAATCTGTTTGAGAATAAATCAGAAAGTGCTACCTTTTTGCAAAGAAAATGGCTTAGACCAGATAATTATGAAATGAAGATTACCTGTCCTCTATGAGGCCTTTATGCTTATCCAGGATAGCAAAATATTGCTTAATCATGAAAAATATTTTGCAATTGCCTTTGCTTATGGATTCAAAGTTGAAAGCATTCTTTCTTGACTTCTTGGAAAATTTATTGTGGGCAATAAATTTCTCACTCACAGCTAGCCAGTATTTTAAAACTTAATTAATTGCATGTATCCACACATGTACTCCATGGGAGAACTTCATGTTGAATGCTAGAAATGTAACTGTGAAGAGAAAACAAGACACTTTCACTAAAATCTCAGATCAACTCACGTTGGACATCGATTTTACAAGATTTACTTGTGATTAGAATCGAGAACCTCAGGTTGGGAGATTCCTAGCTGTTTGAGGCTAACTCCTAGGTTGCCTGAATTTAATCTGTGAACTCATAGAAAACTAATTCTTATATTAAGAAGTTTGTCAGTAGAATTTCCTTTAAAGGAAATAGACTTGATCCTCCTATATCTAAATAATGCTTTGAAGAATAAAACATTTTATTCTAAGCTCTATATTTGCAGACAAGAAATTTTAGCATGTGTTTTTCTTCTAACATTCTGCATCATTTGACTACAGATATTAAATCTCTGTTCTTTCATTTATACCGAATATTAATCCAAATGCTATTAATCACTGTTCAATTTTCCTTGAACTTAGTATTAAAAAATGTTACCCACTGGCATTTCAGAGAGAAGCCTTTCAGCAAGAAACACATAAATCTGTGTATTATTTTCCCTGGCAATCGGAGATGGTCTGGAATAAAAGAAAGCAAGTTTCTCTCTGAAAAAAGAGTTCTATAATTTAGGCTTTCTTCAAGAATCATTGCATAGAATTCGTTTATTTTAAAATTCAAAATATACCAATTTGATTTAGAATAATTGAGGAGCTAATGTAATTCAAATGCATTCTGTGAAGAAGTACTGATTGTGAGTCTTTGTTGAGCTTACTTGTTCTTCTGAAGAGTGTAGGTGGTTTCCTGGGTAAGCTTTCATGCAGGATTATCTTTTCTCAGGTTTCCAGCTATGATATATATTTAAGTCATTAAAATCACAGACGCAAAGCTGCAGAGATGCTGAAACTAAAGCTCATCGATACCCAATCCCACATGGGCTTTCAGTTCTTGTTAGAGAATGCATTTTATGAGGATAAACGGTGAGGTACATGGTGAATGTGTAAGGCTCTGCATTCCCTTCCTGCATGCGAGTTAGATTTGCTAACTTTCTCTTGTTCTTTATTGTTTTGACCGTTCCCTATTTCCTCTTTACTCTATTCCTCCATCAAAGACATAGCTGAAAAGGGAGAGGAGAGACCTGTCAGAAATGAATTAGCAGTATTTAATAACCATTAAATATCTATCATTAAAATACATAATTTCACAATTTTTAGATAGTATTTTATTGATTCTTTGAGAATTTCATGCAATGTACTCTGATCACACGCAGACCCTTCCTCCATCTTCTCTCAGATTCATCTTCACTTTTGTAGCCCCCTCATTTCATGTCCTCTAGTTTGTTTTTTTAAAGATCTATCCAGTCTAATTTGTTTTCTTCAAATGCTCTTGAGTGTAGGTCCACCTCCTGGGGCCTGGTCAACCTACCCAGCACCACACCCTTAAACAAAACTGACTCTCCCTCTCCCAGCAGCTACCCATTGTCAATAGTTCCTCAGCTGGGGCTGGGGCTTTTTGCCACCTCCTCCACCCATGCTGGCATGGTCTTGTACAGATCTTGTGTATGCTGTCATAAACGCTGTGGGTTCATGTATGTAGTTGTCTTGTTGTGTCTGGAAAATCTGGTTTCCTTGTATTCATCCACCACCTCTGACTCTTACAATCTTTCTGCTCCGCACCCTTCCTCAGTGATCCCTGAGCCTTTGGAAGGAGAGGGTGGGATAGGCATCCCACTTAGGGCTGAACACTTCAAAATCTTATCCTCTGCATGTTGGTCAGCTGTGGGTCTCTTGTTTAACTGCCATCTGCTGTAAGAAGAAGCTTCTCTGGTAAGAGTTGAAATATGTACTAATCTAAGGGTAAAGAAATACGTCAACAGGAGTCGGTCTAATAGTGTACCCATATAGCAGGATGATAAAAGCACGACCTCCCCTGTGGCCTGTGACCTGTCTAGCTACAGGTTCTTGGTCAATTTTGACAGAGAGAGGGTAATTTAAATTATTTTAAAACTGTCCTTCTAAATATAAAGCTCAGTGCAGATCTGAGGCTAGATGTTGTTTACCTCTTGATATAACAGCTTCCACAATTCAGCATTAGCAAACATTGATCCTACCACAATGACCTGTAAATAAATTTAAGAGTACCTAATTATTCTGAAATTTGGAGTCTTAGCTACATAGTTTATTTTTACAATATTTCCAAGGCAAACTATTTCTATCTGCCTATGCACATCTGTAGTTATTAATTTTTCCAACAAATGATGGCTCAAGCACAAAGATAGAAATTAACCTTTAGAATCAGGCTCAAATGACATACTGGTCAAATAAATATCTCATAAAAGTTGTGTAGGAATTTAGAATGGAAGGAATATTCAGAGTGATGCAGCCGTTATTGTTCTCTCCCACCTCCAAGTCTAAGCTGGATGACCAGCATCTCCATTCAAAGCAACTCCAGATTGGGAGGGATGCATCTACCTCCTGCAGTTACTGGAATCCTGTGGACATAATACTATTCTAAGCAGAAAAATGCAGAACTTTGTGGATTGTCCACTGGCTGACACAAGCATAGCATGCTTTTTACCTCTTCAATAATTGCTTTTATAATTATTATGAACAGAATATCTGAGAACATGATTTACTATCAGTCTAGATCCATTAAAGAAAGGGAAACCACCTCAGCTATTTCAACTGAGAAAATTAAATTCTGGGAGTAGCTTACATATGAAATAGAAAAGTAAGAAGCGAAGTACTCAGTTATGAAGCATTCCAGACATGAGGCTGAAAAGGCTCAGGCTGGAGGCAGCACAAACAGAGCCAGAAGCTACTGTTACCTAGTCAGAGGGATAACTCGAGGAGGGATTGCGTAGTGGGAAGGCAAAACTGGATCACAGTGCAAGATGATTCCATAACCTGGGTGTGGTGGCTTACACTTGTAATCGCATTACTTGGGGGGTGGAAGCAAAAAGATCAAGAGTTCAAGTCATTCTCAGTCTGTAGCAAATTCTAGGCATAGGCTAACTAGCACTATGTGAGACCTCTCAAAAAAGAAAGAAAGAAAGAAAGAAAGAAAGAAAGAAGGAAAGAGAGACAAAGGATCTGGAATAGAAGAGAAAAGATAACCACTATCAGAAACTCCCCACAGAATGACTAATGCTGGAAATTCTCCCCGCCCCTCAGTTCCTTCCAGCACGTCTCACGGTCTTCTGATGAGATTGCACACTTAGAGTTTCCAACCCCACTTTTGCCCTGCACAGTATCCCTATTCCTGAGAACACACCGAGGTAAAAGAAAATTTGTCTTTCAACTGGAAAAACGTGCTTAAATTTTACAAGTAAATTATTTAAGTGTCCTTGTCTTAAATGTTTATAACGACTGCATATTAATTACCTCCTCTTCATACACATAATCCTACAGTAGGTTTTAGGAACTAGCAAGCATTCGGTCTCAAGGAAGGGATTAGATTACATGATGAAAGACCCCCATTCTAAGATTTAATATAAAGGTTAGAAAAGGTCTTACTTTCTACTGAACCATTTGCTAATGAGCAGCCTGTCTATCACACAGCATGCTACACTGGCCAACGCTTGTGCGTTACAGTCAAATGGACTCTCAGACTGCCAGTTAATAATCACTCAGACATCAAAAAGTTGTTCTGCCTTCTGAAGCTTGAATTTTCCTATCTGTTCCATAATGACTTGGTAAGCATTAACTGAGTAATAACTTCTCTAAGTGCCATGTGCAAGGATACTGAGTAGACATCCACATGGCAGTAAATTAAATAACTGGTGTAATACTTTGGCAATAGAATTGATAATTCACTTTTCAGTCACGCTAACATTTTTTCCCGCTAACGTTTTTCTCACTGTGTTTTTGCTATTTTGTTCTAATGTTTATACTATGCTTTTCAGTCATGCAGACATTTTTTTCATTGTGCTCTTGCTGCTTCGTACTGTGTTTATACTATGCTAAATGAGCTAGACAATCAAGGTATTGCTCATATTTTCTTTCAAAGTGGAAGTAAGTCTCATGGCTTTAACATATCTACCTAGTCTATAGTGCTGTTCTTGAAAATAGTCTCCATTTCTGTCTACTTTGCTATATTAACAAGTTTTTAAAACTGCAAAAATAATCAGAAGAGCAAGGGCAGGTCATGAAGGGCCTGTATTGCGGTGAGCCTCCTAACTTTCTCCTCAATGCCGACCCTGTATTTTTGGCTAGCTTCCAGGGTAGCTCGTGCCTGTATGACACGTACTCAGCCCTAATCTGTCCTCAGTGCTCGTGATCCCTTGCTCACCATCTCTTATGCCTTTTGCAGCTATGTGAGAAAAGATTTGGCCTCCAGAGCTCAGCCCCCACCAAAAGTGCAGCAGAAACTAGAATAAAAAGAAGACATCTCACTTGGGAGGCAGAGGAAGGCAGATCTCTATGAGATTGAGGTCAGGCTGATCTACATAGTGAGTCCCAGGCCAGCTGGGGCTACAGGGAGACCCTGTCTCTCCAGTTCTCCTTCTCAGACTTCTTCATCTTTAATTTTTATCAAACCCCTTCCTATTTCCAATAGCCAGGCAGGTGTAAGATCATTTTAATTAGAAAGAATAGCAAACTTTTATTTTTAGAAAGTGTTTCCAAAACACATGATCCTAATTTTCAAAGAAGAAGAATCAATGAGTAATGATGGTGACCATTTAGCTCCTGTGATAATGAGCAAACCCTTCTGCACTTCAGGCTGGATGTGCATTCATGCTCAGTGTAAATGCCCACAATAGTATGACATCCACTATACTGCACTTAGGAAGGGCTCTGTGTCCCTGCTCCTGTCAGCATTTGTTGGAGGGGTTCATTGTGCCAATTAGAGACTGGCTTTGAAGTCATCCTTTTAAGATTTGAATATTTGTAAAACAAAGATTTGAATTCTATTCAGTTGTAATTCTTCCTTTAGAGCTGAGCAGAAAAGTTCTCATATGGGGCAGGGGGAGAAGAGAGAGGAGAGTGAGAGAGGATAGAGGGAGAGAGGAAGAAAAAAGGAGGAAGAGGAAGAGAAGAGGGGAAGGGACACAGGGAGGTTTGGAGGGAGGGAGAGGAATGGAAAGGGGGAGGGGATGGAGGGAGGAAGGAGAAAGGCATCATAGGACAAAAGCGAAAAGAAAAAATGGAAGAAAATATGAAGAAAAAGCAAGCAAGAAAGGAGGAAAAAAAGGAAGGAAAGAAAGGGAAGGAAGGGGAGTGTGGGAGGGAAGGGGAGAAAGAGGAAACAGAGAGGAAAAGCGCATCCACATGCCTCTTCTTTGGCAAAGGAGAACTATGAACATTTGTTAAGTACCTTTGAGTAAGCAAGTTTCATTCTAGGTGGTAGCCAAGCAGCAAGTCTCAAGCTGTCTTGTTCTGTTTGGCTGAGGCACAAAATGCACTTGGGGGTGGGCAGTCCACCATTGCTGCCCCTGAGGCCTCCTATAGTGTATCCTTATGTGCTCCTAACTCACATTTTCAGTGTGAAATCCCAACGACACTGGCTTCCAGTTCCAGGCTGTGCTTGTGAAGTGGCTCTATTCTGTTTCATTCCACATGGTGTCACTCTGCCTCTGCCAAGGACATAATCATCCACAGCTTAGTTTCCAAGCCCTCTCTTTTGCTTCCTAGGCTGGGAAGAATTGTATTGATCTAGAATCACAAAAGGGGGCCTCGCCGCCTTCAGCTGTGGACCCACTGGTGACCCACCAGGCTCTAGGATAGCTCCAATTCAATGCACACAGATGGCCCTGATTAAATGCACAAAACAGCATCCAAAGGTAAAGGTAGGGGCTTCAGGGGTTGATGATGGTGGGTAGGAGATGAAAGCAGAGCAGGGGGAGATTGACTGGGATGCATTGTATGTATGTATGTATGTATTTATGTGTGTATGTATGTATGTATGTATCAGAGTGTCAACTAGTAATTTGAAAAATGTGAAGTTTTTTTTTTTCACTGTTAGTGTGGTAAATGTCCCCAAGGCTTCTCATTTCTTTTCAAGCTTTTACAAACAAAACAGAACAAGAACAACAAACCCCCAAACAAAAGCCAGCACAGCATAGCAGAGGTTCTTGTCACCAAATTGAGATATTAAGAAACTAAGACTTCCAAAATGCATTTACCAGCCTGCAGTTCATTACAAATCACACACACACACACACACACACACACACACACACACACACACACACAGTCTACAAGTGATGAGTAGATTTGTTGGCTCCAAAAATTCCAGTCCCTTTATTGCCTAATCTAATTTAGACTATGGATTTTTAAAAAGATTTTATTCATTTTTATTTGTGTGTGCTTGAGTGTTTTGCCTGCATGTATGTAAGTGCTTCATATGCATGCCTGGTGCCCATTAAGGTCAGAAGAATTTTTGGGAACTGGAATTAGGGACTGGTGTTATCAGTCCCTTTGGGTGCTGGGAAGCCATGTGGGTTCTGGAATGAAACTGGTGTCATTTGGAAGAGCAGTAAGTTCTCTTTATCTTGGAACCATCTCTCTAGCCCACAGTTAGAGATTTTTGAGTAATGGTAAAGAAAGAAGGTTTGAGAATAACATGAATTGATTTTCCGAGAGGAAGACCTGGACTTGCTTTTAAGACAGTACTTGCCTGTGAACCACGAGAGATGACTCAAAGGGAGGAAATCCCAAGAAGCCCTGAGGTATGCTGACTGAAGATGTTCAAGTCTGGAAAATGGGACTGCTTGGTAATAAAGTCTAAGGAGACACACACACACACAAAGAATGGCAAAATAACCTTGAAGTTCCTTCAGCCATGTAAATGTGGAATCCTCTGCTTAAAAAAGCCAGAGCAGTCTGCTTCCCTATTCCCTATCAGCAATTTGGGTAACCTCTTCAGGGGATGGTGCGATAAGAATAGGTGGTAGGAATTTGCTAGGCAGTTAGGGTAAAAAGACCCCAAAGAAAAGTAGCCAGTTTCTTGGCTAAAAATCAAAATGTTCTCGGGCCTCTTAGCAACATATTCTGTTTCAAAGGCCAAAAATGTCAAAAGTATTTGGGAGCTCTTACCTAATCCCTCAAAGATTTTAAGGTTACCTTTTCAGAGGGGGGAATGTTAGAGTAGCAAAAAGCCCCATAAAAAAAAGAGTATATGAAATTGCTCAGGAAAAAGTGATGGGGAGATATGGGAGGAGTTGGAAGGCAGTGGGTGTGGATTTGATCAAAACAACTTATGTGCATGTATGAAATTCTCAATAATTTTTTTGAAGTTAAAGAGATAAAAATAAAAATATAACAATAAAAAATATGCTTCAGTATAAACCCAGTGCTGAAGAAACTGAGGCAGAAGGATTGCAGGTTTAAGAACAGCATAGGGAGGCCCTGTCTCAAAAAGCAAAATAAATAAGTAGACAGACAGATAGGTAGACGACGATAGATGATATGTAGACAAATAGGCAGGTAGGCAGATAGGTAGGTAGGCAGATAGATAGGTAGATAGAGCGATGGGCCGGTAGATAGGTAGACAGATAGGTAGATAAGTAGACAGGTAGGTAGGCAGACAGGTAGACAGGTAAGTAGACAGGTAGGTAGGCAGATAGATAGACAGATAAGTAGACAGGTAGGTAGGCAGATAGGTAGGTAGATAGGTAGACAGGCAGATAGGTAGACAGAGGACAGGGAAGGTGTAGAATGAGAGAGACATTAAAATATGAATTCATCCAAAATGCAAAAATAAATGTATTTCCTGATCACATGGCAGGAAAAATTTTAAATATTACCCATATATGACCTCTTTTATCTCTGAAAGTTTGCAATTGACACAAAAACAGCTGTGTAGTTTTCTCTTTCCAGCACACACCTCATCAAGTGCTAATAGCATGGTGGAATGCAATGTCTGATTGAAGAGTGTCGTCTATGAAATCAAACTGAAGTTTATATTCCAGGCACAAACTGCCACCCTGGAGAGTGATCTGAAAAGCACCCAAAACTCTAGGTGTTATACAATTCTGAGCAGGTGTGATAAACTTGGGAGCAGGAATTTTAATGCAGCCTGTAAGTGCCTTTGAGAGAATGCTGCTGGTGTCTCGTTTTTTACTGCAATTGTAGGGAATTTGCCACATCATTTTCCTATTACTTTCTTATATGTGTGTGTGTGTTCAGCTACATTTGACTCTTGAATATAAATTAGGCTACACTCCGGGTATCTTGCTGCATCTTAAGTTTATTATTATTTATTTAGGCACTTGTGAAGTAGATATTTTATTAGGGTCCCCTGATAATTATGAGGTACAATGGTGGATAATGACAACAGCAGAATGAATGAGACCGTAGAACATACCACCAAGCAAATGTGTATCTGAGGCTTGTGGCATCTCAGGCAGCGTGTAGAAGGGACAGCTAATCCTGCCTTTCCTTTTGAGCAAAAACCTTAGAGGATATCATGATGAAGTTGGTACTTAAAATAGATCTTACAGAGTACACACAGGTGATCAGGCCAGCAAATGGTATGTCACTGGAACACTGTTGATCAGCTGAGGAATTAGAGGAAGGCCAGCTCAAAACTAGGTACGCCTGATGGATGTAGCACCATCTCAGCATTTCTCCCTCAAGCTCCTGCATGACCTGTCCACTCTTACCTTTTCTTTGAGTCTCCCAGTCTACTGCAAGGCCTTTCTTCCCTGCCTCAGTTAGGTCTCATTATCTCTTGTGCGGTAGAGCATCCGCCTCCTGACTGTGACTTGCCAGTCTGCCGTCCATTTCCCAACATGCTGCTGACTCATATCTCCAAAAGGAAAAACTCTGAGGATCTCACCAACCTGGCCAAAGCCCTCATGGATCTAAGGGTATGTCCAAGCTAACCTTTCCTCACGACCTGAAAGCATCAGAGTCTAGTACCTTCTTATGGATTGCCACTCTACATCCTCAGCAGCTCTTAAACACACGTCTTTTATTGTACTATGTCTTAAGAACTGCAATGTAGTTACTTACTCACTCCTGCCTTGTCTCACAAGAAACCCTGTTCTTCTCTTAAGATTTGAAAGGTCTATTAAGTTGTTTTGTGTCTCCCAAGTAATTTTTCACATTTGTAAAATTTGATTTCCTGGTGATTTTACTAACCTGTGTGTTAATGAATGTAAGGTGCTGGCACAAAAAGACAAACTTGAGAAGAGAGAAGAGATACACATAACACACACAGAGACACACACATAGACACACAGCCACATAGAGACACACACAGACACATACACACACACGCACACACAGACACAGACACACACACACTTCAAGCTCTCTCAGGACATACTGGTTATTCCATGCCAGGTGATTATAAGCATTAAGTGCAGTGATTAAGAAGACAAGTCAGTATACAGGACAGGGTATATGTGTGTCTGTCTTATGACTGTCCGGAACATACTGTTCATACACACAGGACGGGGTATGTGTATGTCTGTCTCATGACTGTCCGGAATATACTGTTTATATGCAATGAACTCTCGGTAGTTCCAAGGCAGCATCTTTCAAGTTCAGATAAGATTGTGAGTTCTTTAGGTTGCCTTTCCCGCAAATAGTTCTGTTTTTTAGTGAGGCTATTGAGAATGCATGAAGCCAGCAGAGGTTTCCAGCATCCTATAGAGCTACAAAGACCAAGATTGGGGTTCAGAGGTTGCAAAGGAAAAGGAAAGGTCAATACCCCTGGCTTTCAGCTGGGGTCCCTCAGAGGATCATCTGAAGATAATCTGTATGAATCCAAACCAGAGCAGCTGTGAGTTAGTTAGTCCTAGGTAGTAGCAAGGTGGCCTGTCTTACCTCAACAGCTGGCCAGAAGTGACAGTAAGTCCTCTGCAGGATACCATGTTATTGAGATTTTCATAATATAGTTCCTTTACGCACAATGTCCAGAATCAAAAAAAAAAGACCATTTCCAATCACATCAGGACAGAACTTCACACAACTGAGAACCAGGAAAAGAAATAAACAAGAGAAAAATAAATAAGAACAAACCTAAAACAGACCCAGAGGAAATCCATTTATTACACAGAGATTGAAGAATAGTTATGGTCAATATACTGAAGAAATTAGATGCAAGGGTAACGAATATGGAAAAGAGTACTAATAAGTATAACAATTAAATACTTCTGAGCTTCCAAATGCAATGATTGAACTTCAACACTTGGTAGATGTACTTAACGGGAAGTTGTACACAGTTAAATAGATTAGAAAACAGGAAAACAGGTCAGAAAAACATACCTAGATGGGATTTAGCAAGCTTAAAAGGTAGAAATGTTTTAAGAAAAGAGATAGACAAAGTGCAAATGGTTAGCATTTTCTTTAGTAAATTTATAAAAAAGGACAAAGAAGAGAATTGGATAGGAGAAAAACAGATAATGATTAACAGTTTTACAACATAAATTAGAGACAAGAATTTACTATCTCAAAAGTATATCACAGTCCTGACAGAATGAACACCACAGTGATAACCACATAAATTAATTAATTTTGATAAAAGCCTTAGAAAACTGCCCAGAAAATGAGCCATCTGGTCATTATAGCTATTGTTATTAATTACCTTATAACAAAGTTCCTTTTAGAGAATTTATTTGGAAAAACTGGTGAACTAATTTTAAAAAGGTATGTAAAAAATATTGTTTACATTAATTTAAAATGCTAACCTCCTATATTATTACATATTGTTGAAATCTCATATATATATTTATATATATGTCTGTTTCTCTGAAATAAATTGTTTAATTAAAATTTTTTTATGTCATAAGACACAGAAACCAGAAGAAGGCAACCTGATTTATAGTCAGTTGATTAGCTCCTTCTATCTACTACCACAATTAAGGTAAAACATATGATCTAGTTTTCTAACTTTTTAAAGATTCATTTTGTTATTTTTATTTATGGGTTTATATACGTCTATTTGAATGTATGCACGCTCATATGTAAGTGCCCACAAGGCCAGAAGAGGACGTTAGATCCCCTAGACCTGGAGTCATAGGCAGTTGTGAGCTGCCCAGCATGGATGCTGGGAAATGAACTCAGGTCCTCTGAAAGAACAGCAAGTGCCCTTAACAGCTAAGCCATTTCTCCAGCCCCCATGTTTTTCTAATTTTCAAAATTAAATTTATTATTTGACAATTTCCTACATCTAGATAAAGCATTTTGATTACTAACAACCCATCCTCCCTTATTTCCCTCCCAGTCCTGTCAATACTTGTCCAAATACAAACAAAACTAGGGGAGAGATCTCAATTTAGTGAAAAATAAATGCTAATTCAGAAAGAAATTGCTGGTTAGATAGGTGCTAAAACAGAGTAAAAGCTATGGATTTTTTTTTATCTATGCTGCTTGATTTCAAATCCTGGCTCTAAGATTTATTAGCTTTGTGTCCTTGATTAAGTTAGGTGAGGCCAATTTTACTTATTGTAACATGTGAGTTGTTGTAGCATAGGTCTCTAGTGGTTGTTGTGAGGACTGAATTGTTTACACAAAACCATGTTTAGGGAAGAAACTCCAGGCATGTGCCTTTCAAAAGGAAGAAGGTGTCATTATAGTGAATGGGTCAATGTGAAAGTTCTACTTTCTACTATTTTTCAAAGAAATTCTGTATCAGTAATTTCTGCAAGATAGAAAATCCAATATTTTTCCTTTCCTACTTACTTTCTTAAAAATAACAAAGTATTTGAGTAGCTGAAAAGAAGTTGTATAGAAAATAAAAGCCTAAGTAACCAAGAGTTGACGTATCAAGAACTGGTCTGTAAGATACAGTATTTCCAAGATGAGATTGATCCATTCTATGTAGAATGTTCAGAACCAGATGACCCACCAAAGGCCAGATAATCAGCTGTGCAGACAAGAGAAAGCCTACTGCTGGTTCTTGCTCTCTGAATTGTTTTAGCACTGGCACATGGCTACTAACTAGTGCTCCATGGTATCCCCCATGAACAAGAATAAGAACATTTTATTGGTTGACAGAATATGAATAACATCGACCTCCCTCCGAGAGGTCCCATCTGTGGCCTGAATGAAAGCAAACAAATATTGTCCTTAAAGATGATGAGTTTAATCCACAGTTAAACATCTTCTGTCAGGCCAGGGTTTGCTGGAGCCTTTGAGGTGGTCCTGGGAACCCTCATTTCCTGCTGTAAGGAGTTAACACTCCCTAATAGCAGGGTCATGTGGTTCACTCCCCTTACTTCCCCATCTTTTCTAAAGATGAAGATTTCCAAATGTTCCTTATTGGTGTCAAAATAAGATTTAAATAGGCTCAAAGACTCCTTTCTGACAGTAATGATATCATGAAATCAAGCACTCTTATCTGTGCTCCAAAGTTAAAAAACAAAGATGTAACATATTCTCAACATCACTTTCCTGTGACCTCAGTGCCACTAATGCAAAGTGTTAAAATCATTTTTATAGAAAGCTTCTGAGTTTAGTGAGTCCTTATTTTGTCCAAGGATGAAAAAGAGGTCAAGGTCTCTAACTCCTAACAAACGCAATAAACAAATACCACATTTAATTTTTTAAGAAACTCATTGAACTGAGCCAAAATTTATTTATTAAAATAAAGGACAATTTTGGTCCCCCTGGGAAATAAAAACATAGAAACCACATTCAGCATACCACCAATGTTTCTGGTGCTAAAATATGCAGTAAACCTGCAATGCTCGCTCAGGGAAAGCGTCCTTTTAAGTTTGGGTAATGTGGTGCCTGTATCCTCAGAAGAATGTTCTTAACAATTCCTAGTAACTGTGGCATACTTTCCCCTGCCTCTTGTGACCATAGATGGTCTCTTACTTTTCTCAAACATAGACTCTTCATAGAAGAACAACGTTCTCATTTGGAAGGCCTGCTGTGCTCATTAGTTTTTATTGTTAGCTGAATAAAATCTGGAGTCACCTGGAAACACCGATTGAAGAATTTCCCAGATCAGATTGGCCTCTGTCCATGCTGTGATTGATGATGGATGTGGAAGGCCCAGCCCATTGTGGACAGTACCATCTCTAGGTAGGTGGGCTTAGGCTGTATGAGAAAGCTAGCTGAGCCTGTGAGCTGAGCGAGCCAATAATCAGTATTTCTGCAGGGTTCCTGCTGTGAGTTCTTGTCCTCACTTCCCTCAATGAGAGATTGTGTAAGCCAAATAAACCTTTTCTACTCCAAGTAGCTTTCAAACAGAGTGTTTAATCACAGCAACAGAAAGGAAACTAGAACTACTAGTACGCCATATGTGGTGACTGAACTGTGTGCCAAAGTTTTCCTGGTACCTCTTTACCATTCAGTTTTGCTCAAAGTGGCCTTAGTAGAGGTTAGAGAGTGAGCATAGTCAGTGAAGAGCTTGCTACGCAGGCCGAGAGTGGATCCAGTTCACCTAAATTAAAAACTGGGCACAATAGCAGATGCCTGCATCCTCGTATGGGGAGGTGGGCACAGGAGGATCCCTATAGCTTGCTGGTCAACTAGCCTAGTCCAATCCATGAACTCTGGGTACAGTGAGAGACCCTGCCACAGAACATAGGGTGGAGAGTGATTGAAGACGACACCAGATGTCAGCCTCTGGCCTCCACATATTTGTGCACGCATATGAACATGTAGACATGCATACCCTACACACAGAGAGAAATACAGAAATAAATGAAAAATAATAAATTGATATCTTTTTTTAATGGAATCAATTCCAGAAAATCTTCTTTCCCTAAAGAGAAAGGCCTCTGAGATAATGTGGAGAAGGCAGGTGAGTAGATGGAGTCTGTCCAGTCACCTCTCTGTGCCCTCAGACTGTCCTGGCCGACATGAGTTTTCCTCAGACTGTCTTTTACCTGTGCTGCTTCCAGTGCAGAGGACTTCAAAGCACCTAACATACATTTTTTTTTCCTGTTTGGAATATTGCTTGCAAATCACAGATTTTAAGAATGTTAACAGTGTAGTTACTAGCACATTTTCTTTCCCCTGAGATGGGCAAGGACGCACAAGGACGGGTTTCTCTGTCATTGAATACAACCTCTTATGTTTGCTGGCTAAAATCTCTATGTTTTGCCTTAATTCCATAGAGATATAAACTCTGCAAGAAAGCAAAGCCAGGGTTGGATGGGCCTTGGGTGGTGCCTAGGCAGTAGGAAGCCCGTCTCCTCTGCCCACAGCCAGATGTTTAAGAGTCCTACCTTGATATGATAAAATCAGGGTCCAGGGAAATCCCCAGAAGGCACTGATTTCCACCCTTCTTACAAGATTTCATCTAGCAGATCGGAATTTTCAGAAATAACAGTACTGTCATTCAGACTTCTGCCTCAAACACAGTTTTTTTTTCTTCTTTTAACTAGGTAACACCCGATATGAGCACCTTCCATGAGAAAAAAATTAGTTTTTATCTACCCAAAGAATTCTAAACTTTAGGAAAATAAGTAGGAGAGAGAATTTGAAGGCCTTTATCAAGCATCTAAAGTACTCTGTTTTGTTATCATTACAATGTCTGAAAGGACTGGGGTCAGTTAGAGCCTAAACCTTAGAACTAACCCACTCAGAAGCCAAAGCCATTACAAGTAGTAGTATACAAAACCTGCCGATAGATTAAGATATACTTCCTCAATATTTTTTATTTTTTATTTTAATTTTTTTCTTCCTCAATATTTTTAAAGCATAAAAATATCAACTTAAACATGAATTTTCCTAACTTTTCTGGGACATTTATTTTATTTTAAATGATTACATAAACACAGCAGATGATGATAGTAATTCCTTCCACTAAATAATGTGAAATGGTCGGTAGGGGCTCATTTTACTTTCCCTCAAACTATTTAGAGTTTCTAGTGACTGAAGTCTATTTTACTGACATTTAAACACGGAAATCACATTGCAACTTTCAATCTCTGGAGACAATGCCAAGTATATTGTTAGGGAAAACATCGTTCCCCACTTTTCTTAGCTTGAACCTTTAAGGAGGTTAAAAAAATGAAGAAAAGAAAACTTTATAAAAACTGGGTCTCAGGTATGAGCTGATGTTACTGCTCACTGCGCGGTAAACACGCTAAGTTCATACTGTAACAGCTATGTTTCTACACGTGAAGACACCACCTACGGAAACTGTCAAGAACCACTCCGGCGAGGCTTCACTGTGGGTGCCGAGGCTGAGGGCCCTAGAGCGCAGGGAAAGTTCATCTTTGCATCCAGCTTTCTTGGCAACGGAAGAAAGTGCTGCATTGTTCTGCACACAAACCATCCCCATTACAGCTCAAGATGTTCTTTTCCTTCTAATCCTCATTTGTACCCCTTAGCCATTTGTTTAGAATTAAATTAACTGCAATTTGGAAGCTGTGGATGAAAGGTGCGGCATTGAGTGGATATCACATGTTTCCTGAATGGTGCCGTCCGGCCTCTTTCACGGCCATTCACTGTACTTGAAAGGGTGTAGTGTGTGAATTGTTGGACTGTCACTCGACAGAGAAGTCTGGCAGACAGCGTTACCATGGAAACAGCAGGAAAAAGACAATTAACAAAATGGCTCTGATTTTTTCTTCCTATTTCTTTTTCTACTCTGGATTTAGGGAGAACTCCCCCACTTAAAACACACTCATACATACAGGCACACTGAAAAAAACTAATATTTAAACTTCTATTTAGTAAGTTGGACTCTTCCTTGGGTAGCATCAATGAATTAAAACATATCGTACTTGTAAAATAAAATATTTATAAATGGTTCTCTCAAATTATTCCTCCCCCTTTCCTCGGTTTTTGTTCTTTTCAGACTTTGGAAGAATTCTTTGGCAATATCCTTAGGTAAACGACTGTTAATGAGCACAGCCTGTGATTTTAACCCTGGCACATTCACTGGGCTTTTAATTAATCCCTCTTGCCATCACTCCAGTGACAGAAACACAATGTGGACCCAAGAGCTTAAACCAAAAGGGGGCTCTCTTTAGATTTCTCAGCTTTAGTCTGAGCTGGAACATGAGGAAAAGCTGGTCCCGAGCAGCCATTGTGAACTGAGCCCATGACTGAAGGAGTTAAGGGAGGGATGAGCGAAGCTTGATGCCGTCACCGATGCTAAAGGGCAGCTCAATCCAAACTCTGTCAGACTTTTATTTCCTTTAAAAGACTATTTGTAAGTAAAAGAAATGATTGCACATGTAAGCATTGTAATTAAGGCAAAATATGAGTGGGAGACCTGCTGAACCCCTGTGTCGAATATTCCACTGAATTATTCCACTGAAATGAAACACCCCAAAACCAAAGACGGACTTGGGAGCGAAGTATAAAGTGTTCGTGCCTGTTTTATCTGCACCTGCTCTCCTCATGAGCCTCGTGGAAAAGTACAATTCTGCATGAGGCCCAAATACAGCTGTGGTCTTGAGCTTGCTCTAAGCTTAGTAGAAATATTTTAAAGTTGTCTTCCAGAATGAGATGTCGAAGGTCTATCATTTTATAGACCACATTTTGCCATCTTTGAATGCCTTTGGAAAGCCTCGAGAAATCAGTCTTAGAATCTCTCCAGTCAAGATGGTGTTGTCTTAGGTGTCTTTTGCTTTTAGTTTTGTTTTGAATTTTTAGTCTCACTCTGTGGCCCAGGATGGCCTGGAAATGCCTGTGACACTCTTGTCTGAGCTTACTGAGGTGGGACTGCAGGCATACCATGCTGGATGGGGAGTATTCTTTGACAACTTAGAAAATTGTGTTTACTTCCTTGTTGATCTTCCCCATTTGCCAATAGTAAGTGTACTAAGTATTAGTCAGCAGAAAATTCCAGGTAAGATTTTTAGACAGGAAATATATTCCATGTTTTAAAATTTGTGTGAATTAAAAGAATCTATTCATTTCTGCTAAAATCCTTTATATTATGCATTATGAAATGACAGTGAACATACACATAGAAAACTGGAAGATGTTCTTGACTTGAGTATTTCCACATTTTTCTTTTTATGTTTACATTGAGACAGGGTCTTAGGTACTGTGGGATAGTTTCAAATTTGCTGTGAAACTGAGATTAGCTTCAGACTTTGGAACTTGTATGTCCACCTCCGAGGGCTAAGATTACAGACATGCACCACCACACCAGGTTTATGAGGTGCTGGGGATGGAACCCAGGGCCTTATAGATTCTAGGCAAGCACTCTACCAGCTGAGACTCAGCTCTATTTTCATATCTTTGAGGACATTGCACATTTACACTATGAAGTTAAATGTATTAAACTTGAGAGATCCCGTCTTCCACACTGCTTTGGGACCCAGTGCAGTCTGACTCAAACTGCAGATTAGTTTATCTCTCAACCTTCATCATATGTTTCTTCCTGCAATAGAAAGCAACACAGAGACCCACAACTGGTCAAGATGCAGAGAGTAAGAGACCGGGAAGTGCTCAGCCACAAGCAGGATATCTATGTCACAGCCAGCTCCCTAAGGATCAGAGATCTTCATGGATGAGAAGATAGAGAAATTGTAAGAGCTAGAGGCAGTGGAACACTCAGGAAGCAGTGCTTTCCAGACAGCAGGGACATTCCACATACGGACTCAGAGCAACTGTGACAGCATGCACAAGACCTGCTCAAACAGACAACATCCCTGCATGGAGTAGGGGAGGTAGACACAAGGTCCCACCCCTTGCTATTGGCATTTAGTAGCTGCTGGGACAGGAAGTGTCAGTTTTCTTTAAGACTGTGACCCTTGGTAGGTTGACCACAATCCAGGGCAGGTTCCACACCAAGAGTATCTGGCCAACACATATTGGACATGGGGGGGTAAAATGAACATGAAATTGGGTAGGTAGAGAGGTGGGGGTGAGTTTTGGAAGATTTGGAGGGGATCAGGAAAAATGATCAAAATACATTGTATGAAATTCTCAAAGAATTAATAAAAATAACTGTCTTTGAGAGAGTTGAAACCCATACAAAAGTATCCATGAGGCATATGAGAAAATAATATTAATTCATCATATAGGATTCTAAAAAGTTGAAACCTAATATCTCAAAATGATGATATGGCTTATCTAGGCATTATGATGGCACATATTTCATTAGTAAAACTCATACAGAGCAGACTGCTGTTATGCTACATGCCTGCTATCCTAGTACTCAGGAAGTAGAGACTGGGCCATGATAAATTCAAGGCCATTCTGGGCTCCATAGTGAGCTCAAGGCCAGCCTGGGTTACAAAGCAAGACATCTTTTCAAAAGCCCTAGAGCCAGAGATTGGAGCTGCATAACAGAAGACTTGCCTAGCAGGCACAAGGCCCTGGACTCCATCCCTAGCACCACAAAATGAACAAATGAATCTCAATTCTGTGCCAAATGGCTGTGGGATGATGACAATTCTTGGAAATCTTGGTGATGAGTAAGTTTGGGATTTATGAGGTTCACTGTGATATCTACTTCATTGGCCAATTTACAGTCATCCCAAAGAATATGAACCTACTGAGGGTACACAGAGCTCTGTTCACTCTCCAGTTCACATGCAAGGTCCAACATGTAGTGTGCATCTTAAGTAACCATGATGGAGCAAAGACATGTCTTCTGTTCACACTTCCCTGCTTAGTTCCTTGTTCTACAACCTTCCTCCTCAGTGTTTCACAAGACAGTGTGGGTGATAGATTTGTACACCTCTAAAACAGGCTTAATGAACATATACACATATTTTATCCAATGCCTTAAGTTTTCTGTTTTCTGTTATATGTAGCCAGCATGACGTATCAGTTGAGTTATATATAACTAGAGGGCAGAAATATAACTGAAATGAGAAGTCAATCCAATTTCCCCAGGTACTTTCCTCATTTGTCATTTCCTTTTTTAATTTTAGAAAATATTTTTGTATTTACTTAGTCATATGTGGTTCTTTCAATGTGAAAATATACATATTACCTACAATTAGCGAGCAGCTCCTCAGTCACACTGACCATGCTGCTACACATAGCTGATGGCAGCAATGCTGGACAGCTCAGGTGGCAGATTGTCACTACAAGGCCCTGAGACACTGCTGTTCTGGGTTCCACTCCCAAAGCACTGTCATGACACTTTGCTTCCCAAATTTCCCCCTTGAGTATTCCCTGAAGGACTGAAGACTTCACATGCATACATCATTACCGAAAGGGAGATATATTATCTTAGTAAGTGAATACCGCTAAGCATCGAACTGCCATGTTTTTGTTATTAAAAATGTCTATCGCTGGGCATGGTGGTGCACGCCTTTAATCCCAGCACTTGGAAGGCAGAGGCAGGTGGATCTTTGTGAGTTCGAGGCCAGTGCGGTCTACATAGTGAATTCCAGGACAGCTGGGCTATAGGGAGACCCTGTCTCAAAAAAGACAGAAGAGTATGTTAAAACTTTGCTGTCAACTGTAGGTTAGGAATACTCAATAACTCAGTATTGATTGTGAGTTTTAGAAAGATCAGTAAAAGCTGGCTCAGTCATAGCCACGCTAACAGAGAGCAATCACTTAATGCCACATATTCTATGAAAAGTTTTTCTGCCATATATTCAAATTTAAGTGATTGCTGTATTTATAAAATAACTGGTAGGTGAAAGTATTTTTATATACTTGGTTAAAGATTTTTTATTTTTCTAAATTTCAGAGAACAGTGCGTGTCTAAGTTTCTGAAATGGCACAGAGATTAGCATTATCCTGTCTGGCTCCTATACCTTGCGTACTATTTCTAATGTAGATGATAGCTTACTGAATCTGATCCAACACACTGTTTTACCTAGAGATTACCCAGTCAAGAGTCCCTTTCCATTTCTTCCAGGCTTTCCACAGTTTTTACTATGCATGTAGTTACTACTTTGAATTATTTGGTTTGCATTATTTAACTAATTACATTTATCAAACTCATTTATTTTTTTCTTGAGCTGTACCCTTCAATCTAATACTCTTGTATTCAAATATCCTTGTCCCTTATTTTAACATTTCCATATCTAATTCCCTTAAGAGTTTAGAGCCGCACTTCCTTCTGCCACAGAACATACCACAGCTTTCTTAGACAGCAAGGTTCCAAGAGGAAGCAGACGAACTTAATATCAACACCCACAAACACGCCTCAGAGCACTGATAAGGAAAACTGCGTTTGTCTTCATCAGAACATTTCAGGATGGTGAAAAAGGTCTTTAGAAAGTTGTGAATTGTGAGAGTTGTGAAGTCCTTATGCAAGAAGTCACACCTTTAAAACAGATCCTAAAATTTACAATCCCATTTGTTTTAAGTGGACGTTCCACATAACACAGATTCCAGAGCCTGTGGCTCATGTAATGGGTTGTTGTTGCCAAGCTGGACCTTCCCACAGTGTCACATGTGTAGCTGTGGTCACTCCATCCAGCACATTGACATTCTCCATTTCTATGCATTCTGGCTGTGTTACAGAACTCCTTTTACCTGTTAGAAAGACAACTTGAATTAAGGCTGTTGATTGTGTTTTTTTGGTCTTTGACTGTACTTGTTAACTTAACAGGGAGTGATAACCATGAATGAGCCTTTTAGGTTCACGAAATGCGGTTCCAGCCCACCTCCATGCCCTGTGACCATCAATGAGAAATCTGATTTTCTCATGTCTCTGTTGCTCTTTACCTGAGCCCATTGTGTTCCCTACTTTCTGACCCGGCCATGGCTTCCTGAGGGCCAGTTTTCTCATCACAGTTCATGGGGAAGGCTTCACTAGTTCACAGTGGGTCCAATGCGTCTGGCACCTGCCCTCAGTCATTTTCCACTCACAATCAAATCAAGGTTCTGAAAACCTTCCTGATTCACATGCAGGAATAGCTTTTGTCTGATGGGTGATACGTGTGCTGGCCACCCCTTTCTCTTCAGGATTATTTCATCTCGAAACTTGTCTTTCCTTGACACTGCATGCTTTGTGAAAAAGAAATGTCCTCACAGACTCATGTGTTTGAACACTTGATCTCCAGCTGGTGGTGTTGATCTGGAAGGTTGTGGAACCCTTAGGAGGTGAAGCCTTGCTGGAGGAAGTGGGTCACTGGGTGCAGACCCTGAGAATACACAGCATGGCCCCACTTCCAATCTATTCTGCTTCTTGAGTGTGGATGCAGTGAGGTGAGTTGCCTCAGCTCTGGTGTTCATGATAGGCTATATCCCTTCTTAAACTCTGAACCAAAATGATCGTTTCTTCCCCTGGGTTGCTTTTTGTCAGGTATTTGGTCACAACAATGAAAAAAGTAACTAATACATTGCACCATGGGTGAGTTCCCTTTGGGGAGCACTATACAACCTTAAATTCAGGTGTCTGGGCACTGGCTATTGCCTTTCCCATGGAAATAATCCTCTTAAAAGTTGGAGAAATGAGGAATATAGGAAATAAGTCATTTGTCATTCCATTGAGGTTACCACCTTCAGCTTCTAGTATGCAGAAATAGTTAAAGGATGAGAGAAGAGACATCAACTCAACTTAATAAAGTAGATTTTTTTTCATTTGTCTGGTCATGAAAGAGTTTCTAAAATAAATACCTAAATAATCAATCCCAACATCAGACTTCTATTGAAAACTAATGGTGGTTTTAGCTTTATGTGACCAAGCATTTATCATGTTTTGATGGAGCAGCATGGTACTGCCTTGCAGGCTTTCTGCTGTGCTTGTGCTTGTCTTATTTCTATGTGAACTCAAGACAAGAGTGCATAGGGAGATGGACAGGTGTAGTGGGTCGGGTGTCCAAGAAATCTAAATTGCTCTGTGCTTCAACTTTCAAATAAAACTGAAAACTGCCAGGATGCTCATAACCAAGTTATGCAAGTTCTTTTTCTCCAGATAACTCTCATAATATGGCGTGGAATAGTCTGTTTCTACAGATTTCTTCAAAAGATGTTTCCTCTGACAGATATATTGCTACCTCTGCATTCAGCTGCTTTTATGAGTACCTTGTTATCTACAGTATCCAATATCTTTCAGTATCTACAAAGAGCTTGGGATTCCTGCTCTTCAAATATTGTCAAATGAGGACATCATCATCCAATCACTGATGTATCCAGAACACATTGACTTGAAATCCCACACTCCTCCCTTTGACTGGGATTAACATTATGTATTCCTAGTCACCCAAGTTTAAGGTGAACTAAAGAAAAAAGTCTTCTAGGTCCTGTGAGATTGCTTAGTGGTTACAGAGGTTTGCTATAAAGTTTGATGAGCTGAATTTGATCCATAGGACTTCCGTGGAGGAAGGAGAGAACACATTCCTACAAGCTGTCCTCTGAGCTACACATAGGTGCCATGGTGCACACACACAGGTACACACACACATATACACACACACACAGTAAATAAATAAATGTAACTTTAAGAAAAAAAAGAAGGGGCTGGAGAAATGGCTCAGTGGTTAAGAACACTAGTTGTTCTTGCAAAGGATCCACATGGCGGCTAACAACCATCTTTAACTTCAGTTTCAGGGGATCCAGTGCCCTCTTCTGACTTCTGTGGGCATTTAACAACATACATGCAGCACTTACGTACATGCAGACAATAAACTCAAAGACATAAAAATAAAAATAATAAAGAATTTTAAAAATAAAAAGTCCCCCCAACCACTTCCACTTCATTTTAGGTCACTGCAACAGCTAGGTATGCACAAAAACATCCTTAGATATTTAATTATAATTTATAATTTTTCCAAATTTATAAGTTGTTCAGTTGTTTTATAAACTTTACATAAATTATAAAAAGATTCTTAAAGATTAAGATGCAGTAGGAGACTGAAATAATTCCCATAAGCTGGTGCAATGCAACAGAAAGAGCGTCCACTTTGGTCTCGACAGAGGCATTCATTTCACAGCTGTGTACTGGCTGTGCAATCTTGAACTGATTCTTTGTAGTTCACATCTTGGTTTCTCATAACAGGGAGGTAATGGTCCTGCATGGTTGCTGGAAAGTAGACCAGGGTGAAAGGCATAGCACTTGGCCTATAAATAGGCCAAGATACACTGAGGCTGTCATTGTTATTAAGAACCAACTGCTTTGTTTTTTCTCATCATTACAAAGGATTCAGTGGCATGATCCATTGAGGATCTGAGTATTTTCACACTTTGTGTGAGGCTATGAAAATCTGTTTGTGGGGCTGGAGAGATGGCTCAGAAGTTAAGAGCACTGACTGCTCTTGCAGAGGACCTGGGTTCGATTTCCAGCACCCACATGTCAGCTGAGAACCGTTCTTAACTCTAGAGTTCACTGGAGAAGATGACTATATCTTGTGTCCTTACTCTAGGAAGGCTCTTGGAGAAAATGACTTAAAAAATATTTATTTTTATTTTGTGTCTATGAGTGTTTGCCTGCAGCACATGAAAGTGGATGCCTGGAGCCCTCAGAGACCAGAAGAGGGTATTGGATCACCTGAAACTGGAGTTGCAGACAGTTGTGAGTTGCAATGTGGGTGTTGGAAAGTTAACCTGGGTCCTCTGCAAGAGTACAGAGTGGTCTTAGCCACTAAGCAATCTTTCCAACATCCAAAGTGACATTTTAACAATTGCTTCAATAAAAGAAGAAACAATGCATGGTGCAGTTATAGGGTGTGTGGTTTGTCAGAGCCATTGAAATTTAGAGGGAATTCAAAGCTAGAATTTGTGAGATCACACATACATTTAGAGAATTTTTGAAGTATGAAAAGTCACAGTTTTACATTTATATATACAAACAAAATGATTGCTAATATCACAAAATTGGTATTTTCTTTTGTTTTTAAAGAAAATCTTTTAAAATTTATTTAATAACCACATGATTAAAAGGAGCATTTCATTACAGCTTTAACATATTCAATAACAATTTCCAGAACAAAGATACATCTCTTTCAAAGGTGTCTGTAAATTTTAGGTTCACAGTTGAATTAATGCAGTTATACAATATTGAACTCAGTATAAACCCTGTAACACATAAAATTGAGTGAGTTTTTAACCTTTAAAAAAGATCTCTATTTCATTTAAAAATATACCATTTCCTACAGAAAGACTCATTTTTAATGCAACTAACACTTAGCTCTATGTATCTGATTATTACTAGTCACAGTTGGTTACACTCATATCCTTGGCACCTGAGTATGGATATAAAGTCATCAGGTAGATTTTAATGGTAATGTTTATCACCTCTACTAATTAACATGAAGCAAAATTTTATGCCTCCTCCTCAAATATAATTCTTTTTTTTATTTGTTGATTTTTTGTGTGTATATCATCTATATACTCACCTCCCAAATGGCACACTCCCATAGCCCCCCCCACCACTGGAACCCATATACTCTGTCATCCCTGTTACTATCCACTGTGTTGTCGGCGTCCCCAGCCATTCTCCAGTCATTGTCCATCCGCTGAATCTAGTCAGACTATCTAGAGATCCTTGCTGTAGAAGGATCAGCTAGCTCTTCTTCATCTAGCAGCAAGCGGTTGTCAATATTCCTTTAGATAAGATTGGGGTCTGCTGTTCATTTTCTCAGTTCCATGCTGGGTTACTGTTTGGAAATCTCTTGGGCCACCCTGGCCAACAACTCAAAGGAAGGTATCTCTTGTCTGGCATTGTTTCTTGTTATGTAGCCTATGCTGGATAGTTTTAGTGTCAACTTGACACACCTGCGTTGAGGGAGCCTCAATTGGGGAATTGCCTTCATTGGACTGGCCTGTGGCCATGTCTGTGGGACATCTTCTTGATTGTTGAGTGATGTGGAAGGGCCCAGCCCACTGTGGGTGGTGCCACCCCTGGGCAGGTGGGCCTGTGTTTCATAAGAAAGCAGGCTGAGCAGGGGCCAGGGAGCAAGCCAGTAAGCAGCATTCCTCCATGGCCTGTGCTCGAGCTCCTGCCTCCAGGCTCCTGCCCTGAGTTCCTACTGATGAACTGTGATCTGGGAGATGTAAGACAAATAAACACTTTCCTCCCCAAGTGGGTAGTGGTCAGAGTGTTTTGTCATAGCAATGAAGAAACAAACTAGGACATAACCTTTAGCTATACATATGGACTCTTAAAGAACTATGTTGATCCCTTTAATCTTTGGTATACTTTCCTTTTGGGTGTTTAAGGCCCTACAGTTGGCACAGATAAATCAATTTATTTTTACTCTTAAGGCCGTTTGAGGATCTGTTCTCTAGGGGTTACATGGGCTGGGCTCCTTTCTTTTACCAGTTCTGTCCATGTGAAGATGAGTCAAAGGTCCTACTCGACCATGGCTGGCTTTGTTTGGAAGCATGGAGGAAATGTTTCCTCTGTGTTGACCCTCCTCTTTGTAGACTGAACACTGGTTCAAATCCATCTGGTGGGGTCTCCATGGCCTCCTTGATCAAGAGGACAGGTGATTCACCACAATTACAGGATATTTTGGGAGTTGCTCATAGTCCCGTGGAACTTAGTTGGAGTAATTTAAAATTATCAGAAAGGTTGCAAAGAAAATAGAGAGAATTCTCTCATTCCCTTCACATAGCTTCTGTCATTAACACCTCATATAATCATGACACACAACAAAAACCAAATGATTAAGAATGCCAAAATATTAACTGAACTACTCAGTTTGTAAGGATTTCATACATTTTATTCCAGTGTCTTTTATTTAGGGTATCACATTACATTATTTGAGGTTGTTTTTTTTTAAAAAAAATTTGGTTATTTTAAATTTATTTTATGTGTTTGAGTGGTTTGCCTACATGTAAGCGCTGCTGTGTGTGTGATGCCTGTGGAAGTCAGAAAAGAGCATCAGATCCCCTGAAACTGAAGTTATGCTTGGTTGTTAGTCACTATACAGGTGCTGGAAACCAAACCTGAGCAGTCAGTGCTCTTAACCACTGAGCCATCTCTCCAACCTTAAATATGAGTCTTTTTATGCACAGTTTTTATGATAAATCTTGGATTTAGCCTAAGATTCTGTACTTCTAATGATATCGTGGTCAATGCTGCTAGAGCCAGTCCACATGTACATCTGCAGTGCACATCATCCTTGGACAAAGTCACGATAAACTTTTTAAAAACATATTGAGTTTTTGTGTGTTTCATATATAGGTCTTAACCAAATTTAGTCCCCCTTCCCCATCTGTACCTCCCATATCTCCCCCTCTGAAATTCATGCATTCTGTCATATGTTAATCCCTAGCTAGTCAAGCATTTGTACCTACATGTCCTTTGGTGCAAGTAATCTACTGGAGTTTTGTCAACCTATCTAGAGTAACTTCCTTAAAGAAGATATATATTCTCCATCACCCAGTAGTAATCAGTTGCCAATAGTTCTTCAGCTAAGGTTGGGGTCTGCTGCCCATTTCCCTCTTTCTAGGCTGGGTTTTTGTCTAATTGAGGCAGCATGGGTGTTGTGCTTGCTGTCACCATTGTTGCAAGTTCATATGAACAAGTTCCCAGAGGTCTGAAAGCCTCTGTTTCCTTATGTTCATGTACCAACCATGGTTCTTACAATCTTTGTACCTTTTCTTCTGCAATGGTCCTTGAGCCATGGGTGGGTGAGGTTTAATATAGGAGTCATATTCAGGGACATGTATCTACAGTCTCTTGTTCTCTAAAACTTATCCATTTGTGGCCTTCTATGTCAATAATGTGTATTTCAAAATTTCAAATGTAAATTTCAATTGTTTTATCACAAAAATAAGACAGGTGATTAGATCTGCAAATTTTCTTGATACACTAATTTCCCATTTTATACATTAACATTACTATTTACCCAAATGCATACAATTATAATAAAAATGCTATTTTTCTTTTCTTTTTGATGTTGAGGATTTTTTTTGTTTTGTTTTGTTTTTGGTCTTTTTGAGACAGGGTCTCCCTGTAGTCCCAGCTGTCCTGGAACTCACCATGTAGACCAGGCTGGCCTTGAACTCACAGAGATCTGCCTGCCTCTGCCTCCCAAGTGCTGGGACTACAGGCGTGCGTCACCACGCCCAACTTAGGGCTTTTTATTTGATAGCCTATGATGCCCTGGAGTGTCTTTTCCCCTCCATTATAACTCCATTTAAACTCTTTTTAGGTATGTATATTTATATATATTTAGAAAGGTTCTACAGTGATGTTTCTATTTAACTTTTTAAAAATTCTTTAGAGTTAGTGATACCTCCCCATATTCCTTCCTATAACTTGCCCTTCCATGTACCACCCCACTTAATCCTTCTTGCTTTAATTCCTTCATTCCTCTTTCATAACACCTTCATCCTATTTTCCCTCTCTTAAATGCCCTGTCGCCTTTCTTCTGTGTATATTCCAATTTGAACACACATATGTAAACATCCAAAGCCATCATCCATATATGAGAGAGAATATGGAACATTTGTCGGAATGATTACTTTCAGTTCCATCTATTTTCTTGGAAATGTCATTTGCCTTAACAGATGAATAATATACCATTTTGTAAATGTACTTCATTTTCATAATCCACTCATCAGTTGATGGACATGTAGGCTATTTTAATTTCATGTCTATTGTAAATAGAGCAGCAATAAACATGAATGAACAGATATCTCTGCAGTAGGAATAGAGTCTTTTAAGTACATGTCCAAGGGTGGTAGAGCTTGGCCATGTGGTAGATCTATTCCCAGAGTTCAATGAACCTCCACACTGATTCCAGAGTGGCTGTGCCAGTTTTCATGACAACCACAAGGAGTAAGTGATCTCCATTCACTACATCCATGGCGGTACTTTTTTGTCATTTGTTTTGCTTGTTTCTTTGGTTTGTTTCTTTATTGTACTTAGCCATTTTGACTGGGGTAAGATGAAATCTTAGTTTTAATTTTCATTTCCTTGATGGCTAAGTATGTTGAACATTTTAAACAATTTTTAAAAGACTTTTTTTTCTGATTGATTTTACTTATTTTATGTTTATGAGTATTTTGCCTCCAAGGATGTAAGTGCACCATATGTGTGCAATGCCTGCAAATGCCAAAATGGGAAATCACATCTCCTGGTATTGGATTACTGGTGGCTGTTAATTGCCATATGGGTGCTGGGAACCAAATCAGGGTCCTTTAGAAGATCAGCCATTGCTCTTAACCACTGAATCATCGCTCCAGCCCCAATGTTGAACATTAAAAAAAAAAAATACTCAGCCATGTCCAAGATTTATCTACATGACACACAGTAATTAAAAGTATTAGACTGGTGGAACTAACCTTCTTGGATGTTTAACAGACATACTTTGAGGCCTATACTAAGTTGGTCAGAGGGACATAAAGGACACTCTTTGCTCCTTGCCCTCCTAGGTCGACTAGTTCCAGGGGAATGACTATAAGCATCTCTCAAAATGTCCTGTAATGGTGGTGGGCCACCTGTCCTCTTGATCAAGGAGGCCGAGGAGACCCCACCAGATGGACTTGAACCAGTGTCCAGTCTACAAAGAGGAGGGTCAACACAGAGGAATCATTTCTTCCATGCTTCCAAGTGACGCCAACCATGATCGAGCAGGACCTTTGACTTATCTTCACATAGGCAGAACTGGTAAAAGAAAGGAGCCAGGGGCTCCTCCAAAGCCCATATGACCCCTGAGAACAGATCCTCAAATGACCTTAAGAGTAAAAATAAATTGGTTTATCTGGGCCAACTGTATGGCCTTAAGCACCCAAAAGGAAAGACATACTCATTTTTATCATTTAGAAACTTTAAACTACTATCTTGGTTTACATTTGTTTTCCAGCAAGGCCTGAAAGTAGTATATTATAATCTACTGATAACTGACTTCCTGTCAACTTCCAGTTGCATGTTTAAGCGTTGCTATGAACTAAAAGTTTGGACAACCACTCACCAACTTAACATGTTGAAGGCTTAACCTCATGGCTGGTGGCATTTGGAGATGAGACCTCTTGGGAGTAATTAGGGATAGGTGAGAGTATGAGTTCAAACCTCCTGATGGGTTTGATGCCTCATATGAAGGAACTATAAATCTCAGTTGCTCTTTCTTTGCCACATAAAGAGAGTGAGAAGACAGTCACCTGAAAGTAATTTAGAAGTTAGAGCAAGCCCTAACCAGAATCTGAAGATCACACTCTGACCTCATACCTTAATCCTCCAAAGCAGTGAGAAATAAACTTCTATTATACAAGTCACTCAGACTATGGTATTTTGTTGTGGGCGCCTAAGAGAAGACAATGGCCCTTCATTCATTGTTAGATTACAAATTTATTCAATGCATCAAGGTTAGGAATGGAGGTGTTTTCAATTTAACTTGTAATTATAGTTAATCCCTAATTCAACTATTCTCCAATTCTCCTCTCATTTTTTGATATCTAATATAAGTGTGATTCTTAAAAAAAATAGCCATTTGTTCTTTTAAGAACTCATTTTAGTTCCATGCCTAATTTTTAATTGGATTGTTTGTTTTCTTGGTGTTTAGTTTTGGAGTTCCTTATATATTCTAGATACGAACCCTCTGTCAGATGTATAGCTGGTAAAGATTTTTTTTTCTCATTCTGTAGGCTGGTTCTTCATCAGAAAGATGGTGTCTTTTTTTGTATAGAATATTTTGCATTTCATGAGGTCTCATTTGTCAATTGTGGGTCTTAGTGTCTGTGCTGTCAGGGTCATGTTCAGAAAGTACTTTCCTGTGCCTAGAAGTTCAAGCATATTCCCTACTTTCTCTTCTATTAGATTCAGGGTATCAGACCTTATATTGAGGTCCATGATCCGTTTGGAGTGTTCCGCAAGGTAAGAGAGAGGAATCTAGTCTCATTCTTCTACATGCAGCTATCCTGATTGACCAGCATTATTTGTTAAAGATTCCATCTTTTCTCCATTGTGTATTGTTGGCCTCTTTATAAAAAATCAGTTTAGCTGTAGGAATGTGGGTTCGTAGGTGGATCTTCCATTGAACAATGTGTCTGCTTTTGTTCTGTTATGCTGTTTTAATCACTATAGCTCTGTAGCATAACTTGAAATCGAAGATGGTGGTGCGTCTGGCAATTTTGTTGTTCAGAATTGTTTTGACTAGCTTGGGTCTTTTATATTTCTATAGGAATTTTAAGACTTTATTCAATATTTGTGAAGAATCACACTGGAATTCTGATGGGAATTGCACTGAATCTACAGATATGCTTTTGGTAGGATGGCCATTTTCACAATATCAGTCCTACCAATCCATGAGCATGGGAGGTCTTCCATCTTCTGGTATTTTATTCAGTTTCTTTCTTCTATGTCGTAAAGTTTTTCTTGAGCAACTCTTTCACTTCCTTGGTTAGATTTACTCCAATAAATGTTTTTATGTATTGCTTATGGGACTATTTCCATGATTTCTTTCTCAGTGTGTTTATTGTTGATGCAGAGGAAGAATCCTGATTTTTATGTGGTTATTTTGTATCCTGCTACTTTGGTGATACAATCCTGATTTTTATGTGTTCATTTTGTATCCTGCTATTTTATTAGCTCTAGGAGTTGGAGCCCTTTGGGTCTTTTATTTATAGAATCATATCATTTTCAAATGAAGATACTTTGACATCTTCCGTTCCAGTTTGTGTCCCTTTTATCTTGCTCACTTGCCTTATTGCTCTAGCTAAAACTTCAAGTACTCATTGAACAGTAATGGAAAGTAGGAATCCTTATCTCATTCCTGATTTTAGTGGAAATGCTTTGCGTTTTTCTCCATCCAGTATGAAGTCTACTGTGAACTTCTTGTGTATTGCCTTTATGATGCTGAGATATATCACTTTATCCTGAGATTCTCTAGGACTTTTATTATAAAGGGATGTTAGATTTTTGTCAAAAATTTCTCTGTATCTAATGAGCTGACTATGTAATTTCTGTCTCAGTCCATGTAGTGGATTACCCTTGCTGATACATGTGGAATTATCCCTGTATCTTTGAAACGAATTGGAGTTGATCATCATGGATGATATTTTTGATGTACTCTTGAATTTGATTTGAAAGTATTTTATTGATAATTTTTGTATCTCTGTTCATCAAGGAGATTGTCCTATAACTTTTTTTGTTTGTTTTTTATCTGATTTTTGTATCAGGATAGTATTAGTGTCATAAAAATAATTTGAAAGTGTTCTCTCATTTTCTAGTTCATTGGTTGTTATGAATCTGTTTAAATTATTTACTTCATCTTTGTTTTTGTTAGATAATATGCATATAGAAATTCACCTATCTCTTTTAGATTTTCCAGTTTACTGAAATACAGATTTTTAGAGTATGCTCTATGATTCCTTAATTTTCCCCAGTGTCTATTGTAATAGTTCCCTTTTTACATCTATTTGTATTAATTCTGTTCTTCTCTTTTCTTCTTTTTGGTCAATTTGGATAAAGATCTGTCAATCTTCTAATCTTTTCAAAGAGTCAGCTCTTTGCTTTATTGATTTCTTGCAGTTTTGTTTCTGGTTCACTGGTTTCAGCCCGACTTTGACCATCTCTCCCTCTCTGCTCTTTTTGTGTATTGTTCGTTCTTGTTTTTCCAAAGTTTTCAGGTGAATCATTAAGTTTTTAATTTGAGATCTCTCAAACTTTTTGATGGAGGCATTTATTTAGTGCTGTAAACTTTCCTCTTAGGGCTACTTTCAATGTGCCTCCTAGATTTTGGTATGTTATGTCTTCATTTTCATTAAATTCCTGGAATTTTTAAATTTCCTTCTTGATTTCTTCATGAACCAATTGTAAATTTAGGAGTCTGAAGACTGAAGGCTGACAGGTTATTTGGGTACTGGATTTTTAAATACTATTATTAATGGGTAGTCCTTGACTTTCCATTCTTCTCTGGAATTCATCTGCATTTATTTCTCCTTTTATGTCCACCCATCACCTTCTATCAAAAAATTAAAGAAGGAGCCGGGCGTGGTGGCACATGCCTTTAATCCCAGCACTCGGGAGGCAGAGGCAGGCGGATCTCTGTGAGTTCAAGGGCAGCCTGGTCTACATAGTGAGTTCCAGGACAGCTGGGATTGCATGGAGACCCTGTCTCAAAAAGACCAAAAAAAAAAAAAAAAAAAAAAAGATGGAGGCAGAAATGAAAGCATGCACAAATGAAAGCCAGCATTTCAAGCTTCATGAACAGGCACTATCAGGTATCAGCTAAACGCTCAGCGTAGGGAAGAACCTTAGTAACTGTCATCTTCCTCCTCAGCAAACGAAGTCACTGCAAACACCAGAGATCTCAATGTTTTTCACACAATGCCAGTTCTTGTCATGGTTTTATGATTTCCTGTTTTCAATCATTTTGTAAGTATCATACACTGAAACATTTAAGATGTACAGTTTCCCTTTACACATGATGAAGTTTCTTGGAAGATAGTTGTCAAACAGCTGTGCTTAGTTCAATGGCTTGTCTCATTCTTAATAATATCATCAGAGGCCAGTAGGCAGGGATTGATTTAGATAAACATTAAAATGAATTATTTGTAAACACACTTTAACAACATTTTTGAAGGTCAGTTTTCAGTTTAGAGAAATGTTATAAAGATGGCTCCCGTGGCCCCATTCCCAGTGCTGTTAGACTTGTTAGATTTTCTACCGTGATCAGCATCACTGATAACTAGTGACTCAAAATCTGTGTGCTAGTCAGGCTTTCTGGGGTAGTTTTCAATGTGCTCTCCCTGTTCTAAGATCCCACTGGGATGTACATTGCATTCCATCTCCCTGTCTTTTTAAAGATCCTCTTGGCTAATGGTTCTCCATATTTTCCTTGTTGTTGATGCCTGTGATCCTGTTGAGGAAAGCTACTTAAGAATTTTTGGGCAGCTTCTCATGCAAAAATTCAGGTTTGGATTTAGGGGAAGTTTCATTCTCAAAACTTCGTATCAAGGACACAAACTCATAGGCATGATTTCTCTTGACCTCTCAGCCAAGGTAAGGTCTGCCAGTCTTCTTCACCGTGCACTTATTACCATGTACTTTATTCACCATAGCCTTTGAAAGGAAGACACTGTGCACAGCTAAGAGTAGGCATTTATGCTTCTACTTAAGTTATTTGGAATTGTTTTGTGTGGTTTATTCTGCCTTATTCAGTGAATTTTGTTATTCACTACTGAGTGTGTATCAATGTCGACTCACAGATATTTATCTTCTATCTTGGGTTCAACCATGTGCTGTCTGCTTCACTCATTGGTTGGTCTCATTGGTCCAGCCTGGGTCACTGGAAACATTTCCACAGTTTCTCTCATTTGTTTTCTTTTGAATTTCCTCCCCAACGCCTTTCCTCCCATCCTCTTCCCCTTTGTTTCTTACATTTTTATACTTTCTGATACCAAATGATCAAGGCTCGTCATGCATGGTTCCTGTCCTTTTTCTATCTCTAGAAACATTTGTTTCCCTCAGAAATTTCCTTGATTGCAGTATTAGGAACCTAGAGCTGGGATTGACTATGCTTCTATTTACCTGGGTATCATTGATGGTCAGTCTCCTCAGCCTACGCAGCAAGGAAATAGCTGTATGTTTATTTTAAACTGTGCATACACACTTAGTTGTCTGTACACCTCGTACTTGCACATTCTTTAATGAAGCTGTTTCATACATTTGAAGGAATAGATTCTCATCCTGTAACTCCTCAAGCATCCTCACACTACCTAAACATATTTGGTAGTTATTTCTAAAATTTTCATATATTAAGTTTTACTTTCTGTGCTGTCAAGTTGTTTGGTTTGTGATAAATAAATCTATGATCAAAATATAAATAAAGAAAATCTACAATTAAAATATCTATCAGAATATTTTCAATGACCCAAATAATGCCCTTGCTTCACTTGTGAGGTGTGCTTATGGAACCACTTGACAGATTATTTACTTTCATAATGGAAAAATATTCCATTACATGAATGAACTGCAGTTTTAAAAATATACTTATCAGTAGTAGGACATCTTGTGTGTTCCCAGCTTTAGACAATCATGATGAAAACTACTATGCATATTCTTGTCTAGGTTTTGATGTAGACATCCAAAGTTGTCAGCCCTAAATATATGTACATACTAAAAGCCTGAAATGGCCTCAGTTGGTTGCATGTATACACATATATGTGCATATATACACATGTGACAAATATGTACAAATATGTGGAACAAATAATGATTAAAGAGCAAGTCAGGTAATTGAGAAGGAGTTAGAAGAACAAAAGAGGCATTGCAGGGGCAAATGATGCAAATACAGTATTCATTCATGAAATTCTAAAAAAAATAAACAATAATAAAACCATATGTGTTTAAAGCAGGGCACTTCTGCCTGGGATGACAAAATGATTTTATTCTGTATTTATTTCACTAAGTATGAATATGAATATAACATGTTCCACTATGTTTAATTATGGATTGCTTCCCTGACTCCACCGGAATAGTAACCTGCTGTATACCCTTTAAAGTACCTGACAAATGTGAAACCCATCTGGCACCAGGATTTTGGGACAAGTGATGTAAAACCGTATTATCCAACAAAAATTTTATCATTTTTATTTTCTCCTAAGTTCCCCTACCCCAGACCCAGACTGCCCATGAATTCTCTCAGCCCTCCTGCCTTGACCTCCCAAATAAGGTGGAAAAGCTTTAGTTTTGTAAGAAATTGCTAGTCTGTCTTCTAAAGTGAGATGTGGTGGTACTATTGTGCAGACTGTGAGAGGAACAGTCCTTGTGTTGATCCCCATCTTTGGGGAAGAGCATCAACCCTCTCATCCTGAAGAACTACGCTAAGACTCTCCAGACAGTCTTCCCTTCTGGATTTGCAGTGCTCAGGATCCTGGAAGTGGGGAGGTGCTCCAGGAAATTCAGCTTCCTTCACTCCATGGCTTCCTTAACCACCTGAGCTACCAGGAGGACACTGGGAGACCCTAGGGGAAGTGGCTTGATAGATCCTTCCCCAAAAGAAGCTTTGCAGAACTCTGATGTGGGAAATCAAGATCCTGGCCTCTGCAGAAAAATAGTAGGGCAGAAATGCCGAAGATGACTACAAGAAGTTGAGGAAAACCTCGAGAAGTCGAGTGAATTTAAGGAAGGTAGCCAGTGTGGGGAGATATTCTGCTGGTTAGTATTAACCAAGTAGATTTTTGTGATAGGAGAATGCTAAGAAAAACAATCTGACACAAAATGTATCTACTCAATATAATATGAAATTTTTAGGAGGACTTATATATCGTTCCAGTCTAAAAATTACTTAACTCTCTTGACTTGGTTGCATACTGGTTGATTCAGTCCTAGACTACACAATGCCATTTAACTGTAAGTTTCTCTCTAAGAGAAAAAGGTAGTGTCTTAGGTTACAGCTCTGTTGTCCTGAAGGGACATGAATTGAATGTTAACTAATAGAAGTGTACTGAGTATCAGTCAGCCTATGCTTGAGTGCCTGTATGCATCATTGTGAGAGTACATTATGTCAAATTTACAATTGTTTTTCTAATAAAGTTAAAGGTTTATATTCAATAACCACAAACAAATACAACTAGAAAGGGATTTTTCTTCTTTTACATTTAAAAAAATGGTAACATATACATATCAAATTTTATCATTTTAGATGTTCAAACTGTACAGGTCAAGGGAAATAAACACATTTAAGGTACATCCACATAAATGAATGTGGATTGCACAGCCACCATCACTCTCCCAGAAATTTTGAAGTCCCTGGCTTGTTTCACTTAGTGTACATGGTATTCTCAAGGTTTATCCAACCTGCAGCCTGTGCCCAAATTGCGGCCACGTATGAGGCTGAATAAATGTCCAGATACCATTTGTTTACCCATTCCTCTACTGATAGACACTTGAGTTGCTTCTTCACTTTGGCTCTTGTGCTGGATGGCTTCAGTTGTCAACTTTACACACCTGGGAAGAAGAAACCTCACTTGGGAAACTGTCTCTATTAGATTGGCTCATGAGTATGCTGTGAGATATTTTCTTGATGGTTGAGAGATGTGGGAAGGCCCAGGCTACTGGGGGTGGTGCCTTCCTGCTCTGCTCTGAGTTCCTGCCTTGGCCTCCCTTGATGATGGACTGTGAGCTGTAAGCCAAGTAAATCTTTTCTTCCTCACATTGGTTTGGTCAGTGGTCTATCACAGCAATAGGGGGCTAATTAGGGCAGTTCTTGAATAGCGTTATTTGAACGTTACCGTGAGGTGTCTGAGTGTCCCTACTCCATTCTTTTCAGCTTACCATCTGCTGTATCACTTGGTAACTGAGAAAGTATATTACCACAGCAGCTAAATGACACTACATTCCCAACAACAAGATACAGTGGTTCAAAATCCTCATCCCCAGGGGAGGATTCTTGGGAGGGGTGTGGAATGCAGAGATATGAAGGGGGAAAGGGGAGCACTAGATTAGGAAGGGTTAAATGGGGTGGGGAAAAGGAAGGCGAGGCAGAGGAGGGATAAGTAACACTAAAGGCTTTTAGAAAAAGCTGTATGAAAACCTACCACCACAGTTGCTTTTTTAAAGTATATACATATACAACATAAAAAGCAATTAAAAAGGAGTTGTCCTATAGCAGGGGGACATTGCCCTTTCTAGACATCACAGGCTAATGCAATAAAAAGCCTCAATGCCAGAAATAGACTTCTTCTCTTGAAGTTGTTGACTGGGGTACCAAAGACCATCAAACATTACTGGCTATTGCCCTTGGTCCTTGCTCCTGGTTACCCACCAGAACTGGATGGTAAGATCCTATTGCAGAAGACACTACATTCATGAGCTGTATAATAAACAGGGAGAAACCAAACTGGTGCTGACCACATAGCCTCATCTCTACTGGTTAGTGTTCATAGTGCTGAAAGGCATTACACATTCTTCCAGAAGAAAAAAATAATCAGCAAACTTTCCCAGCTGTGAATTCTGTGAACTGCAATAACAACCCACCTAGCATGATATGCCCACTAGTGCAACAGTGACACAGATAGTGAGGGAGCAAACAATCACTCTTTAATTTGATTGAAGCTCTGTTTCATAAGATGGAGCCCATACTGAACACTGATATCAGGCTTAGGAACTTGAGGCTAGACAGGTCACAGGACATAGGGGAGAACCCAATACTAGTTTTCTCCTAAATAGTTAGCATATTAAACTGACTCTTAATGACTTATAGTTATACCTGTAGATCAATGCATCTCACAGCTCCTTACCAGAGAAGTTTCCTTATGTAACATAAGGTGGTTAACACTGAAACATACAACTGACCAATGTGCAGAGAACAAGAGGCTGCATAATGCTTCTCCTTGAATAGGACACTTATATTAAACTCCTGTCTTCCAAGGCTCAGGAATCATTGCAGAGGAGAAGATTGTAAGAGCCAGTGGTGGTGGATGACCACAAGTAAACAGAGTTTTCCAGATAGCTGATCAGTTACTCATATGAACTCACAACAATGGTGACAGCATGCACAAGTCCCAGTCAAGCTCAAACCAAAAAGAAAAATATCCCAGCATAGACATGAAGAAGTGTGTAAGAAACTCCAACCCCACCTAAGGAAATTCTCACAATAGATGGCTGCTAAGAGAGACAGAGATAGTATCTTTCAAATATGGAACTCTTGATAAGTTAATCAGAGGATAGACCCACACTGAAGGACATTTGGAGAAACAAATTAGACTCTATAGGCCTTATATATACATATACAAAATATATTACACATATATAATAGAGTATATTAAATTGGGCTGTGGAAATATGGGGAGATAGGAGAGAGGATCTAAGTACCATCAAATTATATTGCATGAAAATTACAAACATTCAAGAAAAAGAGAAAATAAATCCTCACCCACACCTTTTATTTCTTGAAACTATGTATATAATACATATATATAATATAGATACATAGATATAGACATATAAATACACATGCACACACACTTTTCATCCCAATGGTTGCAAAGTAATTTCTTGTCAATTTTGATTTCTTTCTTTCCCTCCCCAAGAATATCAGTAGTTCATTATTAAGTACTTGGATTTTCCTAATTGACCCTTATTTCTAAACATATATAAAATAATTAGAGTGAGGTAAAGAATTTGCTTTTGATTTGGTTTCAGTTTTTATTACGTATATTTATTCTATATGGTGCTGTGTTACATAAAGACATTTTATACAAGCATATAATGTGCACATAATTTGTATTTTTCTAATGGCTAGTGACACTCAACATCATTTTATGTAACTTTTGGGCACTTGCAAATTATCTTTAAGGAAATATGTACATTCTTTGACCATCTTTAAGCTGGACTATTTATTTGTTGTTGTTATTCAGTTGTAGGTTCTTAGTCTGTTTAGATACTCTCATCAGCTATATGATGCTTAGGTGGTTCTTGAAAATAAACTTTAATCCGTGCAGATTTTTATTTTCTAAGAAGTCTGATCTGGGGCTCAGCGGTTAAGAACACTGACTGTTCTTGCAGAAGACCTGGGTTCAAATCCCAGCTAACATGGCAGCTAACAACTGTCCATAACACCAGTTCCAGGGGATCTGACAGCCTCTTCTGTCCTCAGCAAGCATTACAAGACATGGGTGCACTTACCTACATGCAGGCATAACACTCACGCATAAAATAAAAATAATGAATAAAATAGTAAAAATAGTCTGATCTGTTATTTCTTTCATTCATGTGTCTCTGGTATTATATAAAATCACTGCTAACTTTGTGTTATGAACACCCCCTCATTTCCTCTAGACACTTTAGAGTCTGTTTTAAGTTCTGATCATTCCAAGTCAACTTTCACATTTTGTGTAAGATGTCAACTTACTTTTTTGGCAGGAAATATAACAACCATTGTTTAAATGATGCACAGCAGCCTTGACTCTAACATAACTTACTAATTTTAACGTTAATTAAAAAAATCTGTTAAAAGTCTATGTATTTTTTTTTATTTCTCAAAATGCTCATAGAAATCATGTTCCCATCCCAGTGCCTTGCTTAGGGATAGGAATGCACGGTGCCATTTTATATTTGATGGCTGTTGAGACAGGGAGAGACAGTGTCTTATAGGGAAGAAACTCTTGTTGGGTCCAGCAGATAGACCCACACTGAAGGACATTTGGGGACATGAATCAGATTCTGTAGGCCATATATATATATATATATATATATACACACACACACATTAAATTAGGAGGGGGCAGTTGGGGGTGAGGACTGGATGGGGAGGGGTTCTAGATGCTATCAAACTATATTGTATGGAACTCTCAAAAACTCAATAATTTTTAAAGCTGTATTTAAAAATCATATTCTGAAAATATGTACACATTATTATTTTCAGAATCCCCTACTTTTTTTCTGGGGTTTCCAACAGCACAGAGGGAGGTCAGGGTCAGGCCCCCATTGCTGATTTTAGAGTTCAACATGCAGATCTTGTATGTGAACAGCAGCCAGCACAGGCTTCTTCCTGAGAGATTACTCAAGATTCCTACTCACTCTAGGAACAGAATTCTGTGCCCCAATTATTCTGAGACTTCTCTGAAGGGCCTTCTCCTCTTCTGTGGTAGATAACTTGAAGAATCTGACAGAGCTGCTCCTGCACAGTATGAAGGGGTGAGAGACCTTTTTGCCATGTACTGGCACTAACAAGCGCTTTCCTGAGCTACTATAGCTTTCTGATCACAGGAGCCCCACCTGGGAACAGTGCCCACCACAGCAGTTGAGAATGAGGGGTTTTGCTTTGTGGTAGTGGTTTCTAAGATATTTGGGTCATCAAGGCTACTGCAAGTTGGCGTCTGCTCTCACGAAAGAGGCTGAAGGGGGCAACTATAAAATCCCCAGATATAGTAACATGCAGGTACCTCTCTCCAAAAGAGTAGAACAATATTAATCCTTTAGGGTAAAGCATAATTGTTAATAAAAATGTAGTCCAACAAGTCCTAGCTCCAAGTCAATTTCTCCTTTAAGAATGTCTTTTTTATTTCAACTAGAGTGTATTTCGGAGGAAGAGAGCTATGTAGAGTAGGCATACTGATGCAAGGGTTTTTATCAAACCTCACACAAAGAGAAAGACAGACTAATAGCCAAATCCCTGGGGAAAGTGAATTGATAATATCATCGTGTGTGTGTGTGTGTGTGTGTGTGTGTTTGCAAAAAAGTCTCTCATTGAACCAGAAGTTCAATGATCTCACTATGCTGGGTGACTAGGGTGCTTTGGGATCCTGACTCTACATCCCAAAGCTGGGTTTACAGGCAGTTGTAAGCATCCCCAGCCTTTGACTTGCATTCTGGGGATTCACACTCATCCTCATGCTCACGCAGCAAATGCTTTTACCCACTACTGAGCCATCTCCCCAGCCCTTGTTACCAATGATTTTGAAGATGGCTTGATGCTCTCTAAATATTTAAAATAGTGTTTGGCATTTGTTCGTGTAAAGATTGTTAATCACCTTGTGTATTATTGGGCTTGTTTTTTAAAGAAAATAGAAGCCCACTCTTTTGAGCAAATATTCATATTCTTAGAATTGAAAAAACAAGATTGTGAATTGATTTTCTCCCTTCCTTCAAAATTTAGCTCCAAATGTAAATGGAATGTGGAATAAACTCAGTGAAAATAGAATTTGTGTTTAGCTGGTAGTGATTATTTCTCAACCCTGCTTGCTTAAAGCCTAAACCAGAGGCTGGACTATTGCTTAACTCATGTGAGCTTTCACTGTCTCCTAAGGTTCTACACAAGTCTTATGCAATGCAGAGGTCCCAACTAAAGAGAACACTGCCTACATTGCAGAGGTCTTGAAAGCTTGAAATGCAGTTAAATGTCTATCTTGATGAAAATTAATAATACCTGTACTGCATGCTTTCACAGAAAAGAAATTGAATTCCTATTTTCCTCATCACCTTGCCACAGGACCCAATTTGTAACACTAGTGGAGGCAAGCACTTACTTTTCCTTGTATTCTTGACTTCTCCAGGTAGTTTCTGTAGCCATGTGTACCTATAGTTTAAAAAAATCAAAGACTTGCCCAAACTAATGCAAAGCTGTAAATTTTCATGCTGAAACCCAATCAGAGCATGTTAAGACAGGTGATCCGGGGCGTGCTGTGAGCTTATCAATCTTTATCAGAACAGAACAACACGGGTACTTTTTGGGTCTTCGTGTGTGTGTGTGTGATGTGTATGGTGTATGCACACATGCATGCACATGCAGAGGCCAGAGGCAGATGTCATGGTAGATGTCTTGTGACCTGCTCTGTCACTGAATGCTTACTATCTTGACCCAGAGTGTCTCATTGAACCTGGAGCTAGGCTGTTAGCCAACAAGCCCCAGTGGTCCTTCTGTCTTTGCGCTGCCATAGCACTGGGGTATTAGGTGTGTACACCTGGTCATCTTTGACTTTTTATGTGGGTGTAGGTTCTTAACTCCAATCCTCATTCTTTTTTAAAAAATATTTTATTTATTATTTTTGTTTTATGTGTATGAGTGTTATGCCTGCATGTAGATAAGTGCACTTGTGTCGTACAATGCCTGTGGAAGACCAAAGAGGCTGTCGGATCCCCTGGACCTGGAGTTACGGACAGTTGTTAGCTGCCATGTGGGTACTGGGATTCAAACCTGGGTCTTCTGTAAGAACAGTCAGTGTTCTTAACTGTTGAACCATCTCTCCAGCCCCAGTCCTCATTCTTTGGCAGCAAGAACTCTTGTTCACTGAACCATCTCTTCAGCCATACTCTAGTTCTTTCTTGTGGATTAAAAATGGCTGAATTTAGTATAAAATTCCTTGTGAGGAATTATTGCATGAAGATGCTAGATTTAAAAAAATATGACTTTTCTCTTTTCCAGGTTATTTTAACTATGTCTCATGCTATGTGTGAGGTCAACATGAGTAGAGACTGAAGTCACAGTTTAAGAATTGTGATCACTGTGTTCCCAAACCAAGGAAAATCTCCTCGTGATAGCATTGTGCATTGTGGCAATTTCCCCTGCTTTCTGTCCCACTGCTCCTTAAGGTCCCTCCACCCCATGGCTTTCCTCAGAATTCTTCCTCTCTCTAATTCATGTGTCATTTTAAGTGGCCAGCATTGACAAGAACTAAAAGAACCAGCATTAGATTTTCGTGACAGTTATATTGTTTGTGGCTTGAAAAATATGACTCTCAAGCATGAAAATAATTTCCTTTAGAAATCAAAGGCCATCAAAGCAAGACCATTTCTAGAAGAAAATGCATTAAAAAGACAATCGACCAGTGGATTCACCAATAAACTTAATTCAGTTCAAAATTTAGTCAGTGACATATGCAATGTACTCTCCCAAACAATAGGGACTAAAACCACAGGAAAGCAGCTGCAGTCTTTCTCTTTTGCTTTCATTACCCTCTCTTGTTCCCCTTCTCCATTCCTTTAGACCCATTCATACTGTATATACATTTTAATTTAATTTTAGGTTTTTCATATGAGAGAAAACATATAGTACATGCCTTTCTGAGGCTGGCTTATTTTGCTTAACATAATGATCTCCAGTTCCATCCACTTCCCAACAAGTGACATAATTTCATTCTTCACAGCTCGTGTGTGTGTGTGTGTGTGTGTGTGTGTGTGCATGTGACATTTTCATCATCCACTCATCTGCTGATAGGCATCCAATTTGGTCCAATGCCTTGACTATTGTGACTATGCAGCAATAAACAAGAATATGAAGGCATCTCTAGTAGGGTGTGTTTAGTTGGAGCACATGACATATTTGGGGACTGACCACAATGATTTCCATAGTGGCTGCACCAGTTTGCACTCACACCAACAGTGTGTCCCATCTTCACCCCATCTGCTCCTCACCAGTGTTTGTTTTCTTGGTGTGAGGTGGAATCTCAGAGTAGTTTTTTATTCAGTTTCCATTTGTCAGTTGGATCTTTTGATGTTTAATCTTTGAGTTATTTATGAATTTGTGGTATTAATCAGCTGTCATATATCAGGTTTTTGTCTCCTGTATAGGCTGTCTCCTTGCACCACTGATTGTTTGCTTTGTTGCTCAGCTTTACAATTTCATGTCGTCTTGTATTATAGTCTTTCCTAGAAGATCCTTGGTTATCCTTCTATCTGAAAGTGATTTCCTGCTTCTCTTAGCAGTTTCAGTTACATTAGGTCCTTGATCCATTTTTGAATTGAGTTTTATACAGGCAGAGCAAGATCTAGTGTCATTCTTCTATATGTGAATATCCAGTTTTCCCAGCACCACTTTGTCACCACTGTCTTTTCCCCAATGTGTGTTTTAGGTATCTTTGTCGCAGATCAGGTAACTGTAGCTGTGTGGGTTTAGTTCTGGATCCTCAGTTCTAGTCCATTGTCTTCCCCATGATGCTTCTGGTGTGGTCTCTGCAGTGTAATTTGCAATCAGGTATTGTGATACCTCGAGGATGGCTCTTTCTGCTCAGGAGCGCGTTGGCTGTCTGAGGGTTTTGTGCTTCCACTTGAATTTTAAGTTTGTATTTTCTGTTTCCCTCAGGAAAGCCATTGGAGTGTGGATGGACACTGCCTTGGCTCTGCACACCACTTTTGATATTGTAGCCATTTCACAGTATTGATTCTACTGATGGACCATCTTTAAAAAATTTTTATTTATTGTTTTTATTTTATGACTATGAGTATGAGTTTATTGCCTGTGTGTATGTAAGTGCACCCACATTGTGCAATGTCCTCAGAGAAGAGAAGAGGCTAGTGGATCCCCTGGAACTGGAGTTATGGATGCTGCCAAGTGGGTGATGAGATTCGAACCCAGGTCTTCTGCAAGAACAGCCAGTGTTCTTAACTTCGGAGCCATTCTCCAGCCCCGTATCCTTATTTTTGTAAGTGAACATAATATACAGAACATAAAGTTAGGTATTTTTCTTTTGGCTATAGTCTGGCAATCTTTTTATTGTAATTGAAATGTTAATGAATTTACATTTAGTATAATTTCTGATTTGCCTGTGATCAAGCCAGCAACCGCATTACTTCATTCCATCTCTGTGTCCATAGTTTTCTTTTTTAAGAAAAACAACGTATCTGTTATTCCATTTTATCTCCTCTATTGGCTTTTAAATTTTTTTATTGAATAGGTTAAACTTTAATTAATTTTTCCTCAGTGAGATTGTTCTCAGAGAAAAATAGACATTTGCTTTAACACAGAATGAATATAGCGTGGTGGGAAATCTTTTCTTTTTAATTGCCTCATAGAACACAGCAATGATCTTGTTTAATATAAAGTCTTAAAACTGTATCTTAGTATTTATTACGTCTTTGTTATGACTATGTATTCAACCCCAATAGTTTTATAGTGCATTGTTTTGTCTTAAAGAAGGAAACAAAATAATTGAGGAAAACTAGAAAAAAATACCATGATTTTTTATTTAGTAATGATTTTCTGGCAACCTTCACTCTTATTATTATTATTACTCTGTCCTAACAAGGATACCCTAAACAAAAATGGAAAGCAAGATGGAAATGCAAGCTGAAACAACGGAAAGCAAGCTCTGTGTTAGAGGTCAAAGGCTTTGAGAATAGGACGTCAACTCATGGCCTGTGCACCCCTTTGGGTGCTGTTGTACCCAGTTGTATACTTCTAGCTGTGAGGGGTACAACGTTCTTTGGGAGCTTAAAGGGAGAATACACAGAGTTGTAAAACATAACACTGAAACAAACAGGGTAACACTACCACACAACGTAAAGAAAGCATTCTTGGGCATAGCGTGTAGCTTACTGGTAAAGCATGTGATTTGTGAAGACAGGTCCTGGGTTCAGTTTTCCTCATATACACACATGTATTTATTATATTATTATATTATATTATATTATA
>NW_008353342.1:6819309-6819786 GCF_000622305.1 Nannospalax galili
TCCCTGCATTGTTTTTACCTGTGTACTGCTAAGCAAACATTATTCAGTTCTGCTTAGAGCTTAATAAAAATTGCATCACTGTAGGGTGTCTTCTGATATTCTTTTCATTTAGATAATGTCTGAGATTCATCCAAGTTGATGTCTGTAGAGTTCATTCATTTACACTTCTGTATTGATGCATGCCCATATTACATGTTCTCTTGCTTATTTTATGTCTTTACTATTGTAAACAGTAACATACCTGTTAGTGCAGATGTGCATGTTTCTTTATGTCTGGGAATAGAATTGTTAGATCATAAAACATGCACCTATTCTAGTGTAGTATATGTGAAAATAAGAAAATATTTTACAAATTGTTTCTACACTCTTGCCAGTAGCACATGATTTATCATTGTTCCACATTTTAAATACATTTTTGTATTGCCATATTAGAATTTTCCATTACAATTAAAATATTCATATCTTTGTGGTCCTAAT
>NW_008353342.1:6820893-6824297 GCF_000622305.1 Nannospalax galili
ACTTGGATCCTTGGCACCTGTGTATGTCTATAAAGTCATTGGGTAGATTTCTATGGTAATGTTTATCACCTCTACTAATTAACATGACATAAATTTTTATGCTTCCTTCTCAAATATAATACATTTTTAAAATATTTGTTGATTTTTGTGTGTCTGTGTATATCAAAAAGAACATCCCAAACCATCTTATTCGGCTATACACCCACTTCCCAGAGGGCACCCTCCCATAGCCCCCCTCCCCTGACTAGACCCCTTATACTCTGATATCCCTGCTACTGTCCACTGTGTTGTCCGCACCTCCAGCTATTCCCCACTACTTGTCCATCTGGTGAATCTAGTCAGCCTATCTAGAGGTCTTTGTTTTAGGAAGGTCAGCTATTTGTCATCTAGCAGCAATCAGTTGTCAATATTCCTTTAGATGAGATTGGGGTCTGCTGTTCATTTTCTCAGTTCTATGCTGGCTTACAATCTGGGAGTCCCTTTGGTCACCCTGGCTAACAACTCAAAAGAAGGTATCTACTATCTGGCATTATTGCTTGTTATGTAGCCTTTAGCAAGACATATGGACTCTTAAAAAATTATATTGGCCCCTTTAATCTTTGGTTAAACTTTCATTTTGGGTGTTTAAGACCATACAGTTGGCCCAGATAAACCAATTGATTTTTTATTTTTAAGGTTGTTGGAGGATCTGTTCCTCAGGAGTCACATGGGCTTTGGAGGAGCCCCTGGCTCCTTTCTTTTACCAGTTCTGCCTGTGTGAAGATAAGTCGAAGATCCTACTCAACCATGGCCTGCTTTGCTTGGAAGCATGGAAGAAAAGTTTCCTCTGTGTTGACCCTCCTTTTGTAGACTGGATATTGGTTCAAGTCCATCTCGTGGAGTCTCCTCGGTCTCCTTGATCAAGAAGATAGGTGACCCACCACAATTACGGGACATTTCAGGAGATGTTCATAGTGCCCTGGAACTAGTTGACCTATGAGGGCAAGGAGCAAAAAGTGTCCTTTATGTCCCTCTGTCCAAATTAGTATAAGCCTCAAAGTATGTCTAGTAAACATTCAAGAAGGTTAGTTCCACCAGTCTGGTACTTTTCATTACTGTGTGCCATTTAGATAAGTCTTGGGTAAAGACCAATTGTTCTCAGATAAACCTTACCTAGACATATATTTCTTGATCTGCTATGTATAATTTGTCAGTAGGTTGTTGGAGTAATATGGTTCCCTCTGGCTTTTAAAACTAGCTAGGCATTATTTATCTCTTGCATTATATAACCCCTCCATCATGGTTTTCCCAATTAAGGTACCCCCATTTTCCCCTTTCTCCCTTAATAATACACTCCTGCTATGGTACTACCTCTCTTGAGCTCCTTCTTTCCCTTTATACCCTAGGTTCCTTGTATACCCTTACTTCCCCCCTCCCTTAAACTAACTCAATTTTTATCCATATCTCCTTTATTAATGCCTGTTTCCTACTGTTCTTCTCTTTCAGGTTCTTTCTTTTCCTTTACCTCCCTAATTCCTTTCCATTTTTCTAGTTCCTGTAGGTATGTCTGAATATATACTCACTTATCAGGATTTGGTTCTAGGATCCACATATGAGGGAGAACATATGTTGATTGTTTTTCTGAGTCTGTGTTCCTTCACTTAGTATCACACTCTCTAGGTCCATCCATTCAACTGCAAATTTCATGATTTCATCTTTCTTTACTGCTGAGTAAAACTCCATTGTATAAATAAACCACATTTTCATTATCCACTCATCAACTGAGGGACATTTCCATCTCAGCTATTGTGAAAAGAGCAGCAACAAACATAGATGTACATGTGTCTCTGCAATAGGATGAGCTCTTTGGGTATATACCAAGGAGTGGTATAACTGGGTCAAGTGGTAGGTTCATTTGTAGTTTTTTAAGAGTTCTCCACACTGCTTTCCATAGAGATTGAACAAGTCTGCAGTCACACCTGCAGTGGATAAGCATTCCCCTTTCCCCACATCCTCTCCAACGCTTGGCATCATTTCTCTTGATCTTAGCCAGTCTGACTGGGGTAAGATGGAATCTTAAAGTGGTTTTAGATTACATTTCCCTAATTATTAGTGATGTTGAATATCTTTTAACATGCTTCTTAGCCATCTTTACTTCTTCTTTTGAGAACTCTCTGTTCAGATCCTTAGCCCATTTTTTAATTGGATTACTCCTTTTCTTGATTCTCTGTTTTTTGAGTTTGTTACATATTCTGGATGTTAAACGTCTGTCAGATGTGTCACTAGTGAAGTTTTACTCCCATTCTGTGGGTTTTCTCTTCACTTCCCTGGTTGCTTCCTTTGATGTACAGAAGCCTTTTAGTTTAATGAGGTCCCATTTTTTGATTCTTGACCTTGTTTCCTGAGCAATTGCTGTCCAGTTTAGAAAATCCTTTCCTATACCTATATTTTGTAGGTTTTTGCAAATGTTTTCTTCTAACAGAGTTTCAGGCTTTACATTAAGGTCTTTGATACATTTGGAATTAACTTTTGTGAAAGGTGAAAAATAGAGGTTTAGTTTCATTCTTCTACAGGTGGAGATCCAGTTTTGCCAGCGCCATTTGCTGAACATGCTGTCTTTCCTTCAGTGAATGTTGTTGGCCCCTTTGTCAAATATCAGTTGGCTGAAATTGAATTTACTCATATTTGGGTCTCCAATTTTGTTCTGTTGATCTATGGGTCTATTTCTGTGCCAGTATCATGTTGCTTTTATTACTATAGCTCTGTAATACAGCTTAAAATCTGTTATAGCAATCCCTCTGGCATTGCTCTTAGTGGTCAGGGTTGCTTTGACTATTCGAGGTCTTTTGTGTTTCCATGTGATTCTTAGGATGGTTTTTTTCCAGTTCTCTGAAAAATGTCATGGGGATTTTTGATTGGGATTGCATTGAATCTATAAATGTCTTTTGGTAGGATGGTCATTTTCACAATATTAATTCTTCCAATCCATGAGCATTGGGAGGTCCTTCCATCTTCTTATGTCTTCCTCAATCTCTTTCTTTAAAGATGTAAAAATTTCATTGTATAGGTCTTTAATGTCTTTGGTCAGGTTTATTCTGAGATTTCTTTTTCAGCTATTATGAAGGGGAGTGTTTCCATGTGTTCTTTCTCTGATAGCTTATTATTGGTATATAGAAAGGCTACAGATTTTGTAGATTAATTTTGTAAACTGCCATTTTATTTGTTGCAGTCTCCCTGCAGGTCCAGCCTAAGGGAGACTCAGGGTCCCAGTCAGGAGGGGGTGAGCAGCACAGAGTCAACACACAGACACTGGGAGTTGGATGGAAGCAGGCACTAGGGGAGGTGCTGCAGACTCATTTATTACAGGAAGGGCTTGGGCTTATATAGTTTATTTGTCTCCTCTCATTGGTCCCTCTGCATCTCCC
>NW_008353342.1:6824965-6839968 GCF_000622305.1 Nannospalax galili
CCATCCATTTCTTTTAGGTTTTCATATTTAGTAGCATGTAGGTTTTTAAAGTATTCCCTTATAATGTTCTGTATCTGTTTGTTGTTGTTGTGATGCTTCCCCTTTCATCTCTGATTTTGTTGATTGGAGGTGCTCTTTCTTTCTTTTGATTACCTGGGCTAGCAGTCTGTCAATCTTGTTTATTTTTTTTGAATAACTAGCTCTTGGATTCATTGATTATTTTTATTGTTTTCTTTGTTTCTACTTCATTAATTTCTGGCCTGATTTTTGTTATTTCTTCTTGTCTGCTGGGTTTGGGTTTCATTTGTTGTTGCTTTTCAAGTGTCTTGATTTGCAATGTTAAGTCATTTATTTGTGTTCTTCCAATTTTTTTATGCAGGCGACAGCTTTCAGTGTGTCCCAGAGGTTTTGTCGTGTTGTATTGTCCTTTTCCTTTAATTCCAGGAATACTTTTATTTCTTTCTTAATTTATCTTTTGACCCATTCAGCATTCAGCAATCCCCATTCATCATTCAGGTGTGTGTTGTTTAATCTACATGTGTTAATGTGGTGACTAGGGCTTCTTCTCGTGTTGATTTTATGCTTTATTGCATTGTGGTCTGATAGAATGCATGGAATTATTTCAATCCTTTTGTATTTGTTGAGGTTTGTTTTGTGCCCCAGTGTATGATCAATTTTGGTAAAGGTTCCATGGGATGCTGAGTAGAAAGTATGTCCTTTGATGAGTGGGTGGAATACCCGGTAGATGTCTGTTAGGTCCATTTGATATATGGTATTGTTTAATTCAGATGTCTCTCTGTTGACTATCTGCCCTGTTGACCTGATGGAGACAATGGGGTATTGAAGTCCCCTACTATTAATGAGTTGGGATTAATCTGGGCCTTAATGTCCTGTAGTATTGTTTTTATGAAGTTGGGTGCACCAGAGTTTGGTGAATATATATTCATGATTGTAATATTTCCTTGGTTTATTGTTTCTTTGATCAAGTGAAGTGGCCCTCTTTATCTCTTCTGATTAATTTTAGTTTAAAGTCTATTTTGTCAGATATTAGAATTGGAATGCCTGCTTTTTTCTTATACCATTCTCTTGGTATATATTTTTTTTCCATCCTTTCACCTTAAGATAGTGTCTGTCCTTGAAAGTGAGATGAGTTTCTTACAGAGAACAAAAAGATGGGTTTTGTTTCTTAATCCATTCACCTAGTCTGTGTCTTTTGACTGCAGAGTTCAGTCCATTAATATTTAAAGTTATTAATGAAAGATGTGTATTGAGCCCTGTCATTTTTATTTCTGTTTACATTCTTGATATAGCTGTGTTTTTCCCCAGTTATATCTTCATTGAATTTCTTTCTGCAACCCTTTGGGTATAGTCATTCCCTTCTTCAGCTCTTTGTATTGTTTCAAGAACTCTCTGAAGGCTGGTTTTGTGGACATGAATTCTTTCAGACTGTTTATGTCATGGAAGATTTTTCTTTCCCCTTTAACTATAATAGACATTTTGGCTGGGTATAGTAATATGAGTTGGCATCTGTGGTCATTTAAAACTGGGAATACTTTGGTCCAGGCTCTTCTGGCTTTCATAGTTTGCACTGAAAAGTCAGCTGTAATCCTGATGGATTTTCCTTTATATGTGACTTGTTTTTCTTTGCAGCTTTCAGTATTGTGTCTTTGTTTTGTATGTTTAATGCTTTTACTATGATGTGCTGTGGAGAGTTTCTTTTCTGGTCCTGTCTGTTTGGAGTTCTATATGATTCTTGAATTTGTGTGGGCAGGTCTTTCTCTAATTTTGGGAAATTTTCTTCCACGATTCTGTTGAAGATCTGGTCCACACCATTATCTTGGGCTTCTTCTCCTTCCTGTAGCCTATGATTCTTAACTTTGGTCTCTTTTTTGGTCTCCATTCTTGTGATTTCTTAAATTTTTCATAGTCTTTGCTTGAGTGGTCTAGTATGTCCATTTTATCTTCTGGTCTTGATACTCTGTTTGCCATTTCATTCATCCCAATGGTGAGGATTTCTCCTGTCATTTCTAATTGGCTTACTGAGTGTTTCACTTCCTTTCAGCCTGAGTATTCTTCAATATTTCTACCTCTTTTCTGAATTCATTCAGAAGTTTATCCCTATCTTCCTTCAGTTCTTTGATTTCTTTGTGTGTTTTTTTAAATTCACTGAATTCTTTTATCATGTTTATAATTGTTCTTATGAGTTTGAGTCCTGCATTATCTCTAGGGGGTTCTCATTGTACTCCTCTAGAGGACTATTGGTATTGGGTGGGGCTATGTTATTTTGATTTTTTTATGGTATTATTTTTTCTCTGTGATTTTGACATGTGAATTTCTTTTTTAGTTTCTGATTCTTGTGTGAGACTCAAGCCTTCAAGTTTAGGTCTGCTTGTTTTTGTAAACTTTATGTGAATTTGTGGTTTACTTTTTGGCCGTTTAAAGCTGGTTCGTCTAAGCTGCCAGTTTTCTCTTTTGATTTTATATTGGAGTGGCCAGATTGCTTTTGTCTTCAGTACTTTCCACAGAGGTCTGAGTCAGATGAGGATCAGATGCTCTCAGGCTTTCTCCTAAGGTCTGTATCCCTCCAGAAAATATTTTGGCTTCTGGAATTTGGGGGTTGGACTGGCCTGGGAGCTGGGCCCAGGAAAGATGCTGGTCTCAGGCAGCTAGTGGTTGTGCCACCCAGTGATGCAAAGGGATATGGGGGTGGGAAGAGGCCCCAAGGGCTCCTGGGCCTGTACTGAGGAACTGGGTTGGTCATCCCTGGTGTCCAGGAAAGAGGCTGGAGGGTTATGCAGCCCAGGGAAGCAGAGGGAGGTGAGGGCAAGACCATGCCCAGCGGGCTCTTGGGACCTCGAGAAGGAACTGGATTCCTCTGGATGCAAGGGATCAGGAAGCATTGGTGGTTCCGGGTGGAGAGGTCCGCCCTAGCGTCCAGGAAAGATGCTGGTGGCCGTGTAGCCTAGGGAAGCACAGCGGCTTTTAAATTTTTAAATAATATATTTCATATTGATTCTTAGGAGATCAAAGGATGCATTTGTTAATTTATTATAACAGCCTTTATGAGCAATTTACTCGTTCTTGAATAATGTAAAAATCTTAAAATATAAAAACATCTTAAAATGTAATTTTACATATCCCTTCATCATTTTATTAATATTACCATATATTTTATTCCTAAATGTTATGAATCTGTCAATACATTCCTATTATCAACTGCCTTAGATGATAATAATCTTTTGTGGGGCGAGGGGACTTGCAATTCTGTGGTTTGTGGGAAGCAGCAGGAAAGTCCAGAGAACCAGCTCTGCCTTTGGAGTCTCCAAAACACCAAGCCCATGAGTAATCCTTCTAAAACAGGAAGTACCCTCACCCATCAATGCTGTTTTTCCCATGCACGCTCATGCTTAGCAACATGCAGAAGGGCCTGTCTCAGTCTCCAGTGCATTCCCTTCAGAGCTTTTAAATTTCAGAGCTCTTCAATGTGTTAGAAACCTTCTGCTATTTTAGGCTGCCAAATTATTCTATTTTTTACTGTGGGAACAATGTAACAACATGTGGAAACTGCTTTATATAAATTACTTATTTTGTGCTAAAATAGTTCAATCATATTGAATTTAGTCAAAATACCACTACTGGGGTTACTACTGGGATACAAGGTAACTCCAGGAAGAATTCTAGGTTTAATGCTATAGCTACAGCGTCCAAAGTATAATCAGTCATCAGAATAATTATGTTATCATCTGACGAGATGTTCTATGTGTAGCCATGTCTCAAGTACTTCTAGGATACAGTATGGAGATTATGTGTGTGTATGTATGTGTGTGTATGTATGTGTGTATGTATGTGTATGTGTGTGTGTGAGAACATATCCGTGTGTGTGGGGAGGGGAGAGAGAGAGATGGAGAGAGAGAGAGAGAGAGACTTACTGTGTTCAGGCATGGCTTTTATCTGCTTATCATCACTACATTTGTGATAACAGATAATTTGTGTAACTGAGAGCATACAACTAAAAGCAAGAAAAACTACTTAAACTGATTCTTCAGCTCTTTTCACTAACCAATATAGTACATTTCTTAACTTCTTTATGGCTTTAGGATCTTATGATTTTTATGATGAAATGCAAAGAAATTCAGATAAACCCCCAAAATGTTTAGTTAATGTACCATTTTGAAAAAAACTTATTTATTATAGAAGGTGAGATAAGTACGATAGTGTGTAAGCACTCTTGTTAACCACTATCTACCACTAGAAGCAGACATATAAGCACAGACACATGCAACCACACAGACACAGACACATGAAACCATATAGATACATGCAACCACACCCATTGACATCACAGATACACACGTGCACATGCAAGCACATGCACATACAAGCATATGCACACACAGCTAAATATACACAAAGAAATGTACACACAGATATATGTACACACAAGCACATGTGTACACAGACACATTCACAGAGACACACACATTTACACATACATGCACAAGCACACAGACATATACGCACATTACAAGACATTGTCAAAAGAAAAAAATTACTTCCATATTAATACTTTCAAATACAAATTACTGAACTATCCCATCAGGCCACATCTAAGAACACCTCTCAAAAACATTCATTTACAAATATTTACTTTGTGACTATGAAAGATCAATGTTTCTTTTCACTAAAGTAGATGCAGAGTTGAGAGCAATGTGTCCTCATTACTCAGGGGTGTCACAGAAGTGTTACTCCCATCAGGTTTCAGGAAGGCCACTGTTAGAAACCCCTAATCTGTGTACAGTCCTGCCTGACCAGGAAAGCAAGAGAGCAGAAAGGGAAGCTGGCTCTGAAGTGCGCGATCCGAGTGTCTGCAAGAAATACCTAGAGGTGGATGGAAACTGGAAAATGGACACGTTCACGTTGGTGACCTAAGATTGTAAGATCAAACATGCCTTAAAACACTAGACAATTAAAAACAGAATAACCTATTTTGTTAACTCATCATTTTTCTTAAATTAGTATCTCAGTGTGGGCTCTGAAACATAAAACAGTAGGTATCATAAGTAAGGCTTCTACTGATGTGGGTGTCGGCTCATACATTGCTAGGATTTGTTTCCTAAATGAATACCAAAGAAACCCAAGCTAATAAATTTATGTGTTAAAATGTTAGATTATCCAACAAATGTCCTATAAAATTATATCTTGGGGGCTGGAGAGATGGCTTATCAGTTAAGAGCACTGGTGCAGAAGACCTGGATTCAAATCCCAGCACCCACATAGCAGCTAACAACTGTCCTCAATTCCAGTTCCAGCAGATCTGATGGCCTCTTCTGTCCTCTGCAGGCATTGCATGACCTGGGTGCGCTTACCTATACGTAGGCAATATACTCATACACATAAAATAATAAATAAAATATTAAAAAATTTATATCTCGATTGACAAAAGACTTTGGCTGCTGTGAAAATACTATATCTAATTTGAAAAAAGTTGATATAGTTCACATACCATTAAAAAAGACATCTTGGACTGGGAAATGTCTCAGCCAGTAAAATGTTTGACAGGCAAGCACAAGGGCCTAGATACAGATCCCCAGCACTGATGTAAAAAGCTGGGCATAGTGGTGTGTGCTTAGAATCTCAGTGCTGGGGAAGTAGAGACAGGTGGATGCTGGGCTTCCTGGTGAGTTCCAGGTTTAGTGAGAGACTCTATCTCAAAAATAAAATGGATGGCACCTGATGACTCACACCTGAGGTTGTCCTCTGACCTCCACATACATGTTTATATTTACAACACACAAGATGCATGCACACATATGCATAGGCAAACATGTACACGCACATTGAACAGTACATGCACATGACCTCTGAGGTCAAATATTTCATCCATACAAGAATCATTTTTGGTGAGGAATTCAGTTTCTTGCATCATGTGCCAGGCATCCTTGGCAGACATATCTGGTTTATTCAGCTGTCGCCTCTAGAGTTCATGCTTCCTTGCAAAGGCAGAGCAGACTGAGTGCAGCCTAATACATGAAGAGGGATGCCAGCAACACTAGTGGCCTGAAGAGCAACATGGCAGACCCACACAGAGATAAAGTATGATGGACCTAAGAACAGAATCAGTCAGATACAATATAAATCCTATTGATAAATTGTTCTGTTTTCACTTGTTGACAGCTGACTACGGGAACAAGAGACAGGCCCCCTTCTCTCACACTCAAGCATGCTTATCTGAAGTGTCCTCCAAGACTCTGGGGCAGCCTAGCCCCCAGACATGCTGAACAGGGAAGAAGGAAAACAACAAACATCTACATTTCACCCCTGAGAATGGCTGGAAGGTAAACCATTTCCAACAGAGTTGGCTATTGCTTATCCTGTAGCATGACATGCCTGCTATGGCAACCAGGTGCCAGAAGCTCCACTGTGAAAGAAAGCTCTCTTCTGCCCAGTGGGAGCTCCCGCTGGCTGCCTAAAGATGACGTCTCCAGGCATTTCTGTAGGCTGCTGAAAGTACCTGATTTGATGATGTTTTGCTCTCTATCTGCTACTTGCTGTTTGTTCTTTTACTTGGAAGCCTCATCCCAGGAGCTGCTCTGCCCTGCCCAGGACCCTCAGTTGGGAACTCCAGGGTACTGCCTCAGTGGGGCTCCCCCTTCCTTTCTGCTGGGGGTTGTAAGCATCCAAGTCGATGGCATTATTTAGCTGCTGCTTGCCGCTTATGACCTGCTACTCACTTTTGTCTGCTGTCTGCATAGAGCTACTCTTGAATTTCTGCTGGATGTTGTGACTGATTTGATGCTGTTTTGCTGTCCACTTGCTCTTTCTATCTGCTGCTCACTAGCTCTTCTTTTACTCCTGCTCACCACATGCTTAATAAACTCACTCATTTGAAAATGGAAACATAGCTATTGTAGATCATTCTTGGGCAGAGCACAAATCATATTGTAAAGTTAGGATGGAACTGAAAATGCCTTAAGACTTGGAGCTTCCTGTGACTGCACCAGGTGAGTGCCTCTGTATGCATGTACATGGGGTACAGATTTTACTACTCAGTGCAGTATGGTTCCCACTTCCACCCTTCACCCAGCAGCTATGGGTGGATGGTGCTCAGGTTGTGTTGCAGATGAAGTTGGTATCTCTCTATTTGAGGAAGAAAAGCAGCTCTGGGGCAGAGGGAATGACTAGGGCTTTATTAGACTGAAATGGAAGTCAAGGCTGACTGGTACATTATCAAGATACTTTCAGACAATACTAGTGACATTGCTGAATGCTACAAAGCACAGAGAGTAAAATCGCAGTTCTTCTCATATGGAAAGAACTACTTATCTGAAGCCTGAATGAAGGAAAGGCCACCTTCCCAGTGTCAAATGATTATTATTGTTGTAACATTCAAGGAGATTGCTCGGGTAGGAGCATTCTTTCTAATCCTGCCACGCCTTAAAATCACATGGGCATCCTTACCACAAGTGTTGCTGTGGCTGTGGAGAGAGCACATCTGCTTCACAATGGAACTGGAACTCTGTGCTTGTCCCCACTCTGCACTGAAGAAGTGGTTGTATGGGCAGTGTACGGTGTTGGCTGAATAAAAGTAAAGGTAAGATTATGGCTTACGCAGTCAGCCCTGCTGTTAATATTTATAGGGCGCACATTTGTAGGACTCTAATCCCTTCTTCCACAGAAAAAGACACTTAAAATTTATGAGATCACTTCCCTACACCTGTATCAATTTGACTCTCACAATGACATTGAGAGCCTGGTTAGGTTGTCAGAGAAAGTGGTATCACTCCATTTTACAGGTGTGCAGCAGTACTTAGGGCAAGGAAAGAACTGGGCAGGACTCATAATGAATGCAGGTGGGTCTGAGAAGGGTAGGAATCAAACTCTAGATATTCTCACATGAGTTCATGTCTCCTGTGCAGTATCCAGTTATTCTGCACTCTAAACCTCACAGTTTCCTAATACAGTGTATTATTTTATTTCCCGTTGCTGTAATAAAACACTCCGACAAAGACATAAGGAAGGATGGGTTGATTCCAGCTTACAGTTCCAGGGGATACAGTGCAGCATGAGGGGAAGACATGGCACCAGGCAGAGAGGGCATGACAGCGGAGCAGGAGGCTGGGAGATCACATTGCATGCTCACCCAGGAAGCTGAGAATAAAAAGGAAATGCAGCTGGGCTATAAACCCTCAGGGCTCAACCCTAGTGACCCACTTCTTCAATGAAGAGCCACCTCCTACAGGGTCCACAATCTTCCCAAACAGCATCACCAGCTGGGGACCAAATATTCAAACACAGGAGCCTGTGAGAGACATTACATATTTAAACCACAACACAGGCAGAGAATGGCTTCTAGCAAGTTCAATGAATTCAAATATGTTTCAACTTCCATAGAGACATTCCAGCATTAATTAAAAATTTTGTATTTCAATTCAAGTCTTCATTCATTCTAAAAATAATTCTTTTAGAAATAATTATATTAAAAATATACTAAAATTTCGCAATCCATTTTTTGGGGGGGGAGAGTCCCAGATTTATTCAAGAACTCAAATGAAATGCTCTAACTAAATGAATTCAATCCTTTCTCGTCTCCTCTTCCTCCTCCTCCTCTGTCTTCTCCTCCTGCCTCCTGTCCTCCACCTCTTCCTCCTGTTCTTCCTCACCTTTGCCCTAGAAAATTTCAGGGTATCACGATTGGTCACGCTTGTCATCACCTTCACTCGACCTCATTGCCTAGATTCTTCTCCAAGTATTTTTGGTGAGGTGCTTCAAATACCACTGGGAAAAGGCAGTTCAGTTATGAGGCATCTTGCCCTGGGTCCTTTCCTTTGTTCTTTTCCCTGGTTCCAGTTCCTGTGTCCAGACTTCCAGTTCCCCCAAACAGACAAGCATAGCCTCTCTTGAATCAGGAGAATTCTTACTCATTAACCCCAAACAGAGTTCAAGCTCAACCTGCTCAGAAGCACTTAGTTATCCCAGGACTTGTAGTAAAGTGAATCATTCCCATATCCCTGTTGCTAGGTTATCCTTCAACAAAATTGGTTGTTTGTGTCTTTTTTGAAGTACTGAGGATAGGACACAGGGCCTCAAGCATGCTTGGTAATTGCTTACCACTGAGCCCCAGCCCATGCCTGTGAAAATCTATCCCTAAGCTCAACACGCGGTACTTCATTTGTCTGTATGTCCAGTTTGCAAGTGGGAACTGTTTTGTTCCCTAACCTCAAAATCTAGAAGCATTTAGTGGCAAAGGTCTCTTACTGACGTGTCCATAAGCATTTGCATAGCTGAACCGACTATAAAACTTACAGTTGCATGGAATATAACATTCTACATTCTTACAATATTCAAATAATCATCTTTGTTGAGACCACATTTAATATTAAATATTACCAAGAAGAAGCAAAATGATATTATGAATTCAAGCTTAATTACCAATTTAATTACAATGGTTTTTGAACTATTTACAAATTGCTCCCAAATCTACAGATCCATGTGAAATTAGTCCCAGCTGTGTGTGAGTAAAATATCTATCCCTGTGAAGAATGAAGCAGGCACTCTCTATCAGTTTTTTTTTTTGTTGTTTCAGACATGGTCTGAATATGTTTCCCAGGCTGGTCTTGAACTCTTGGACTCAAGTGATCCTTTCTCCTCTGCCTCCCAAGTGCAGGCCTGTAAGTATGTGGCACCAGGTGTGGTGGCTATCTTGTGTCTTAATGAAGATGTCTTTTATCATCTCTGACTTTCTGACTCAGAGTTTCTTTTAAAAAACTTCAGGGATGCATTGTATGCCTGTCCAGTAGGTAGACTAGCTCAGGAGACTTGTCTTGGTGAATTTCAGGATACCTTAACCATGTCAATTTTCCACAGGCCTAGCTGGTGTTTCTCTACTCTCCATACACAGCTTAATATCATATGGCCTTACTTTTGAACAGGATGGGTCCATGAAGAGAAAAAAAGCAAATGTGGGTTGGCTTCTGCCTTCACTGCTCCACCTAGCCCCTCAGACAGGAGAATGCAAGCCCAGGTGACCCCACTCACCTGGTGTCCTCAGCTGTCAAAGACGTGAATGACGGGTGCTCCCCTCATTTCCACCCCAGCTGCATTTTCCTAAATGGAATCATTGGGGACAAAGGCAAGATTTCTATGTAGCAGAAAAGAGTCTTTCAGGTGTGAGAAAAATCTAAGTAATGTTGAATATGTTTAGATGTACTATGATGGAAGGTAGTATTGCAATGAAGCAATGTTTATTGAAACAGACTGAAGTTGATTTTAACTTTTCATGCAGGGACAATGATAGCAGGCTATGAGGGGGTTATGAGGCTATGACTGTAGCTCTGTCTGGGATACCTTAATGTGTAGAACAAGGCCAAGAGGGGCCCAGGTCCATCCTGTTTTAGATATAACATTTCACTCAACTTATACAAATATTTAAATACATTGAGACGTGTGCACACTGTGTTTAATAGAAAACACACATGAATATATTATAAGTTAAAGCTAAAGTAACCTTTTAAATGACAAAAAAGAGTCAGACATGTAGGCACACACTTGTAATCCCATCATTCAGAAAACTGAGGAAGAGGGATTGCAGGTTCAAGACAAGCCTTAGTTATATAGAGAGCTTGAGGCTAACCTGGGCTACACAGTGAGATCCCATCTTGGAAAAGAAAAGGATTAAAGAGTCACTTTAAAAAAAATCATCTTTCTATTTAAATTTTTTTCCATCTCAAACAGAAGATAAGGTTTAAAATAAACTAAGTAATAGTTCATGAGAAAAGCATCTAAGTAGTAGGTAAGTAAAATGCCTAAACTGGATTGATTGGAATACACTCTTTGTTTTTATGTCATGTTGATAGAGTTTGTAAAGTTAATGATATGCAAACATTCTGCAAGGAAGACAGGAGCCCAGTTCTGAACACGCACCTACTTAATATTCTATAATGATAGCAAAGCTATTTAAGTTCTACTTGCATGACTGCATCTAATTGTAAAACTTCAGCTCCAATTCCATCCATTTTGGCAAAGGAGTTGTATATATCACATAACGAAAGTTCAATTTTAGAAAAATTTAAAAATACCGTCAATATAATATTATTATTTATGTATCCCAGATAAAGGCCATTCCTCTAATTCTATATATGAATTCAACATATATGTATGTGTGTTTGTGCATCAGCATGATGTAACGCAGGCCAGCCAGAACAAACTGTAGCTCTTTGCACACTGCGGGCTGCTGTAGCCATTTTTGTTTCTTTGATTAGATTTTGGTGAAACCTGGTCACCATACTATTCACAGTGATTAAAGAGAATTGTTTTGCCAAAGCTCAAGTTAAGGGGTGTCTGGAAAGGCAAATTCATCTTTTATAATAAAAAATATCATGTACCTAAAACACTTGTTCACAGTTTCACAGGACTTAGGATTGTTGACTCTGGTTTCTGTCTTTTAATTTAGGATAATTTTCCTTATCTTTGTATATGCAAGGGGGTCATGTTAGCCTGGACTCTTCACAGCTAAGGATGCCTCTGTTGGGCCTGCCTTGAACTGTCCCAAGGTGTGAAGATCACAGTAGTTAGGACTTACTGTGGTTTTGATGAGCAGAGTGAAAGCTGACAGCAAAGATGGATTTCCAAGGGAGGCAGCAGGAAAGCACTTATTAACAAAAGTGTTTCCCCCTTCCAGTTCCTCAGCTTGTTGAGTGCAACTCTTGAAGATTTTTGTCTCAGAAGATTACAGGAGTAAACAAAGTAAAACCTGCTTAAGTGTGTTAGCCAGGTTTTTAATAGAAAGGAAATTTTGTAGGGAATTACTGTCATTCATGTTTGTGTGCTTCCACAATCGGCCTGCACAATCTGTGCACTAAAGACTTTCTAGGTCGTTTATGCTGGAGAACACATGCTCACACTGAGCCTGCACACATTGGCAACCAGCTTTGTATTTTGCACTACAGACAGGCTGCAAAAGAAGAAGATAATTTCTACGTCCAACTAGAAGCCAGATATGGTTCAATGAACACCTAAATCAAGTGACTGCAATATTCCAGAACGGCAAGATTTTTTGGACTATGACATGGGAGTTCTTTTATATTCTCTATTGATTTTCATTAGCAAATAGGAGGGATAATGACAAAACACCCCGGAACTGGAGACAGGTGGTGCACACCTGCAATCCCAGCACTAAGAAACTAAGGTAGAGTATTACATGATCAAGGCCAGCCTTACCTACATAGAAAGTTTTCAGAGAATCAGGCTACCACCTGCTGATCACATTGATGGACTATGAAGTAATCCAATACCCACCAACAAGAGAGCAAAGTGCCATCAGTTAAACGACACGACTTGGAAAATGAAGGGTACTCTCAATACACCTGGCTCAGTATTCTGGAGAAAGCTGTGGTGGCCTAAGTGGTTGTGGCTTTGGGTTTTAAGGGCTTCAAAACCAAGAAACAAGAGCAGCCTAGTAATTTTGAGCAAGGAACACAGGCATCAGAGAGCTGGGCCCCTGTTGAGCCCAGTCCCAGGTTAACTGATTTGATTTATAACAATGGAAGAAACTTCTGGTGGTCTTGAGTTACAGCACAGGACTTTGTGCATGTCCTTACAATGGAAACCAAGGGCAGGTGACAGGGAGCAGAACAAAACACGGGTGTCACACAAAAGCAATACTGTCGGAAGGTGAAATTTTATCAGCTTGTTTAATTAAAAAGTGGCAGTTCAGGGTAAGAAAACGGAGGTATATTCAGTATCCTAGGTAAGAAAACCCAAATCTCTGAGGCTGAATTTAGCAATATTCATTTCTTCAGAAAATTACTATTTGTCTCCTGGTTTTTCAAATACCAGAAACTGACATCATTGGGTGATTAAAACATCTGAGCATACAAAATTGTGGATTAGATGTAATAAAGTAGAGCTTGACACGTGCAACAACAAAATCTCCTTGAAAGTAGCCCAAGTCAGTAAAATATGAAAGAAATCACACCATCTTTGTTATCTTGCAAAGACATTGTGGTTTCTGAAAATATTTAATCATTTCTTTTTCTTTTCATCCTTGGAATTGTGCTGAGTGGCTGCCCTGTGTACACACAGTGGTATCCATGCTCCTTGTAAGTTTACATTACACCCAGAATCTTCATGTACCGAGATGCTCTAAGCCATAGTTCCCAGGATTCGCTGTCCTAATGTTATGACTGTTTGATGCTGAGCCACTACATTTCTCTTCAAATAGAGATACAGAATTATCTTTTCTGTGTTTTATGTTCATTATGTGAAGGGAAATAAATCTGGCAAAGTAACTGGAGTTATTGGTACAATTTATAATTTCAGTAACCTATGATTGTTTAGCCAAAATAATTGGCAGCTATTTTGTATTCATTACACAAAAATTTCGATTATTTCTCTTTTCTAAAAGGAAAATTAATTATTTTACCTTTAGCCAATGCATTCTTAAATAGATGAGGAAGAGCCCCCTCCCCATATCAAAGTTTCATAATACAAAATATTGGACCAAATTCCAGCTCAAAAACAGAGTTGCTGAGGGGGCAGGGGACAGTGTCTAGGGGAAGGTGCCCAGGGGATGGTGTCCAGAATGGCTTTGAGAATTCTAACGCTACATTCTGGCAAAGAGTGAAATAATAAAATTGAATGTTTTAGTTTGGCAGGATTAAACAGGCTGATTGCGTTGCTTCTTAACAGAGGCAACACCCACACTGTCTCTGTCATTAAGGAGGCATCATCTCAGCTTCCCCGGGCCACTGTTTCCTGGGCACACTAGTTAATCACATGTGGAGGGCATCTTTTCTGCGGTCAAAAGATGGCCTTCACAATATCAAAGAGCTGACTTCAACACGATGACTTGAGGCTGCTGACTCACTTCCCAGAGCACAGTCACCACAGCCAGACTTTGGGAGGGCATTCTAACTTAAGTCGCCATCCTGGGTGTAGACTTCCTTTGAAGAGGAAGTGTGCGAACTGTGTCATTCGAGCACAATCACAGACATCATAGGACCGGCAGTTAAGAATTTTAGAAACGTGTAGGAAAACAACAGAGATTGAAGCAAATTATTTCTTTAGAATCTAAAGAATTTTTTTTTTTTTTGGCTTTTTGAGACAGGGTTTCCTTGTAGCCCCAGCTGTCCTGGAACTCACTGTGTATACCAGGCTGGCCTCAAACTCACAAAGATCAGCTTGCCTCTGCCTCTAATTCATGTTCAATTTGAGTACAATAAAATAACATCCAAAAAAATGAAAATATGTACAACTGTGCATCCATTACCACAATCAAGATAGTAAAGACTATCATATTAATGTTCCTTTCATTCCTTCCAGGAGCCTTCTCCAGAGCTCCCAGATCCAAGCAAGTATCAGAACGAAGCCTGCCTCCAAAAATTTAATTTCTAGAGTTTCATAACAATAAGCAATGTAATAATTTTGTAGTATACTTTTAGAGAGTCTCATGTTGTAAAAACCAGTTCTATTTTATTTAATTATGTGGAATGGCACAATATGTTTATCTTTAGCATGTTGGTGTGCATTTAAATGTGATTACAGTCCTTAGCTGTGCCAAAGCTGCCTTCTCTGATTGTAAGTGCGTGGTTCTGTTTCTCTGAACTAAGCATTTGAAGACTGATGTCCTGAGTAAAAAGTATATACTTCTTGAAACCTGACATGCTGTTACCCAAATTAATGATGCATTTCCTCCTCCCAGCATCAGTGTGTGAGCATTGTCCTGCTTTCTGTATGCTTGTGTGGTCTCTCTGTAGTGCTACATGCTGCCATTTTGGGACCCAGTGCTGGAGGATAAACGATGTCAGTATCTTTTCAGAGCTTTGACCATTCACAGAGCTTTTTCTATGTATTCACATTTCTCATCCACTTTGTTACTGGATTGATTTCTTACCATTGAGTGTTCATAAAGTTTTATATATTCTAGAAGCAGACATCCATCAGATTCTCTCTTTCCTTACACACACACACGCACACACACACACACACACACACACACACACACAC
>NW_008353342.1:6840185-6895064 GCF_000622305.1 Nannospalax galili
GCGCGCGCGCGTGCACGCACACACATGCACAGATCCAAAAATCCAAGAAACCCCAAGCAATATCACATTAACAAAGCACAAGTCAATGTGGCTGGAAGGCTCCTGTATGAGTGAAAGGAAAAAAAATATGGCCTATCGCAGGCCTTTATCATTGTGCAGGCAATCCTTTTCCCCAGGTCAGGTGACATGCAGGACCTGACCTGTCAGTCTTGATGACACAGAGGGTGAAACAGTGTGGTGCATATGGCAAGTTCATTGAAAGACTCATACTGCAAGCTGTCAGGATTCCAGGGGTGACCTGTACATGGCAGAGCAGTACACTGAACATGGGAGAGGAAAAAATCTTGGGAAGTCATCATGAGTCTGGAATTGGCCATGGAAGTTTGGGTCCTTCTGGAAATGCCAGTCAGGAAGTCAGAGGAACCAAGCAGCATCCATCATGAGGTGTAATAGTAAATGGCCAGGCACTGCTCAGAAATTGAGTGGGTTGGGATGGTAAGCAGCACAGATCCATGCTCCCCCACTACATTTACATGAGCAACTCAACTCTCCTCCAGTCTGTACCTATGACTATGTTTGGCTCCCTACTGACAGCTGAAGGAGGAGGAAAGGGTTTAAGGATATAGCTGACTTATGTCAGGTCAGCTTTAAAAGTGAGAAGAAAGAGGGAGATTTCCATCATAGACAGAGATGGAAGCAATGGCCCAGGTCCTCTATTCATATGGAAAGGGAAGTGGGCAGAAAGAGAAATCAAATAGGTTGCTTTGCCCTGGTCACTGTAATGGGCCAGCCATCTGGTCAGGGATTGAGATGAAAAGGTACTGAGAATTTTGAGACAAGTAGACTGAAGACAGAGGCATGTGGATGGATTTACAGAAGTGGGACTGGAGGGGCGAGAACTGGATGCCACATACTCCATTCACAGGACAGTGCTCAGGGCGAGCCACTGTACCTCAGGCACAGTGATTCAGCAAGCTGCCATTAGCCACCCTTCCTGTTCTCCCAGGAAGGCACAGCAGTCCTATGTATGAAGTGTGGTGTTGGCAGAGGGGAAGGATTCGCCTCCTTGCCAAAACTGATTTACTGATATGCCTATATTTTAAGAAACATCAACTTGCAGGGCACAACCTCTGCTACCAGTCAGTTTGTTGTTGCTCATCCATAAAGAGCTATATCCTTTATCAAAGCTGAATTTCTATTTCTTGCCCACAGAGCCTGGCCAGGACCACTGTTGTGAGGTTCACAGAATACTTGACATACAAGCACAAAATCCCACATGGCAGCATAGAACCAGGTCACTCCTTCAAGGTTTGCTGTCAACTCATAAACATGGAATGTACTGTTCTTAGCACACGCTATATGTCAGGAAACAGCTTGACTCACAGAGTCCTGGACAAACATTCTTTTTCCTCTCTCATTATTTGGGAGTGGGCGGGTATCATGGATGGAACTCAGAGCCTTGTCCATTTTAATCACATGCGTTGTCACTGAGCTGCACTCCCAGTCCTGGGAACACATTCTTGAGACACAGCCACAGTACTTCCCCCAAAAGAGAAGATTTTTTGTTTTTGTTTGTTTGTTTGTTTGTTTGTTTTTTTCTGGTCTTTTTGAGACAGGGTCTCCCTGTAGCTCCAGCTGTCCTGGAACTCACTATGTAGACCAGGCTGGTCTTGAACTCACAGAGATCCACTTGCCTCTGCCTCCAAAGTGCTGGGATTAAAGGCGTGTGAGAAGTGTGGAGCACACTCCATCATACTAGTCAACCACAGCTCTCTACAGCAGCACCTGCTCAGGAGGGAGCTCACACAATCCACAGAGAAAGCAAGAGGCAGCAGCAGCATTCCAAGTCACCCTCTAAGGTTGTCCCTTAATTTCCCCCTGTGACTCCAGGCTGTACCAGATGTCCAGGTCCTAGGCAGCATGGAAGGCTACCTGTGGCCAGTGTGGATTTGTGTCCACTCTCTGAAGAGGAGACATCCTCATTGAGGCAGGGCAAATGGTATCAGCAGGAGGAGGCAGGGTCCTTGATTTTTATAAAGAAACAGGTTAATACGCAGTACATATGCTATAAGGGCACATGCAGGTGCACACATATATCACACAAGTCATGCATGCACATGTGCACACTTATACATAGTCAAACATGCATCACACATGGGCAGGCACACATAGCACATTCTCATATCATAAGCACAAACATACACCAAACAGGCACACTACATATACACATGCATAGGCACATGCACATAGGCATACACACATATGAACACACACCACATGCACAGGCGCGTGCACACACACACATATACATACATACATATACCACCCATGCACATAGGCCCATATACACACATATACGCATGCCACACATAAACAAGCACATACACATACACAGGCACACATTTACATAAACCCAAATCTCTGGACATTCAGATCAGTTGTTGCAGTGGGAACTGGACAGCTTTCTTAGTCTTCCTCTTCTAACATTACTTCATGGAACGAGACCCTTGGAAGTTATGGAGTTTCTAGAATGTTTTGTAGGAAAATACTTCCAGTCCTGGTGGGGGTACATGGACTGTGGTGGCCAGCCAACTTGTCATTGAGAGAGCTGCTGCATGTAGTGAGGTCACAGCCCTGCTTTTCCTTCTCTGGGACTTTGAAGTCCTTTATGCAGAGCTCAGGTTCTCACCAGGCAGAGCACTGGTCAGTTCTGTGTCTAGACCCTCCCTGAATCATACTAGGTTTCCTTTCGTCCTCCCTCTCTTCTATTCCTCCCTCCTTCCTGCCTTCTTGACTCGCTCATTCTCCCCCTTGCTTTCATTTCAGGAAGAGCTGTATCACAATCTGAAGACTTGTCACTGTCTCCTACTCCCTCATCCAAAAATTAGTTTGATGTGAGTTGTTTGATTAATACGATGACAAAGAACTAACATTTACATTCAAGATATATGATTGGAGAGCTCTGGGTGGAGGCGAGAGTTATTTTTTTAAATATATTTTATTAATTCTTTGAGAATTTCATACAATGTGTTTTGATCATATTTGCTCCCCACCCCTCCTCCTAAGTCCCCAGGAGTCCGTTCCACTCACTCCTATTTCATGTCCTCTTTTTTTAAGGCTTTTGTTTTTGTTTTTGTTGTTTGTTGTTTGTGTTTTTACAAGCAACAAAATAGGGTCTCCTTAGTCTCAGCCCACCTGCAAGTCAGGATGTGGACCTGGGTGGCCTTGATCTCACCTGCCTGTGCCTCCCAAGGGCTGGGATTAAAGGTGTGTGCCACCATACCCAGTCTCTCTTTTATTTTTAATAACTCACCAAGTCAATTAGTGAATTCTAATACAAATTGCTTTGGAAATAAAAAAAGTGTGTATTGCAATAAATACTACCACCTCATTCTGTGTCTGTTGTGTTATTTTTATAAAGTGCATATAACTGACTTGTACTTTGTAAAATAAATTTCTGCCTGAGGAATACAAGAACAATTCCATGCTGTTCATAGCTGGTGTGAACTAAAATCTGAGGTTTCCTACAGGAGGTTAATCAGATGTGTTAACAGAATGAGAAGGATAGACATAGCAGAGAAGTTTGAAAGTCAGTAACATTGGAGAATGGGTTACAAGGAGAGGTAGCAATCTGGAGGGACATTGGCTCACTGCACCTGGCAAAGGCTCTGGATGAGAATTCTCACAAATCGAATCTATGAGAAGCTACACCACATACAACAGTGGGAAATGAATTCTGCTTAAAGCGCATCATGAGCACGACAGGTGCAGAGCATCTTCCATTCAAGGTGAGCAGGTGAAAGTATCACAGAACACGAGTGAGAAATCAATTCAAAGAACAATAAAAATAGTCAAGTGAGAAGCACACTGGGTGAAATCATAATAGAAAAAAGTGAAAATGTTATACCAGTCTAAATTTGTCTAAAAACTGTTTGGAGTATGTTTGGAATCCTCAAGGGAGTTTTAAACAGGGTCAACTCCTTCTGAATAGTGGGGATAAAAGGCAAAGAGAATGAGGTGAAGACAGTTCCAGAAAGCTTTTAGGACAGGTGTGCTGGCTCATTTCTGTAATCTCAGCACTCAAGTGGCTGAGGCAGGAGGACTGCCAAGAACACAAGGCCACCCTAAGCTACATGGTGAGTTCCAGACCAGCCTGGGCTACATACTGATACTTTGTCTCAAAACAAACAAACAGCAAAGGAACAACCCTTTCAAACATGAGAAGTGAAAACTATACAGCAAAAGGCAGAAACATGACAACAAACACAATGCGGTTCAATGAGTAACTATAAAGTTATGAAGATGGAGGAATGAAAGCTCAGAAGGCCGGGAAGGCACCTCCAACACATGCCTAGTGATACTGCAGACGAAACAGAGAGAGGAGAAGCTGCATGAAGAGTAGTCATTCACACCCGTGGACGCTCACCAACACCCTGCCTTGACGACATCTCCTATTACAGTGAAGATTTAGTAAGAGAAATGGGGTCTGGATGATGACTCACTGGCCTCCAAGCCTGATAACGTCAGTCCACACCTTAGCGCCCTCAGGATCAAAAGAGAGAAACCATTCCCTTGGCCTGTCCTCTGACCTCCATGTGCCCAGTGCAGCACACACACAAAGAAAAAAATCAAATAAATAAATGGATAAATAAATAAAATAGGTACACCTAATTTTTAATACGTATTTCTATTGAAGTTTTTTGCATTTCCTACAAAAAAACAAAACTATATTAGCAAGCTAAGTCAGTATTTTGTAAATGTGGAGTGCAGCCTTTTTCCCATTTTCTGTTTTCTGTCTTTAAATTTCTTGTTCTATTTTCTGCAATCAACTATATTATACTTGTTTTTCTTTTTAATAATTCATTTTTAATTTTTGACATTTATTTATCTTCTGTGGGGTGGTGGAGTGTGAATTCCATGAAGTGTTTGTTGGGGGTTAAGCACAACTTTTGGGAGTCTGTTCTTTCCTACCACATAGGTCCTGGGGATGGAATTCGGATTATCAGGCTTGACAGCAAGCACCATTGCCTGCTGAGCCATCCTGCAGGCCCACTAATACATTTGTAATGAAAACACGACATGCTTATACCATTGATGAAATTTCCTAAAATTAAAACACAGGGCTTTTTTTCCCCTCTTGTTAATGACAAAGGCAGAATGGAACACATTTACAATGACTGGTAAACTCCAAGTTAACCAATCCATTTCTCAGCCTGCATCTCCCGCAGTGGTCTTGTTCATCTACTCTTGGGATTTAAACAAAGTTTTCTCTTAAATTGCAATAGTTGCATTGCATATAAACCACTTTCCTTCAGTTTCATTTTGACAACTCCTCAAATCCAAGGTTGAAAGATATCATGGGCATACAGGCAGACCAACTACTGTGGAGGAGTGACTGAAGGAAAAGCATTTCCTTCCTATTTTGTTTCGTAAGGAATAACATTCCCAAGTCTCCTGACCAAGAAGGTCAATGGTTAGAGGAGACCACATATAATAAACATCTCGGTCTCTCTGATACCTTGGGGGCCAAACTCACGGAGGAAATGTAGGCATCCTAATTTCATGGAGAATACATCACTAATGTGTTTTAATTTGGTTAAACAACCAGGAAAACAATGAAAATCACACAGGGTTGTCTAAGGAGGCGAACTCAGAATACCCTGCCCTTGGATTGTATCAATGAACTTAATTTAAACCTATGTGCTTCCCTTCTTGGTCTACTGTCCGCATCATCTATTCACACAGTTCTCAGGTGCTTGTCAATGTAAATTATCAAAAATATGAGTTACTTTTGGTGTAACAACTTTTTATTTCAAAGTTTGTGCAAAGTTGCCTGTGGGTACCGCAAGTTCAATAAGGCAGAGTACCAAAAACTGCTTACTGCAAATGCAGATAAGACAGAGCGCCTGCTTGACTTCAGAGCCAGAACAAAGTGTGCTGGGTGCGGTTCACCCTTTTAGACCAAGATCACAATAAAACTTGTTTGGTCAACAGAGAGATTTGGCAAGAGTGTTAGTTTTTAGTTGCTTTACAAAGTACCTGACATAAACCGCTTAAGAGAGAAAAGATCAATTTTAGTGCATAAAGTCTAGTCCTTTTCCCACTATCCTTGTCAGATAGTAGGACCAAGTGGAGGACATACTGGAGAAGGCTTGCTTCTGCTTATAAGAGGATTCCCTAAAGAAAGGCCACACAGGAGCCTTCCAGGGAAGCGGGAGTAATACCAAAAGAAGAGGCCAACAGATTATGTCCTTGGTGTCAGGAGAACCCGAGTTACTGAAATAACCAAAGTATCCCTGTGGATCTCTTTCCTTATTCTGCCAAAACTTTCACATAATTCACCTGGAAAGGCTTTTGATCCAACTAAATTGACATTTCAATAACCAACTGAATCAATATTCTTATTTGTCTTTTGTATAACCTACTCTTTGTTTGAAAAAACAAACATTTTAAGACACTCATAGAACAGCTATAATTTTCAGTTTGAAATGAATGTGAACTGAAAATTAGGAATTTGGGGCATTTTTCTTTTGCTATTGGTGCTGTAAGAACTGGGTTTCAACCATCTACCCTTCGGCAAATGGGACGGTAGCCATTCTGGGAGGACTGATTATATTCTGGAGACTCACGCTCCCCTTCTTTGTCCATCAGACTATTGGAACAATGAGCCTCAAGAACCTGGAATTTCTTCATGAATCTCATGCTAGGAGAAGGAGGAAGAAAGCCTGGAGACACATAATGCACAACACACTGCTCTGAGGTCACGAGTGAGGTCATAAAGTCCAGGACATGACATGAGGTCAGGAATGAGAACAAAAGCCCAGGACACTGCTGTGAGGATAGGAGTGATATCATAAAGCCCAGGACATTGCTATGAGGTCATGAGTGAGACTATGAAGCCCCAAACATGGTTATGAGGGGATCTTGTCTCGCAGAAAAGGATTTTACACGGTTCTGACTTGTCAGACCACCTTGCAGGAAAGACTAGAGCCCAGACAATGACAGATCAATGATGGACAAGACCACGTTTTGATAAGGTCTGCTTAGTTATGCACATCTGTTGTTCTCTATTTACACCCAAATGTCATGTCAGGTCCCAGAGATGGACTTGGGGCTCATTGGCTCTCTTTATTTATTGTTCTTCCCAATGTGATCATACTGAATGAATATGATTTTTCTGCTTTTCACTATTACTTATTTTCATAATTGTCCTGTTAAGGATGGGAGGACAATTTTCCTAAATACCTAAATCAATACAGTTTATAACTGTATTTTAAATACTTATCCTTATACCCACAGATAAGTGTAACTCTCATTCTTCACCAAAGAAGCTTGTTTTTTAATAGCAGACAGAGGCTATTACAGAGATCCACAATGGCTCAAAATGCAGACAACACATGGCCATGCCCCAGTTGATACATCTACAATGCAATCTCTACACCAAAGGCTCAGGGAACATCATGAAAGGGATAGAAAGACTGTAAAAGTCAGAGGATCAGGAAACCACCTGAAATATAGGGTCTTCTTCTAGACAACATATGCACATAAGAGCAATGCTAAATGGACTCAGCAGAACATATATGAATATATATATATGTGTGTGTGTATAAGTACATATATGATGCAATAGTAACAATTGAAGGAGGTCATGAATTCAAAGAGTTGGGAGGACACTGGAAGAATTGGAGGGGATAGGAGAAGTAGAAATGAATACAGTACTCATGTAGAAAATTCTAAAAAATAAAAATTTCTAATTAAAAAATATGAGCCTTTTAGCACTACCAGGGCCCAGGATTACACCCTAGAAAATTCCATTAACAGGAGGAACACAGAATCAGTTACTTGAGAACTTAGGGATAATAGAAGTTTATATATATGCTTGTATGTATGTATATATCCATGTATATGGAGGTGGGGTTCTGCTGGTTCTAGACATGTGACTGTAGGTTTTGATGACACCACTGACACAGGGCATATTGACAGTCAGTGTGGTGGCTACATGGAAGAAAACTTCACTGATAGCTTAAAATAAGGTGAGGGGAGGGCTGCTCAAATTCCATGAAGGATTTGGGGATGATAGGCAAGCAAAACAATGCAAAGTTCCATAAAAAGCCCAGCACATTGCTATGTCAGGAGTGAGCTCATGATGCCCAGCACAGGGTGCTGAAGTCCTGAGTGAGATTATAAAACACAGCACACCGCTATAAGTCATGAGTAAGATCATAAAGCCCAGCTCACTGCTATGAGGTCAGAAGTGAGATCATAAATCCCAGCACCTGACATGAGATCAGGACTGAGATCATAAAGCCCAGTACAGGACAGAAGGTTAGGAGTAAGGCCATAAAGTCACCCACACTGCTATTTGATCGTGAGAGAGAACATAAAGCCAATCACACTACTGAGTTCAAGAGTGAGATCATAAAGCCCACGTATCACCTGAGGTCAAGAGTGAGGTTATGAAGTTCTGCATTTGACATGAGTCAGGCATGAGATCATAAAGCCCAACACATGACACGAGGGCATCAGTGAAATCATAAAGCTTCACACATTGCTATGATGTTAAGGGAGAGATCATAAAGTCCAGCACACAACATGAAGTCAGGAGTCTCATAAATCCCAGGCAAGGACATGAGGTCATGAGTGAGATCATAAAGACCAGCACACTGCTGTGTGGTAAGGAGTAAGACATTAGAGCCCATCACAGGACATGAGGTCATGAGTGAGATCATAAAGACCAGCACACTGCTGTGTGGTAAGGAGTAAGACATTAGAGCCCATCACAGGACATGAGGTCATGAGTGAGATCATAAAGACCAGCACACTGCTGTGTGGTAAGGAGTAAGACATTAGAGCCCATCACAGGACATTGTGGTCACTGCCAGCGGCAGCTGCGCCTCTGTTCTCATAGGTGCCGCTCCTTCGTTCTCACAGGCGTCAAGGCTGCTCCTCCGCTCGCCCTGGGCTGAGGCCGCTCTTCTGCTTGCCTGGGGCTGAGACCACTCTTCTGCTCACTTGGTGCTGAGGTAGCTCTTTTGCTTGCCCTGTGCTGCCTCCTGTTGTCACTGCTTCTGCCTGGTCCTGGACCCCAGGGCTGGTGAGGAGACTGTGTCAGCGAAGCCGCATTCAGACACAGAAGACAAGGTTCAGTGACACAGGTCTGCTTTATTGCAGGAAGGCACAAGCTTACATAGGGATAGTGGTCCAATCACAGCACAGCAAATAGGACACCTTATTAGCATAACAGGTTTAGTGTCCTATCACAGTACAGCAAGTAGGATACCTTATTAGCATAACAAACAACATCCTATTAGCATAACAGACTTAACATCCTATCACAGAATAGAGAGTACGATGCCTCATTAGCATACTGGGTTTCAGATTACAGAGCCAGGATTCCTGGACCCTGACAGTTGCAATATCACCCTAGACTCAAGCCTGTCTCCCACAGGACATGAGGTCATGAGTGAGATCATAAAGACCAGTACACTGCTGTGTGATAAGAAGTAAGACATTAAAGCCCATCACAGGACATGAGGTCATGAGTGAGATCATAAAACTCAGCACACTGCTATGACGTCATGAGTGATAACATGTGCTGGATAGCTTTAGCTGTCAACTTGACAGACCTGGGATGAGGAAGCCCTAAGTGAGGAACTGTCTCCATTGGACTGGCCTGTGGCCATGTCCATGGGGCATTTTCTTGATTGTTGAGTGATGTGGGAGGGCCCAACCACTGTGGATGGTGCCACCCCCAGGCGGTTGGTCCTGTGTTGTATAAAAAAGCAGGCTGTGTTGTATAAGAGAGCAGGGGCCAGGGGACCAAGCTAGTAAACAGCGTTCCTCCATGGGCTGTTTCAGCTCCTGTCTCCAGGATCCTGCCCTGAGTTCCTACCTTCATCACACTGCTATGAGGTCAGGAATAAGATCATAAAGTCTAGCACACAACATAAGGTCAGGAGTGAGATCATAATGTCCAGGTCACTGCTATGAAGTCATGAGTGAGATCATAAATCCCAGCATACAAAAAGATGTCATAAGTGAGACCTTAAAACTCTGGACACTGATATGATATCAGCAGTTAGATCATGAGTCCATCATGAGTGGAGGTTATGAGTGAGATCATAAAGCCCAGCGTACAACATGAGGTCAGGGATGAAATCATAAATCCCACCATAGGAAATGAGGTCAGGAGTGAGACCATTAAGCTCAGCACATGATGTGAGGTCAGGTTTGACATCATAGAGCACAGAACACTGCTATGATTTCTGGAGTAAGAGCATTAATCTCCACACACTGCTATGAAGTCAGGAGACAGATTATAAAAGCCAGCATAGGCCATGAGGCTAAAAGTCTCATCTTAAAGCTCAGCCAACAACATGAGGTCATGAGTAAGATTAAAAAAACCCAGCACGTGATAGGAGTTCACGAGTGAAATCATAAAGCCCTGCAAACTGTTATGAATTCTGGAGTTAGACCATAAAGCCCAGCACACGACATGAGGGCATGAGATCAGGAGTGAGATCATGTAGCCCAGCACACTGCTATGAAGTCAAGAGTGAGATTATAAACCCAACAAACTGCTTAGAGATCAGGTATTAGATCATAAAGCCCATCCATCACATGACATGAAGTAACGGGTGAAGTCATAAAGACCAGCACAGTGCTATGAAGTCAGGAGTGACATCATAAACCCCAGCAGAGTGCTGTGAGGTCAGGAGTCAGATGATAAATCTTATCACATTGCTATGAGGTCATGAGCGAGATCACAAAACTCAGTTCTCTGCTATGTGGTCAGGAGTCAAACCATAAAACTCAGCACAGGACATGAGGTCAGGAATGATATCATAAAGTCTAGCACACAACATGAAATCAGGATTGAGATCATACAGGTCAGCATACTGCTTTGAGCTCATGAGTGCTATCATGAAGCCCAGTGTACAACATGGGGTCAGAAGTAACATCATAAAGCCCACTAAACTGCTATGATGTCAGGAGTGAGACTATAAATCTCAGCACACTGTTCTGAGGTCACGTGTGAGACCGGAACACTTTGCGCAGTACTATTAGTTCAGGAATGAGATCATAAAGCCAAGCACACTAAGCTGAGTCAGAAGTGAGATCATAAAACCTATCACAACATGCGGTCAGGAGTGAGACCGTAAAGCTTGCACACATCAGGTAGTTCAGGAGAAAGACCATAAAGCCCAGCTCTGAGTTCATGAGTGAGATCATAAATCTCAGCACAGGACATGAGGTTAGGAGTGACATAATAGAGTCCAGCACACCACTATGAGGTCATTAGTGATACCATAAAGCCCAGCATACAACATGAGGTCAGGAGTGAAAGCATAAAGCCCAGCACACTGCTCTGAGGTCAGGAGAGATCATAAAGCTTAGCACACAACATGAACTTATGAGTTAGACCATAAATCCAAGCACACAACATGAGGTCAGGAGTGAGATCATAAACCTCAGCACAGGACTTGAGGTCATGAGTGAGGTCATAAAGTCAAGCACACTACTATGAGTTTGGGTGAGACCATAAAGCCCAGGACATGATATGAGGTTAGGAGTTTGACCATAAATCCCAGTACCCTGTTATGACTTCGCGAGTGAGATCATAAACACCAGCATACTGCTATGAAGGCATGAGTGAGATCATAAAATCTAGCATACCACTATGTTGTTAGGAGTGAGTTCATAAAGCCCAGCACGCAACATGAGGTCATGAGTGAGACCATAAAGCCCAGCACACTGCTCTAAGGTCAGGAGTGAGAACATAAAGGTTTGTACACTGCTATCAGTTCAGAAGTAAAACAATAAAACCCAGCACACTGCTCTGAGGTCACCAGGAGATCATAAAGCCCAGAACACTGCTATGATGTCATGAGTGAGATCATAAATCCAAGCACATGACATGAGGTTAGAAGTGAGATCATAAAACCTGGCACACTACATAATATCTGGAATGAGATAAAGCCCAGTATGCGATATGAGATTGTGAATGACATCATAAAGCCCAGTAAACTGCTGTGGAGCCAGGAGTGAGATCATAAAGCAAAGCATTCTACTCTGAGGTCTTGAGTGATGTTATAGAGACTAGTGCACAACGTGAGGTCAGATGTGGGACCATAAAGCCAAGCACATTGCTGTGAGACTAGGAGTGACATCACAAAGTTCATCATAGGACATGATGTTAGAGATGAAATCATAGAGCCCAGCACATGGCTATGAGGTCAGAAGTTATACCATAAAACCCAGCACACTGCTATGACATCAGGAGTGAGGATATAAATTACATCACAGAGCATGAGGCAAGGATTGAGATCAAAAGGTCCAGCACACTATGAGTTTAGGAATGAGACCATAAAGCCCAGCACCTGACAAGAGGTAATGAGTAAGATCATAAAGCCCAGAATGCTGCTATGAGGTCTTGAGTAAGATCATAAAGCCCAGCACACGTTTAGGTCATGAGTGAGATAATAAACTCCTGCATTCAACATGAGGTCAGGCATGAGATCATAAAGCCCAGTATAAGACATGAGGTCATGAGTGAAATAAAAAGCCCAGCACATTGCTATGAGGTCAGGAGAGAGATCATAAAGATGAGGACACTGCTACAAGGTCAACAGTGAGACCATAAAAACCAGCACACTGCTATGATGTCAGGAGACAGTTTATAGATCTCAGCACACAACATGAGGTCAGGGGTCTCATCATAAAGTCCAGTATATGACTTTAGGTCAGGAGAGAGACTATAAAGCCCAGCACACTGCTATGACATCAGATGTGAGAACATCAAGTACATCACACTATTTGAGGCAAAGACTGAGATCAAAAAGCTCATCTCAATGGTATGAGCTCAGAGGTAAGATCTTCAAAGCCCCACATGACATGAGGTCAGGAGTGAAATCATACATCTCAGCACACTCGTATGAGATCATGAGTAAGACCACAGGGCTCATTTCTCTGCTATCTGGTCAGGAATGAGACCATAAATCCCAACACATGACATGAGATCAGGAGTGACATCATAAAGCCAAGCACACTGCTATGAGGTCAGGAATGAGATCATAAAGCCCAGCACATAATATGAGTCATGAGTGAGATCATTAAATACACAGCATGAGGTCAGGTCTTCTCAGAGAACATAAATATTAGCACACTGCTATGAGGTCATGACTGTGACCTCATAGCAAATCTTAGCTCTCTGCTATGTGGTCAGGAGTCAGAACATAAAGCCCAGCACACAACATGAGGTCAGGAGTGAGGTCATAAAGTCCTGCATTCGGCATGAGGTGAGGTTTTAGATCATGAAGCCCAGCACATGACATGAAGTCATGAGGGAAATCATAAAGCCCAGCATTGCTGAGTTCAGGGGTGAGACTATAAAGCCCAGAACACTGCTATGATGTCAGGAATGAGACCACACTTCTCTGAGCTCATGAAGAGTTCATAAAGCCCAGAACACCATTATGATATCATGAATGAAATCAGAAAGCCCATTGCATGACATGAGGTCATTAGTGAGATCATAAACCCAAGCTTACTGCTTTGAAGTTAGGAATGAGATCACAAATCTCAGCACACTGCTGTGAGATCATGCTTGCTTTCATGAAACCTAGTGCATGATATGACATCAGGAGTGAGACCATAAAGCTCAGCACACTGCTCTGAGTTTATGAGGTGATCATAAAGCCCAGCACACTTCTATGACGTCATGAGTGAGATCATAAAGTCCAGCACCTGACATGAGGTCATTTCATAAAACCTTGCATTCTACATGTGTTCAGTCATGAAATCATAAAGTGCAACACACTGCCATTAGTTCATAAGTAAGACCCTAAAGCCCATCACACCACACGAGGTTGGTAGTAAGATCATAAATCCCAGCTCGCTGTTATGAGGTCATGAGTGAGATCATAAAGTCCAGCACATTGCTGTGAGAACAGGAGAGAGATCATAAAGCCCAGAACACAGCTATGAGGTCAGCAGTGAGACCATAAAGCCCAGCATACTACTATGAGGTCAGAAGTGAGATCAGAAAGCCCAGCTCACTGATATGAAGTCAGGAGTTAGACCATAAAGCACAAAACACTGCTATGATGTCAGGAGTAAGATAATAAATTTCATCACATGACATTAGGTAAGGCTTGAGATCATAAAGCCCAGCTCACTCCTATGAGATCAGTAGTGAAACCATAAACTCCAGCATACATCATAAGGTAATTAGCGAGGTCATATAGCTTAGAACATAGCTATGAGGTCATAAGTGAGCTCATAAAGCCTAGCACACATGAGATCAGACGTGAGATCATAAAATCTAGAACATGACATGAGGTCATGAGCGATATCATAAAGTCCAACACATGGCTATGAGGTCAGCAGTGATAACATAAAGTCTAGCACACTGCTATGATGTCAGGAGACAGATTATAATTTGCAGCATATGACATGAGATCGGGAATGTCATCATAAAGCCTAACCAATGACATAATGTCAATGGTGAAATGATAAGCTCAGCATACTGCTATGAGGTCAGACCCGAGATCATAAAGCCCAACACAGGGCATATGGTCATGAGTGAAATCATAAAGCCAGCATACAACATGAGCTCAGGAGTGAGATCATAAAGCCCAGCACATGGCATGAGGTCAGGAGTGAGAAGAGCAGATGATCCGGAAGGGGAAGATTTTCTCTCTATTGGAAAGATTTTCCCACTTTTCTTTCCAAGATTTCATTATAAACTTAAATTTATAGAATTAATTCTTCTTGGACCTTTGCCTGTGAGGTGTTTCAATTATAAAGGATTTGAATTAGAAAAGTGAAGAAACTATTCTTTACCTTATGGGCTTCAAAGCTATTCAAAACTTTTAAAAAAAGAAATTCAATGTCCTTTTTTTTTTATTATTTGTTGGATTTGGGGACATATAACACTAGTTCATTCAACTTTATTCCTCTACCTCCTACACACACACACACACACACACACACACACACACACAAACACACATATACAGAGGAAAAGAGGAAATAAAGATTTCGCAGAAATCAACAATAGTCTATCTAACTTCAAGTTGCTTTTATATTTAACACATCCTCTTGTTACCCATCAACCTCTGTGTGTGCATACCATCTTTCTCTATTACTCAGCATCTTACTATTCTTAAGAATTATTATTTTAATTTTATGTGAATGAATGTATATCAGTGCATCTATGTTATGCAATGCCCACAGAGGCCAGAGAGGTAGTTGAACCCTCTGGAACTGGAACAACTGACAGTTGTTTGCCACCGTGTGGGTGCTGGGTCCTCTGCAAGTACACCCAGTGCAATTAACCATTGAGCCATCTCTCCAACCCTATCAATATCTTATTTCTAATATGATAAAGCACAAAATAAAGAAGAAAATTATTTTTTTCTGAGTTCTCTTCCATCAATCAGGGCAGGCTCTTACTATGAGCTCCCATCACAGCACATCTTAAATAGAATAAGCATTTGAGACAGGACCAAGAACAGGTTGTTCCCTGTACAACTGCCTGTGCAGAAATTAGATCAGGTCATATAAGCAACAGGATATTGTTATAAATCTAACAATACTATTATTATAACAACAGCCTAGGAATAGCAGTATTAGAACGATAAATAGCTTTTAGACTGCTACATAACTGGAAATAATATAAATGCCTGACAGGGGAACATGTCAACTACAGTAAGTATATGAAGCTTAGTATTTTTCACACAGTATATTTAGAAAACTAGTGATACAGAAAAATCATTTGCTGATAGATAATATAGCACAGAAATACAGCCACACTGTGCTCACCTGCATTTTGAATAGCAGTTTGTCCAAATCTTTCCCACACTGACTTGAGATGACAGGATTTTATTCAAAGTCATTTTTGACGTGTTTTACTTGTTTTTTGTGTGCTTGCTTATTTTATTTAAAGTCATGTTTGTTTCGTTTTACTTGTTTTTTGCATGCTTTCTCATTTCTTGAGATGAGATCTCCTGTAGCCCAGGCTTTCCTTAAACTTTTGATCCTCCTGCTTCTGTCTCCTGAGTGCTGGGATTAAAAGTGTACACCACCATGCTCAGCAAAGCTTTTCCATTTTCTCTGCTTTTCTTTAACTTTTGAGAACTTTTGCAAGAACTTGTATAAGGAGATTAGTATGTGAAAATTATCAAAGGACATGTAGAAATTAGAAAAGTCATGTGGCTAAAATGGGACTGAGTAGATCTGGGTCTTCGTTTCTTTGTTTGTTTGTTTAGGATCAGTAAACAAAACTAAAAGAGACAGCAGGTGCATGCAAAACAGCACACTCTAGCTCACAAAACAAACCCTGGGAAATCTTCCAAACATAGGAGCTGTGATTTTCAAGTCAGTTTCCATTCAAGTCAGTTTCAAGTCAGTTTGAATTCAACTCAGGTTTCAAAGACAATGGTAAAATGTTAACTAACTTCTAAAAAAAAATCTCACTTAAAAAAGAATAAATAAAGCTGGGCCTGGTGGCATACAGGTTTCATCCCAACACTTGGGAGGCAGAGGCAGGTAGATCTCTGTGCTAGAGGTCAGCCTAGTTCCAGGACAGCCTGGGGCTACAGGGAGACCCTGGCCCAAACAAACAAACAAACAAACAAACAAACAAACAAACACTCCAATAAAGATTAAAATGCAAATTTCATCAGTAAAAGAAATATGAATCATCAATTTTCCAAATCACAAAGGAGGAAATTATCATTTGTTTTCTTAATGTTGCCTTAATTTAAAGACTTTCATAGTTTGAGTCTTAGCTACATGTTAGGTAATAAATATATCTATTTGCCAAAAGATAGCCTTAGATTCCTGCCTAGAAGTTGCTCAGCGATAAACCATGAAAATGTGAGGATATAAATGATCCAGTGACAAAAGTGCACTCCATCTTCCCACTGAGTGAGAAGCTGGGCACTTACTATAGAGACTTTCTGTTTCTCTGAGAGCCTCTTTCTTTGTCTTCTTTGGGCATCTGAGCTTTGGTTCAGGATCCAGGCTTACAAAGAAGTTTTTGAAAGTCAGGCTTTCTGTCAGGCTGGCATGCCGTCCATTCCTGAGGATGGCGGAGTGACTGGGAGTAGGTCATCTCCTGGGAAGGTGACTTTCTTCAGGCCCGCACTGTGTAAGCATCTTGTGGGCTGCTGACTTGTCTGACCTAGGCAGCTGCTGAACAAACCTGCAGCCCTGGGCTTTGTGACTGACTAGAGTTAGTCCCCAGGCTCTGCAGGCCCAGCCTCTTGCTAACTCCAGAGAGCTGCTGGACTTTGCTCAGCTTGCCTTCTCTCTTGCCCTAAGTTTCAACAACACTTTAATTCGTGTTTGTATTATGAAATTGAAATGGTAACGAATGGGTTGTTCAATGCCCATGAAGGTCAAAAGAAAGCATCAGATCTGCTGGACTGGAACTGGAGTTATGGACAGTTGTTAACTGCCACGTGGGTGCCGGGAACCAAACCCAGGTCCTCTGCAAGAACAGTCAGTGTTCTTAACCACTGAGCTATTTCTCCAGCCCCTCGGTAAAATAGTTTTTAATGGAATGCCTCATCATTAAATAATCAAGATCACGATCTCTTCATCTAGGTGTTCGGCACACCTTCTTCTGTAGTTCTGGGGATCGAACCCAGAGGATCACACATGGCAAGCAAGCACTCTACCATTGAGCTATAGCCAGCCCTTGAACCTGGGTACCACTGAGCTATAGCCAGCCCTTGAACCTGGGTACCACTGAGCTATAGCCAGCCCTTGAACCTGGGTACCACTGAGCTATAGCCAGCCCTTGAACCTGGGTACCACTGAGCTATAGCCAGCCCTTGAACCTGGGTACCACTGAGCTATAGCTAGCCCTTGATCCTGGGTACCACTGAGCTATAGCCAGCCCTTGAACCTGGGTACCACTGAGCTATAGCTAGCCCTTGATCCTGGGTACCACTGAGCTATAGCCAGCCCTTGAACCTGGGTACCACTGAGCTATAGCCAGCCCTTGAACCTGGGTACCACTGAGCTATAGCCAGCCCTTGATCCTGGGTACCACTGAGCTATAGCCAGCCCTTGATCCTGGGTACCACTGAGCTATAGCCAGCCATTGAACCTGGGTACCACTGAGTTATAGCCAGCCCTTGAACCTGGGTTTGCTGTTTAATTTCTGTTTGTTTGTGTCTTGGGAACCCTTGCCAGTTTGGCTTTGAACTCACAGATATTGTCCTGTCTCAGCTTCCTGAGTGCTAAGATTCCAGGCATGAGCCATGAGTCTGTATCTTAACCCTCATTTTAAAAAACATCTCTTGTCTGCACATTGATATTAAATTTTCTGCCTATAGGCTGAGAATGTGCATATTTATGACAGATGGCTGTAGTCATGGGCAGTGACTACAGATGAGCCTCTGTTCCCCTGATAACAAACAAGCAGAAAATCTTGGTGCAGTTCCTTTCTTGCCCAGCTCTTGCTTTCCCTGACTGACTTCCTGTGATTGGCTGTCTGGAACACTATCTGTCTACCTATTGATTAGTTTTCTAAACTCTCCTCTTCCAATTTCTGTCCTCCTTTGCACCTGAGGGCCTCCTGGTCCTACTCTGCAAGTCATACCTCCTCATCTACTTTCTATCTTCCAGAGAGCATTTGGAAATTCTTCTCTCCTAATAATTGCATTTGTTATTATGACTTTCATCTTTTTTATTACTTCTCATTTGAAAGGTGTCTGAGCAAGGAAAAAGATAACAAGTGTGCTCGACCTCCTGCATTAACTGAAAGTCCTGTGACTATCATATTTCATTCAAACTCATTCCTGGACTTTTTTTTCCTTTTCTTTTTCTGTTACATATTTCACTTTAGGTTGTTACAAGCATTTCTGTTACTGGTGGTTGGGATCTGGGCTCAGTGTTTCCCAGTTCTTGGTCTCTTACTTGAAGGATTGAAATGAAAGCCCACATCAATTACAAAATAGAAGGGAAAGTTTATCCAAAGCAAAGTAATAGAACGATTTAGAATACACTGCAGGAGAGCTGTGGTTCACAAGAATGAAAATACTCAAGGGCCTTGATTATTGTTTCCTTTCACAGCTACAAACAACTCCCAGTCACTTTACTGTCTTTGTAAAACATGTTTCCAGGGGCTTGACAGGTGGCTAAGTGGATTTTGCTGATCTTCTAGAGGATCTGATCTCAGCATATATATCAGGTGGCTCACAACTGCCTTTAACTCCAGCTCCCGGAGACCTGAGGCCCTCTTCCCACCTCCGGGGGTACCTGCACCCATGTGGCATATGCTCACACATACACACATACACACACATACACATAAATAATAAATGAAAAAAATCAATAAAACTCTTTCCCTGCTTACTCAGAGTTCATTAAGGAACCAGCTACCAAATTATAGAGGGCTTTGTAAACAAGAAGAACATTTTGTTGTACCCCTTAAGATGTACTTTTCTCCATCTAAAAATGTAAAAAATATACATTATTTTTGTTTGTATTAAGTAAACTATTACTATAGAGTACCTTATCCCACTTAATCTATTTTCATTGATTGCTATGTCAAGACAGTATCTCACTGGGGTTTAGGCTGGCTTTACACATGTAGCTATTCTCCTGCCCCAGTTTCCCAAGTGCTGGGATTATAGGCATGAGTCACCTCACCCGACTTCATCCAAACTGTTTTAAAAACTTGGCAAATTATATGCACAAATCTTAAAGATTATGCAAGAAGGTTTTCTATTGAAATATATCATATCTATATCATAGTGTAGATGGAGTGAGTGTAGGTCTTAACATGTCCCAGAACTGGGCCACAACCATGTGATGCTCACCAAAGCCAATGCTGAGAACATTATTCACTTCTAAAAGCTGCTCATCTGGGTTTGCATCCATTTCTGTAGGTAACTGCTGTCTTCTATCAGTTTGTAATAGGTTTGCCTGTATTTATTTATGTTTTATTAATTTGTTTTGTTTTGTGTGTGTGTGTGTATGTGCATGTGTGTGTGTTCATATGTGTGTACACAGTAGAGGCTAGAGCTCAATATTGGATGACTTTCTCTGCTGCTCTCCACCTTAGTTTTTGAGACAGGGTCTGCTTCTGAACCTGGAGCTCACAAATTCAGCTAGATTGGCTGGCCACCGAGCCACAGGGATCTGCCTGTCTCCGATTTTCCAACACTGGGATTACAGATGCAGGGATTATATGAGTGATGAGGGCAGGTCCTTATACTATGAAGCATGTACTTTACAGATAGACCTACCTCTAAGTTTTTGACCTGTGTATAAATGGAATCAAACTTACAGCGCCTTTTTCTGTCTGACATATTTCAGTCAAAATTAACTGTGAGTTCATTATCCTTTATCTATGGCAACATCTTGTTGAGTACTGTGACACAGCATCCCAGCACACAGATCTACTCCTATACTGAAGCACTGATGAAATCGCATGGTTTGTAGGTTGGAGATCTTGGTGTTGTGAGCATTCTTGTCCATGTTTTTGGAAGAGCTATGTCCAGTTTCTAGTGGGTATGTATTTAAGAGTGGACCCTCTAGGTCACGGGGAAGTCTGTAGTAGCAATGTAGCTACAGTCAGTATTGTCAACGGTTTGTGACATCATGATACAAAGTTATGCACTCACCAGCAGTGTAGAATTCTTATGGTCCTGTCTCTTCTCCAGCACGTGGGGCACTGTTTTCACTGAGCTGCCACAGAGGATGTAAAGGGGCAGGTCACCTTGTGAATTTCCTCTCCATCTAGCCTTTGTGGCTAGATGCATGTGCTCTCCATATGATTAGTAAACAGTTCATGCCATATTTGTGAGTATTTGGATATTTTAGAAATTGGGATTGCGCCCTGGAGATGTTGCTAGGTGGTGGAGCACTTGCCCAGTATTAAGAAGGTCCTAGGTTCAATCCCTAACTCAGAAAAAAAAGTGGGTGGCATTCTTATTTTATCTGTTAAACTTACATGGATTTTGTTCTCTGGGTAGGATTGTAGTCTCTATACAAGGCACAGCAGCCTGTCATTTTTGCCCCCTCATAAATCCCCTGGTAAAAGTTTAAAATCTGAATATAATTTTATTTATTATTTTCCTTGTTGCTAGAACAGTTTGTTTTCTGTTTAAAATTGGTTTGTTTAGCTAGAATCATGAAAATGGTTTTTATTATTTTCTTTGTTATAGGTATGTTTTCTAATTTTTAGACTATAAATGTGCAAATTACAGGAGTTCCATGAACCCTAGCCTAGTAAAGACAGTAAAACAATGTAAAACCAATTCATTACATTGCTTAAAAATAGATAATATATGATAAAAATAATGATTAGCAAAGACAAGGTTTACCAAAATTCAGAACAGTGGTTACATCTGGGGAGAGGACAAAAGATCTTCACATGTATTAGCAAATAGTACATACATATTTATTACCCTTTAAATTATACATATGAATATATGTGAATGCTTTTACATATGAGATGTTACAGTAAGAAGAAAGTTAATGCAGTTCTTCCATTCTTCTGCTGCTTATGACACCAAGTGCCACTTCTTTTCATCTTCACAATCCTTCTGCTTCCACCCACCAAATGAAGGGATCCCAGGCATGTGCCGCCATGCTCAGCTAACAAGCCATTCTAATAAAACATCTCTAGTCCACTAGGCTGTAACCTCTACAAGGGCAGAAGATGTTTTGGCCACTGTTGAGCATTCAACGTCCTCTCCACATCCATTCCTTGTCAAGGGATAAGTCGACAAATAGACCCATCAACTTGCATCCAAACAAGCTGGCCTATGGGCCCTATCTACAACAGTTGTATTTGACCTGGATAGGGAAAAATGGAGACCAGCCCTAACCCATTTAACGCAAGATATCAGGGCCCATGGCAGGCACTTGATCCCTGTCTGGAACTATACCTGACTTCCAACACTGCAGATCTAGTATCCAGGAGTCAGTTACTGTTTCATGAGGCAGTCCCTCATGCCCTTTTATAAATTCTCCATTCTGAGTCTGGGTAAACTGCATCAGGATGCCCACATCAGGTATACTGGGTCTAGAAGCACCATCATTCAGGCCTCCAGGATTGGACCAGTACTGCCAAACTGTGCACCTTCCCCAGAAGGCCAGAATAGAGTTGATCTGCAGACCTCTGGCTCCTCTCCTGGGAAGTTCTGAGCATATTCAGACCTTTCACCCAGTCTTCTGCTCCACCACACAGGCAGAGTGATCTCACATATCTCTGAGATCTTATTGTCCAACACAGGGCATGATCACAGGTGCAATGGCCAGGAAGTGGGAAATCCATCTGGATGACCCCCGTCCTTCAGGGCTTCCATGTGATCCAGGAGTCCCACTGCTATTTGATACCCATTTATAAATAATCCTCAAATCAGAGTAGTTATCACTTCCTTTTCTAGACAATAGAAACTTGAAGTTCTGCTCTTATTATTTTGAATGTGTAATTAAGTGTTGAGCTGTAATCCAGTTGGTAGAGTGTATGACTGGCATACACAAAACCCTGGGCTCAATCCCTAGCAGCACATAAACCAGGTGTGGTGGTGCATGCGAATTGTTTCTGTGCTTAGGAGGTGGAGATAAGAGGACCATGTCAAGGGTATCCTCTGCTACACAGTGGGTCTGAGGTCAGTCTATGATCTATCACCTCTTTCTCAGAAAAAGGAAGGAAGGAAGGAAAGGAGGGAGGGAGGTCAGGAGGAGTGAGAAAGGAATTACATAATGAACTGTCCATTAGTTGTCCTGTTGTGTAGTTGCATGACTTCTCCCGCCTGCAGTTGTGTCTGGACATCATTGTCTGCCCGCTCACTAGGCTCCTCCCTTCTCATTCCTTTCCTGGCCGCTAATGACCCTGATTCCACGCTCTACTTCCACGTGACCTGCTGCTTAGCTCTCACTAACGAGTGAGCACATGTGCTCTTTCCTTCCATGCCTGTACTGTTCCAATTAACATAATGTACTATAGTTCCCTGCGGGCTGTAAAGGACAAGATTCCATCCTTTGGTGGCTGAATAATATTCCAGTGTGTATACAGTTCACATTTTTAATAATCTAGTGATAACTCTACTGATCGTAAATCTTGGCTATGCTGAGGTAAATGTGGGGTAAAAGCACTGCTGGGGTAAATGTGGCCATGTAGTTATTTCCTTGATATAATTATTGTTAACTTCAGAGGTATATTTCAGTGGTAGAAAATCTGCTTAGTGTGTCAAAGGCCCTGGATTCAACACCACCACTAATGATAATAATAATGATAATAATAATAATAATACAATAAATCCAAATGCACTAAAAATAACTGTTTTGGCTGCACTGTGAACATAGCTAGCAGTGGGACTCCTGGATCACATGGAGGCTCTATTTTAAAAATTTTGGGATACCACCATACTGTTTTGCATATTGAGTACACCAATTTACAGTGCCACCAACAGTGTGTAAGTTCTGTCTTTTCTCTGTATCCTCACACACAGTCTTCTTTTGTTTTGCTTGCTTTTATGTATTTTTGATAATTGCCATTTTAAAAGGAGTGAGATAGTATCTCCTTGTGGTTTTTATTACTAATTCCTTGGTGACTAATGAATGATAAGCTTTTTGTCATATACTTAATTTTTCTTTTAAGTCATTTTAAACATTTAAAGTGACATTCTATGTTTTTTGGTGTGCATGCATATATATATATATATATATGAATGTGTGCACACATGTGGAGGCCAAAATCTGATGCTGGGTGTCTTCTGACATTGATCTCCACCTTATACACTGAAGCAAGGCCTTTCACATAAACCTAGAGTTCACCAATTCAGCTATTCTGGAAATTATCTTGCCCCAGGAATCCCGTCTCTGTCTCCCCAGTTCAGAATTGCAAGCTGTCACCACATTCACCAGATATTTACATGGATGTTTAGGATATGAACTCAGGTCAGTTTTCTCAGAAAGCACTTTAAACCCTGAGTTGTCTCTCTAGCCCCTCAAAATTCCTTTCTGCATCATCTTTCACATTAAGTTTAAGATTTAGTCTATTGATTAATTACTCTTTCGGGCTATCTTTTTTTTCTATGTGGCTATCCAGTGACTCAGAATCATTTATTGAAAAGATCATCTCCCCATATTATAGCACAGGGCCTCCACTGCCATAAATCATGTGTCATATATATTTAGGTCTATTTCAAGTTTTGTACTACTTCTCTTCTAAAACAGCTGCAGTTTGAAAATGAAATGTCCCCACAAGGACAGATATTTGAACACTTGGTCTCCAGAGTGGCAATGTTTTAGAGGTTATGGAGCCTTCAGCGGACAGAGCCTCGCTGGAGAGGGTCGAGCATGGGCACAGGCTTTGAAGTTTGTAGCCCAGCTCCTCTTCTTGTGTTTCTCTGTTTCTTGTTCTCTTGACTAGAAGCTCCCACCATCGTGGATCTGCTTTCTGCCCCATGTTCCCTGCCACGATGTACTGTGCCTGCAAACCAGGGACTTAAATAAACCCTTTCTACCTTTAACTTGATTCTTGTCAGATGTTTGGTCACAGCAGTGAGAAAATCAACTAATCTAAAGGAAAAGAGACAAGTGTCCTCCCTCCCTCCCTCCTTCCCTCCCCTCCCTCCTTCCCTCCCTCTTTCCCTCCATTATCTCTTTTTCCTTTCTTCTGGTAATTGTCTTTCTACCCTATTTCTCTGTCTCTCCCTCTCCCCCTTCCTTTCTGTGTCAAATAGTATAACTCATCCATTTTTTGTTCTTTTCCTCAATATTGATTTGGCAGTACTTGACCTCTTACAAGTCTTTTAGATTTCAGAGTTGTCAAATTCTACTATTGAACATCCTGTGATTTTGCTTGAAATTGTACTGAGTTTACAGACTACTTTGTAACTAAACTATACCACATTTTCCTTGTAGTGAATCATCTGATTTTTAGTAGGTTTCTCTTAATTTCTTGAAATAGGACATAGATTTTTAAAAAATATTCTATTTATTATTTTTATCATATGTGTATAAACGTATTGCCTGCATGTATGTGAGTGCACCCGTGTCATGCAATGCTGTGGAGATCAGAAGAGGGCTTCGGATTCCCCTGGAACTGGATTTAAGGATGGTTCGTACCCTCCATGTGGGTGCTGGGAATCGAACCTGGGTCCTCTGCAAGAGCAGTCAGTGATCTTAACCACTGAGCCAACTCTCCAGCCCCAGCATACAGATTTTTTTTCAAAGAATGATTCAGGTCCATCCACCCTTGTTAATATTGATGGCTGGTGGCATATGTGTGCCCAAATGTAATTCTTCTGTCATTGTTGCTGATGCTGAAGTTATAAAAAGCTGGATAAATGTCTATCAATTTATGATTTTTTTTTAAGAATAACTTTTGGTTGTATTGTCCCTAGAATACAACTTTTTAGCTTACTGGTTTCTGATCTTGTCTTTAGCATCTTGAATCTTAAATGAAATTATTGTCCAATGGGATTGGGTGCTAAGTATTCTTCTGATGGGCAAATAGAGGCCTCATCCAGTCAGGGGTTGAGGTGAGCAGAGTGTTGGACTCAGCCACTGAGAAAGTGCCCACATCCCTAGGAGATAGCTTCTAAGCCTCCCTCTGAGGGACTGTGGCTCATTTCTCCTAAGTATCAAGATACCCTAGAACAATTTAATGGTTGAAATTTACCTTTGAAAACTGTGAGCCTTTGCTAAAATGCACAAGGGTGAGTTTCTAAAGTCATATTTGGAAGAATTTATATGTGAGATTTGCGTCTTTAGATACTGGCTAGTGAAATGCCAAAAGCATCATTCCCCCAAAAGAATAGAAATCAAATCTTCATGACATGACAGTGTATGTCCATGAAGCCAGGCAGGAAGACAGAGGCTTCTGTCTCTCAACAAAGTAATACAGGGACATCCGTGTCTCATCAAATTGTTGCCTTACTAAACATGGATCTGCTTAGTCATTTTCAATCTTCTGGTTACACTTGTCTGCGTTTTGTGGGCAGCTGATTTCAGCCTTCTGCCTCCTGATACCTCATGCTGTTATCAATTCTGCTGGAGTTTTTCACTTCTCAAGCATTAAATTGTGCTAATCTGTGAAATAGCAGAATGTGCTAAATGGCACACAGCATGACATTTTTGCATAATTCTTTTAAATGCTTCATGTCTTTGAAAAATATTAATGGAACACCTATGTTCCCCCATTAGAGTTTGTTCCATGTTTGTGTAAACTTGGGACTGTAGCTTCCCTGGTCTTCAGGACCCATTTTCAGGAGTAGCTGCCACTGAAGAAAACACTATAACAAAAGTCTAAGGAATTTCTAAAAATGAGGATGGATAGTCAGGAATGGTGGCACACACCTTTAATCTTAGAACTCTGGAGACAGAGGCAGGTGGAATCTGCAAAGTTGGAGGCTATCCTGGTATACACAGTGAGGTCCAGGCCAATCAGGGATTCTGGTGCTTGACACTGAAATAAAAGTGCACAATACTGCATCTGTCATTCCCCAAAGGCCCATGTGTTCACTTGTGGCCATAAGGCTTGTGTTCATTGGCAACTTCACTGTTTTCAAAGTCATCTAGGAGACTAAGATACCTGTGAGTGTGTCCAGAAGATTAACTGAAGGGGGACACTCACCCTGAATGTGGCTGCATGATGTGGAGAGCAGAGCACTAACAGGCGGAAGGAGACGGCTCATGGAACACCAGCACACTCCTTTCTCTGCCTTCTGGGGCACCAACATGTGAACTGAGATTCTCCACCACACCCTCTCCACTGCTCCAAAAGATGAGCCCAAATCAGCATTTCTTTCCTGAACTTATTTATATCAGGTGTTCTGCTCACAGTAACACAAAAGGTAACTAGTAAACTGACAGAATATAAAAAGCAATGTACTGTTTGGTAGCATCTCATGATTCTCCTGGAAGTTCTAATCACAGCAGGATGTGGAGAGAGCAGCCTCCCTTCACTTGTGGGTCAGGAGCAATGGATTCAGCTTAATTTTAATGCAGATTTCTTTGTAAAATAGAAAAGCACAACATCACCCACTTTGAATACCTTGTAATTGATTAAATTTTAATCCTAGCATCTGAATTGAGGAATATTTTGAGTATATTTAACTGTCTTCTTTGCTAAACATTGAAATTTTTTTTGGTCTTTTTGAGACAGGGTCTCCCTGTAGCCCCAGCTGTCCTGGAACTCACTATGTAGACCAGGCTGGCCTTGAACTCACAGAGATCCACCTGCCTCTGCCTCCCGAGTGCTGGGATTAAAAGCATGCGCCACCATGCCTGGCTTTAAACATTGAAAGAAATTTTAAAAATTTGATTTATTTTGAAGATATTATACATATACTTGATAATATGATTTTGTATGTTTTTGTATTTTGGTTTGTTAATAGTTTATTTAGTAGACAATAAGTTCTCGTGGAAACAAATGTGCCACTTGAATTTTATAAAGTATTCAGTTTTGTTGGTTTTACAGTCAGTTAAATTTCAAAGATTAAATAATCAATCACTCCAAATATTTACTAATTTAAGAAGTGTATACTTATATGTATTTAAGATGTTAAAACTGTCAATATTCACAAATTTATTAAAATATATTAAAAGACATTTAGACTATTTTATTTTATTTCATTGTTCTGAGACAGGGTCTCGCCATGTAGCACTAGCTGGAATAGCCTGGAATTCACTATATAGATCAGGTTAGCATAGAACTCAGACATCCACCTGACTCTGCCTCTGGGGTGCTGGGATTAAAGGTGTGCACCATCACCCACTACTGACTTTTAGACTCTTAATTAGAATCACCATTCTAGCAACTGATACCCTTGAGGGCTTTAAAACCATCATAAAGACACAAGTCCTAAAACTACAATAGTTAAAAAACTGATTGGACTACCATACACTAGTGTAAAAACAAATTTTGACAATGCCATTTATTTGTATATTCATTGCCATCATTTTTATTTTTTCTGGCATTATCTTTTCATAATGTTAGTGAATTTACCTGATTAAAATGAAAGACAAACGCTGTCTTGGGCAGGTCATAATCTTAAGATCTGGACATTGGTCATTTCCTCCCCAGACACAGGCTCTGCTGAGGCTGGGAAAGGGCTGTAAAGTCACATCGGTCAGCAGATTCTGAATTTTGCATTTATTCAATAACATTCAATGCAACATGCACATTGGCTTTATGCAGCCTGGGTTTCCCCCCAGTCACAGACCTTTCCATGAACCATTTTCCTGTAACTGTATTAACCTACCACAACTAAAATCGTTTACATTTTGCCCTAGTGTGTTTGGGCAGTTGCAAGGCTCTATTCTGGTTCCTCTTGTGAACTCTCAGACATATGGCTGTCTTATAGTAGGAGTCTGGGTAGCAGCATCCGGACATTGGGTGACCCAGCGTTGTAGAACAAATCAGCTGCGAAGCCAGCTTTTTCATATGGTCAACAAAGACATCATTGAAGACTTAATTTCTGCCCCCAAAATGGAAATGTGAGTCTCTCTTCATCAAAATTTTAGAGTTTTGTAGTGATAAACAAGGAGAATAAACAGTTGTTTTCAGTAGTTACAGTTCCACAGCTCAGTAAGAGAGAACAGTATGACTGTTCACATGACTGACTGCTGTCCGTACACATATGGAAACATGATAATCAACAGGATATCAGAGACCACACTGTAGTGAGAACCCATGTTCTTTGTAAAACTGAGATGACTTCTGCAGTCAGCTAGGAATTGTGGGAACTTCTTATTGATAATCAGAAATCTAGAACACTATGAAATCATTACTTTTATACTTGCAAATGGAATTCAGATTTAACTTTTTGTTTGACCACAGGCAGTGTCCATGAGATTGGCCTTGACACCTATTGCAAACATAATTTCAGATACATTTATGTAGCAGGAGGCCTCCAAAGATGGCGCAGACCCAGAGCCCTGGGATTCAGCGAGAATTCACTTCACTTCTTGGTCTGCAAACTTCCCGCCAAAAGGAGGCCACACCTCGCCAGCCCAGTGACCGCTGACAGACTGCGGGGCGTGGACCAATCAGAAAACGTTATGCTGGCTAAAGGTACTTGGGGGGCGGAGAAAAGGGAAATATAAGGCCTGCCCCTCCTGCATTAAACGAGCCTGCAGCACCTCACCTAGTGCTTGCTTCTACCCGAGTCTGTGTCCTGACTCCGTTCCTCTTGCCCCACAATCGGCAGGGGACCCGATCCAGGTTAGGGTCTTCACAGCTGGCCTGAGGAGAACCCGCAACACATTTACACTCTTTTTAAAAATTCTTTTTTAAAAATTATATTTATTATTTTTATTTTATGTGTATGTGTGTATTGCCTGCATGTAGGTACGTGCACCCATGTCGTGCAGTGCCCACGGAGGTCAGAAGAGGCTGTCGGATCCCCTGGGACTGGAGTTACGGACAGTTGTTAACTGCAATGTGGGTTCTGGGATTCGAACCCAGGTCTTCTGCGAGAACAGCCAGTGTTCTTAACTGCTGAGCCATCTCTCCAGACCCATATTTACATTCTTATTTAGTTTGAAAAAGTAAAATAAAGTCAATGTCCATTTGAATTGCAGTCGATATAATTTTTTAATTACCCTTTTGTGTTTCTCTTCTGGAAAAAGAATTGCCTTCAGAATCTACTGCCTTCTCGTGTTGGGACACACTGGACCCCTAAAAACTGTGTCCGCTTAAATGGAAATAGAATTTTATCAAAATTTTCAAATAATTTTATTATTTTTCCTTCTTAATTTTTAAATTCTTCCTAAATTCCCCTATAGTGTTCATCCATTTTCCAGAAGGTACTTAACCAATTAAGAGCCTCCTAAGCTTGGCTAAAGCAAAACATTGATTTTTCAGGGACATTTCAAGAAGACAAAATGGGGAAAAATATTTGCTTCAAGAGCAGACAGTTCTTGAATAAGCACTGTATAATAAAGTGTTCAGTGCTCTTGTGGGGAGGTCTCCAGTAGCCTGTGCTCTCAGTCTCGGCAGCACTCTGGAAGAGAATTCAGACTGGACACAGTGATGCTTGAAGGGGCCAAGAGTTTAAGGAAGCAGTCAGGGAAGGAAGAACAGACTCTGCAGAGAAAGGGGGAGCCTTGCTGAGCCACAATGGACTTAGCCCTGGCAGGCCTGTGGCTCACCCTCTTTCCTTTCTGCGTTCCCTTGGCTCCCCCAGTGTGGGCAGTGTGGAAAGCGGCATTCTTTTCTCTGAAGCCCACTTACCCAGAATTGAATTTGAATAGACATGCATGATGCAAGAATGTGTGTAGGGGTTTAGAGACCCTAAAGTTGAAAAGGTTATTAAGGAAAAAGTAATGGAACTCTGCATATATTTACTTGGGGAGAAACTTGAAGTTGCTATTTTTTTTTTTTAAGCAGACCCATGAGGAGAAAAAATAATTGTATTGTTAAAAACTACTAAGATTTTTTTTATGATTGATTATTATGAACATTATCTCTGTGGAAAAAAAGAAATAATGGCAATATACATTCAAAAGTATTAACAATAAGTAAAAAGCCCCATGCTACCAGCATGTTAAATAGTTGAACACTTTTTTATTAAATAAATAATTTTCTGAGCATTTCATACATGTATATAAGGTATTCTGATCAAATCCACACCCACTACCTCCTCTCCAACTCCTCCTGTATCTCCCCATCACTTTCTTTCTGAGAAGTGAAGCTTGAAGTTGCTTTAATCTGAGCTCTCATGGACCACTGTTCACTGTCCTTTACATCTCTTTCAGGGATCTGAGCTGGCCCATCTGGAGTCTGTACTGCCAGTATCTGTATCTTGATTATACTTTTTAAAAAATTTATTTGCCTCTGTGTGTGTGTGTGTGCAAGTGTGTGTGTGTGTGTGTGTGTGTGTGTGTGTGTGTGTGTGTGTACATGTACCATAATGCACTTGTGAAGATCAGAGGACAACCATGGAAGTCAGTTCTCTTCTTCTACTGTGTGGGCTTGGATCTCGAACTCAGGCTCTCAGGCTTGGCCGCAGGTTTCATTACCCACGGAACCATTTCACTGGCCTCATTATTTCCATATAGACCACCACCAGTATCTTTAGACCCTGTTTCAGGGCTTTGAGCTGGCCCTTCCATTGTTTTTTATGTCCTGTGTTTGCAGACCTGATGGTCAGTCCCTCCTCGAGCTAACTAATCCCCTGCCTAACAACAACTTCGGGTACCTTATCATCATAAGTAACAGGCCATCAAAAGTAACTTTCTTTCTGTGTGTGTGTGTGTGTGTGTGTGTGTGTGTGTGTTGTATGCACATGTGTGCAGGTGTCAGTGCTTGTGGGTGCATCTGGCAGAGGAGGACACTGGGCACCTTCTGTTGCTCTCTGACTTATTACCTTGAGCCAGGGTCTCTCCCTGAATATAGAGGTTGTCATATTTTGTCTAGTTGGCAGGCCAGTGAGCTCCTGTGATCCTCTTATGCCCCTGACACCCAGTGCTGGAGTTACAGACACTTGTGCCCATGCCTGGCTTTTTATGTGGGTGCTGGGGATCAGATCCTCATGCTTGTTCAGCAAATGTTATCCACTGAGCCATTTCCCCAGCCCCTGAAATGCTATTCTTAAAAGAGGAATTTAGAGTTGGGCGTGGTGGCACACACCTTTAATCCCAGCACTAGGGAGGCAGAGTCAGGAGGATCTCTGTGAGTTCAAGGCCAGCCTGCTCTACATAGTGAGTTCCAGGACAGCTGGGGCTACAGGGAGACCCTGTCTCAAAAAAAAGAATTTAGAGAGGTGAATGACAGGAAAAATGTACTTATATCTATTCACCTTTTCATACACACTCAAGCATATACATCACATGTGCACACACACACATAATACACATACACCCACACACACTCCTAAAATTATATTTCAGTAACAGCACTATAAATGTAAAGAAATATTCTTAGAAATGGAAGCAGGGAAAGTTTTTATCTGTTTATTTATAGGCCTAAGTGGAAATATACATATGTATACATTTCTTCAAGAATTTCCTTTGTGAGCCTTAGACTGTGATTCTAGTGTGCAGTGTGTCACACTACCTTCTTTGCTTCAACTCCATTGTGTATGAAGAGCTGGCATCTCAGCATTAGCAAGGTCTTCTGTGACAATTGCCTCTCAGAGGTCACAGAGCAGCAGACAGAAAGCGTCACTTCTGACCTCACACTTCTCAGTCAATACAAATCTGCAGGAGAAACTGCCAAGTGTTCCATTAGCTGCTCCAACACAAGGCACAGCCTTTTCATTCTATAGCCAATCAGCTCAGAGACAGAAGGAAGGCTTCTTGAATGTCAAAATGCCCAATGCCAACTTAAAGCTATAAAATACGTTATAAGATACTGCTTGACGGTGGCAGTATTTTAGCTCAATATTCCCACTTTCAAAAGTTTCCTCGCAATATCTTAATTCTGTATATAGGAACATTTATTTTCCTCTCATCTAAAACTTAGCTAATGTCTGTTTTTGCTGGAACGTATATATTTCAAATTGAATTCCACATGAAATACTGACTCTGATTCTCATTTTTTTCCTTAGCAAGCAAATATCCTGACTTCATCACTCTTCGCCAAGCCCTAGTCTTGAAATAGTGTGCTTAAAAAGCAAATAAGAAAGAAAAACTTGTTCGAACTTGCTGAGTGTCGGCGCCTGCACCTCCAGCAGAGGCTGCAGCTGAAACCAACAGGCTTCTCAGGCTGCTGAGAAATGACCAGAGGGCCCAATTAGCTGCTGTGCAATTGAGTTTTCTTGACGCTTTGTCAATAATTTATAAAATGGAGAGGGCAGGAGGGGTCAGTGCCACTGAGGGAAGTTAAAATTAAAATGTTCCTCTTACATATTATGCTCTGGAAAGCAAAAGGACTTTTATTTTCCCAGAGAAAAATAATTTTCTGGTGAAACAGATGAATTGTGTTTTACCAAGAACTGTCTGCCTGTTTCTCACCTGCCTTAGATTTCAGGAGTCTTCGACATGATGCAAATATAACACTTCCATTTCTTTCTGTCTGTTATTTCCTCACATGCCCGAGACCCTCAATTCCCATCTCTTCAGTTCCTGAAGCAGAAGTAAAATCACTGCCCTCTCCTTCACTCAGCCAGAAACATGAGGATGTGTAATACAATGTAACATCCCCATTGTCTTTCGGTATCTGCCTTCAGGTTCTGTGTTATCACAAATATATGAATGTGGATCCTCAGGCTGGAGTGATGACTCAGCAATTAAGAACACCTGCTGCTCTTGCAGAGGACCTGGGTTCGATTCCCAGTACCCAAATGGCAGGTAACAACTGCCCTTAACGTCAGTTCCAGGGGACCGATGCCCTCTTATGACCTCTGAGGGCATTGCACAACCCCAGTGTACTTACCTATGCAGGCAGTACTCACACACAAGAAATAAAAATAATTTGGGAAAAAAAGGAATGTAGAGCCTTTGTTGCATGTCTTCTTCCTTATATCATCAAAGTGGGATTACGGTCCCTGACTCCAACATTCAATTCCATTCTCAACCTTGAGATCATATGATGAATGCTATGTGAGGTTCTGGTGTAAAAATTCACAAGAAGAGAAAAATGAACCAAAATGGTCTGTTTGAAGACAGTAATGTTGGTGATGGTTAGGCCTGATAGCAAGGTGTAGCTGCTTTTTCAAGTTTTGGTTTAGGATTTTTTGATGATAAGAGCTTAAGGCCATGAAAACCTAAATGAGAAATGACAGAGCTTAAGGAAAAGCAAGAAGGATAGCCAGAGAGCAGAGATGAAATGGGAAACTGCTCTCATCCAATTGATCAGTCATTCACTCTTGCAAAAAGCCACACAAAATGCATATGCATGTACATTTAAAATTCTTTTTTTAATTTTTTTGTGTGTGAGAGAGACAGAGAGAGAGAGAGAGAGAAAGAGAGAGAGAGAGAGAGGGAGGGAGAGAGAGGTGTTTGTTTGCCTGTGCAAGAAGATGTATGTGCATTTGTGTGCCCAATGTGGAGGCCAGACATAGACATCAGGTGCTGTATTAGTTACTTTTCTGTTGCTATGATAGAAACACTCACCCAAGTGCTTATAGAAGGAAAGCTTATATTTGAACTTACAGTTCCAGGGGGACTGTGAATTACAGTCCATCATGACAGGAAGGCATGGTGGCAGGAGGCGGCTGGAGTAGGAACAGAAAGCAGAGCTTCACATCTTCAAGCAGGCACAGGAAACAAGAGACCGACTGGAGATCTGGCAAGGCTTAAGAACTCTCTAAGCCTGCCCCTAGTGACATGCTTCTTCCAGCATGGCCACACCTTATAAGACCTCCTAAAGCAGCGTCACCAACTGGGGACAAAATGTCCAAATGCTTGGAGCCTATGGGGGACATTCTCATTCAAACCATCACAAGTGTCTTCCTCAATCACTCTCCACTGTATTTCTTAACATAGGGTCTCACTGATCCTAGAGTTCAACAACTGGCTAGGATGGTTAGCTAGTGAAATTGGAAGTCTGTCTGTCTCTGTCTCTGTCTCCCCAGCACTGGGGTTACATATCTAAGCTGCCATGATCAGCTGTTAACCTGGTATTCCCATGTCCTTTCTGTTGCTGTGACAACACACTGACTAGAAGCAATTTAGGGGATGAAAGGGCTTATTGGTTTATCTGTCTTACACTTCCAGGTCACAGTCCATCATTGAGGAAAGTCAGGGCAGGAACTCAAGCAGGAACCTGAAGCAGAAACCGCAGAGGGATGCTTCTTGTTGGCTGAGTCTCTGGATCATACTTACCTAGTTTTCTTATATACCTCAGTATTACCTGCCTAGAGATGGTACTGCCTGAAGTGGATGGGGCTACATCAGTTATCAAGACAATTCACAGGCCAAACCACAGGCTAACTTGATCCAGGAAATTCCTCAGTCAAGGCTTTCCTCTCAGATGACTCCAGGCTGAGTCAAGTTGAGGAATTAAAGCTAACTAGAACATGGGTTCAGGGGATCTGAACGCAGGTCTTCATGGCTCCATGGCAGGCACTTTATCCTTTGAGCCATTTCCTCAGCCTACAGATACAAATTTTAGGCAAAAATAATTTTAATACATTTCCGTTCATAAGAATAAAAAACGGGCTGGAAAAATGACTCAGCAGGTAAGAGCACTTGTTACACCTGACCGGAGTTCAAATCCCCAGAACTCAGTAAAAATCTGGGGCATGACCATGCCCATGTACAACCCCAGCACTGTGGGGAGAAGACAGGAGGATCACAGTGGCCTGCTGCCTACAGACACTGTCTCAAGAGAATAAGGTGGAGTGTGATAGAACAGGACACCCAATTCCCTCCCCTGGCCCCGTATGTACACCCACACCCCATGTATGCAAATACTCCCCACATACACGAGTACAACTTACTATTCAACTTTTGGAAAAAAATAACATTAATCAATTCTAGCTAATGTTTCTCTATGTTTGTCTAAGATAGTTTCTTTTCATGTTATTAAGGCTGTGATAGGTTAAATTCAGCAAGGTGACCATAACCAAAAGGAACAAAACTTCAGGGAAGAGCAACAGGCAACGAGCGATGTCCAGGGCCACCCAGAAAAGCAACCCTCGGCACTCTCAAGTGTTCATGAAGTGTGCTGGTTACCCCCAGAATCAAAAGATCTTGACAGAAAAGCCCATGTTACTGGCCTTCTGCATTTGGGGTCAGTAATTTTCCACTCAATCCACTAGCCATAATCCTTTTCTTCAGTTTTGGGTAGCACTTGATCCATGCTGACTCTAATTCACCCCTTCCGCAAGTCCCCAATTGCAGCTCGACATTGCAGACTGTGGGAACTCTCTCAGCTCAGACCCAGCAAAGTGGGCTCACTTCTTTCATGTTTTCTGCATCTGCACTACCAGCCACCTCCAGTCAGCTGGGCCCTGTGACATCCCTGCCGATCTACCTGTCTTTATTGATGCCTTCATTTCTCCCTCTTCTATTTTGCAGCTATAATGTTCTCACAGTTTCTACTAAGTTATTTCCAGAACACCCACCTCCAAAGTAACTCACCCCATAGCCATTTCCTAACTTGGTCATTAATATCATAGACAACGTCTCAGCTTTCCCTTCTGATGCCAGTTAAACGGCATCAGATTGGCTGACTAGATTCCTGAATACTGCTGGCTGGAGTTGGTACAGAATCTTGGACCAGCTTTCATGGGACGGGGAGGGGTCATATTTCATGCCACCTGGGTGTGCCATCTCAACACATGCCAAATGTATGTCTTGATTGGTTCATGCTGAAGTCACTTGAGTAAATATCACTTCAGAAAGAGCCATTAGGTTGCCATTTCCACAACCAGCAAACCACAATGCTTCTTTGGGGAGCGATGTCCCTCCAGTATCTAGACCTGAAAACATCCTTGGTCATCAGAGAGTGATAATTGGGGCAGTAGTGGCCGGGAATAAACATACTGAGGGAGTCCTCACAATCGTCTTTCATAGTCCTCTGCATCAGATGTCCCTCATTTACATCCCGACTCATCTGTTTAGTCATTTTCTCTCGCAGTTTTTTCCCTGAAGTGTCTATAGCATCAGGCTTTCATCACTTAAGTCTTCAGAATCTTGCTAAGTTCCTCATGAAAAGTGAATGAACTGAGCTGCTTTCCCTGCTTCCTCAGTGCTGAGACAGACAAAGACCCCTTGGAAACACGTGTGGCAGCCAGGGAGCCCCCAACATGTGTCCATTTCTTCACCACATTTCCCACTGGCATTAGAGTAAAATTCAAGCAGCTCGTCTCAGAAAATACTCCCTACTATTTTTCTCTTGTTTTTCTTGTTTAGTCTGTTTATTTTTTAATAAATTTTATTGATCTCTCCAACGAGCAAGTTTTTGATTATACTGTTTACATTTGCTTTACTGCTTTCAATTTCACAGATTTTTGTCTTCAATTTTACTATTTTTATATTTTTTTATATATTTCACATTACTCTTTTGCTGGTTTCCTAAAGTAGAAATCCAGATGGCTAATCTTAGTTATTTCTATTTAAAAAATACACTTAATGCAATTATGTCTGAATTTTCCTTAAAAACAAGCTTTTCTATAGCCCACAAATTTTGATGTTATGTTTTCATTCGTGACTAGCTTGAAATGTTCTTTTTAAGTTGATTTACTGTGGGATGTCTGGTAGGTTGTTTAGAATTGTGTCATTTCATTTCCAAGTATCATTGTCCTGGCTAACTTTCTACTGCAGATTCTTTGCTTAATGTGATTATGCTCTGAGAACATATTTTGCTGGATTTCTATCCTTGTGTGTTTGTTCAGGTGTAGTTAATGGTCCCGAACTATCTTGATGCGAATTCCACCAGACCTTGGGAGGGTGTGCTGCATACTGCTGTTGGGTAGAGGACTGTGTAAAGTCAATTAGATCCTGCTGATAGGCACTGTTGCTAAGCTTACATGTGTCTTTACCAATTCCCTGCCTGCTTAATCTTTCAGTAGTGACAGGAAGGTGCTGATGTCTCCAACTATAAGTGGTTTTTCTACTTTCCTAGTTTTTAGTTTTTCATTGTATGTGCTAGTGGGCACATTAGGATTAAGATAATTATATCTTGCTCAAGATTTGATTCTTCATTATTGCATAATGATCTCCTTTATCTCTGAAAGTTGTCTTCATGGCTCTGTCCAAATTTAATTGACACTTAGACTTCTTTTGATGAGTGTCAGTGTATAATGCCCTCTTCATTCCCTTTACTTTTAGACAATATGAGTCTTTAGAATTGAAATGGATTTCTTGAAAACCACATATTTATGAGTATTTTTAAAAATCTACTGACGGACAATGTTTTGTACTTTGCATATTTAGGTCCAGCATATTTAAAACATTTAAGAAATTAGATTAACGTTTTCTGGGTTTGTAATTCCTTGTTTTCTGTATGTGTGCTTCGTCTTTTTCTCCTTTTCTGCTTTTTCTCCTATTAATAGAACATTTTATAAGGATTTCATTTTATCTCCTTAGTAAATTGTCTTAGTTACTTTTCTGTTTCTGTGTTAAAATACCCTGGCCAAAGCAGCTTACAGTAGAGAGGCTTCATTCTGACTTACAGCTCCAGGGTACAGTCCATCATGGTGAGGAAGTCAAGGTGGCAGGAGCTTGGAGTAGCTGGTCACATCTCATTAGCAATCTGAAGAAGGAAGGAATGGATTCATACTATGACTTTTCTCAGTTCCAAACTGTTCCAAATTCCAGCCACAAAATAGTTCAAATTGTGTAAGAGCCACATAGGTTGATTATGGCAACAATCCCACTTCCAATACATTTTACACCGAAAGTTCCTCTGTTGATTAGTGTTGTCAACAGGACAGAAGCTAGAATCATGTGGGAGATGGACTCCTGGGCATGCCTGGGAGTATTATCTTGATTGCATTGAGATGGGAAGACCTGCCCACTCGTGTTGGTACCATTTCCTGGCTGGGATCCTGAACTCTATACGTCTAGGAAAACGAGACATGGAAATGAAACATATGAGTAGAGAAAGGGAGCTGAGCAGTGGCCTGCACTCATTCCCTTCTAATTCCTGAGTGTGGATGTGAGATAAGGAGCAGCTTCAAGCTTCTGCCACTTTGACTTCCCAACCATGATGGACTGTGCTTTTGAATTGAGTGGGAACAAATCCTTTCTGTTTTATATAGATTTCTATCAGAGTATTTTAACAGCAACAAGAAAAGTAGCTAAGACATATGTTTATTGCTCCTTTGTAACGTTGCATGTTTTGTTTTTTGATAGGATATCACTGGGTAGTCTAGGTAGTCTCCCAAGAGCTGGAATTACAAGCATTAAGTACCATGCACAGCCTATTCACTTTTTAAAAAATCGGAAATATGGATTAGTTATCCTAGAAGCTACATAAACAATTTGAAGTAACCGAAGCTCAGTTAAAATACCGCTGAACAATTTCATGTGTAGTATAAACTATATACTGTGCATGCCCAGTGTCTCTCCTGCCCCCGTGGTGGTGTTGTTGGTGACTTGCCTCATCTGCATGCTACCTTCACTTAGTACACTGTTACTATCATTGCCCCAAAACAAACAAACAAAAACCATTAAATATTTTGTCTTACTTTCACTTAATATTTATTTGATGGCTTTACTTTCTTTTTGTTATCCAAGTTCCTGACTTACGTTTATTCTTCCTGAAGAACTAATTTCAATATTTTCTATACAGCAGTATTAGGGACTGTGACTTTCCTTAGTCTTGGTTTTATTTGTCTTTTTTTATTATTCATATCTTAAGGACAACTACTTGAATATTGAATTCTAGACTGAGATTTCTTTTCCTTTCAAAACCTTGATTTTTCATTTCATACTTTTTGCTACCTTCCCATGAGAAGTCTGCTGGTGTGGTCACCTGTGGTCCTGGGTAGGTCAGGTGCCTTGTTTCTCTGTCTTCTGTCAGACGTTTCTTTGGATTTGCTTTTCTGAAGTTGTGTCTGATCAGAGCCTAAATGACATTGGTGAGGAGGAAGGAGGGACAAAGTGCAGGATATTTCCTGTCTGTGGTGTTCTCTGAGATTGAAGGTCTGTGATCTGATATTGGTCCTTGATTTTAGAAAGTTTAGTCATTATTACTTCAAATATTTATTTTTCTTTCTCTCATTTCTGGCATTCTCATGGTATAGAATGCTTTCAAAAAATTTCCATGATATGTGATATTCCACTCATCTAGTCTCACTGGTTTTTCTTGGTGGATTTAAATTTAGTAATTTTCTACTGAAAATGCAGAATGGTTATTTTCTTTTCTGTGTGATTGATAGATTAGCCTATATCAAAGACTTTAAAAAAAAAACCTCTTTTTTTAAAAGACCCTTTTAATGCTTTGTTGTAACATTTTTATCATTTCCTAGAGTTCCCATCTCTGTTTTCATTGTTGATCTATTCTCATATGTTGGTTTATTATTTGGTACAGCCCTCTCTGATAAGTGCAATATCTGTTCCATCTGCATTACCTTCTGATGATTGACTTATTTCTTCAAAAGTTGAGATTTCTTTTACTATTTTATTTTCATTATTTTTATTTTATTTTATGTGTAAGAGTGTATTGTCTGCATGTGTGCAAGTGCAATTATTTCATGCATGCCCACGGAGGTCAGAAGAGGGTGTCTAATCCCCTGGAACTGGAGTTACAGATGGTATCCACCATGTGGGTGCTGGGATTTGAACCCAGGTCTTCTGCAAGAGTAGCCAGTGCTCTTAATCGCTGAGCCATCTCTCCAGGATATTACTTAATCTTTGTCTTGACTCAGAAAAACAAGCAACTCGTGCTCTCTCTCATTTTTGGATCCTAGCTCCAAATCCTTAGATGTGAGTGTATACCCTGATGTAACCACAGGAGCCAGGAAAATGGAAAGGAGCCACTGCAGGCAGAAGGGGAGGAGGAGTTTGAGAGAGGGTGATAGTAGGATATAGGCATTATAAAGGGGGAAATAGGGAAAATAGGGGGTTCTTTAAATGGGGAGGGAGGATGGAGGGCTATACCAGAGCAGGAGAGAAAAGAGAGATAAAAAGGATCGGGTGGCATGAAAAGCCAAAAGGAAATGCAGTGTGATGAGTCTCCTGAAAATAACACACAACGTACATATGAGTGTATGTATAAGTTGAAGACTATCTAACAAAACTCACAGTGCCAGACAAGCAAAATCTCCCTTTAAATTGTTGGTCAAGAGACTCTCAAAATAACACAGGCTATTGCCATAGCTCTATTACCTCCCAGAACTTGAAGATAAGAGACTATTGCTGAAGATGTGAGTTTGGAAACAGGACTTGGAGCAGTTGAGCTGGAATGGACCTAGAAGCCTGCTCCCTGAAGACTAGCTTTCATAGTATCAGAAGATACTATGCAAAATGCCAAAGGAAACAACCAGTCATTGGTCTCACCCAGCTGTAAAGCCTACAAACAACAATAATGACTGTCTCAGCAAATTGTCTCTATTGGTACGGTAGTGACACTTTTGTCTTAGGGGTAATCATCAGCTGTCTAATCGGATTAAGGCCCCTTAATGGGAGGGAATTCATGCATGGTACTAGAAACATAGCCAAATACACATGCTGGGAAGATCATAGACCCTAGAGAAGAGCCTATTTCTGTCACTTCACTAGACCAGTGGAATTTTTTTTTACTATATTTTAAATACATATCCTTATATTCACAGACAACCGTAGCTCTCCCATTCATCAAAGAAGCTTTTTTTTTTTTTTTTTTTTTTTTTTTGCAACAGATGGAGGCTGTTACAAGGTTTCAAACTGGCCAAATACAGAGAACAAGTGACTGAGTTGCCCAGCCCTAAGTGACACAGTTACAATGCAACCTCTACACCTAAGGCTCAGGGAACATGGTGAAAGGGTGGACAGAAAGAATGAAAGAGCCAGAGGGACAAGATGGCTGCTGCTAGTTAATGCATTCTAAACATGATGGGGATTCTGCATCAACGAAATTACTACAGCAGGGTAGTCTTACAAGATCGGCACAACGATGAAACAAGTTGGCATGCCAAAGTGGATGGGGGAAACCAAGGTGGATGGGGGAACTGTCATCGGGTCCCACCTCAATATGAAGAGCCACAGGCAAGCAATGGATGATGAGAGGGGGACAATCAATTTTCTCCAGGGACTAGCGCCCTGAGAGGTTATCTAATCCCAAGTGAGCAGCCCTAAACACAGGCACACAGGAGCACCACTGAATGGACTCCGCGCATTGTGTGTGTGTAGTGTGTACTGTAGTGTGTATTGATAAATGTGTGTATGTATACGTAACAATAATAATCAATGAAGAGGACAAGAAATTGACAGGGAGCAGGAGGACATGGAAAGAGTCAGAGGGGGACTCGGATGGGTAGAAATAATTCAAATAAAATACGTATGAAATTCTTAAAAATTAAAAAATGAAGAATTCTCCTTAATTTCCAAATGTATAAGCATTCTTTTATGCTATTGATTTCAAAATTTATTTCACTCTTATTACAAAGTATACAACACATAACCAATTATTTTAAAGTTATTGAGGTTTGTTTTATAGTCCACAGCATTTTGGTACATGACCCAGTGTTATTAGATGGTATGTTCAGTCAGTATTGATTAGATCCTGATTGTTGGTGGGGTTGGTGTATTTTGCTATGCTTTCATCAATTTTCTGTCTAGTTGTTTAGCAGTTGAAGAGTATTGTTTCCAAATAGAATAGTGGGTTATTATTTCTCCTTTTGACCCTATCAATTTTGCCTCATATCATGACATTTTTGTTCAGAACTCAGGTATTTAAGACGGCTGTGTCTTCTTTATGTACTGATGATTTGATTTTTAGATGATGTCTGTGGCCCTCTGATAGGCTTCTTTGCTGTAGTGTAATTTAGACTAGACCATCTAACTGGCCCTTCAGCCGCTTTGCTTCCCTTTAATTTTTATATTTTTTCTCTGCCTCTTTTCTTCCTACTCTCTTTTATTGACTCATTTGAAGTGAGTTTCTTGTAGTGAGTATATTATTAGAGATTATTTGTTCATTTACAGTGAATGAATTCAGTCATAGTTTAAAGAATTCTGTCAAAGTATTTCTGTTGTTTGGTACATGTAGACCTCATTTTTAAAGTGGTTATTGGTATTTCAGTACATATATCTTGCATTTAGTTTTTCTATTTATATTTGTTTTCTGCTTTTTGTTTATCTCTCTTCATTGATCTATTTTTATAGTGAGTACCTAGCTATTAGAATACACACATGCACTCACACTAATACACATGACCACACACACACACACACACACACACACACACACACACACAGAGGGAACTATCATTTTACCAGCTCAGGTGAAACATTGCCTCTCTTTCCTTCCCATCTCCTATGTGTAATTGCCTTAAATATTTCTTCTGCATACATTTAGAAGTACATCCATGTTAAAATTTTACTTTTACTATGAAACATAAATTAGGAAGTTCTAGAAGGGAGCTCGGCTGAGCTAGAGAAAATTAAGCCTTTGGGTTTCTGAGCTATCATTTTACCAGCTCAGGTGAAACATTGCCTCTCTTTCCTTCCCATCTCCTATGTGTAATTGCCTTAAATATTTCTTCTGCATACATTTAGAAGTACATCCATGTTAAAATTTTACTTTTACTATGAAACATAAATTAGGAAGTTCTAGAAGGGAGCTCGGCTGAGCTAGAGAAAATTAAGCCTTTGGGTTTCTGAGTAGCCCTGCTAATGTAAAAATCAAATCAAAAGTCATAGTGAATCCAAGGTAGAGCCACAGAGAGGCCCAGGGAAGTGGTTGTAATCACTTACTGCAACAGAGTAAAGAGTCTAAATCCGAGAAAGTGCTGGATCTTCCTGGTGGATTTTCCCTGGGGAAAGGTGCAGAGGTCAAGGGTCAGGAGTATCTGTACAGATGAGGAAGATATCCTATCCGACACAAAGGCTCCCGAAACTTATAAACCCTGGGACTGAGGCAGGGGAGGGAAGAGATGGATTGGGAAGTCCTGAGAGGTTTTGAGACGTTCCCTCTTCCTTTTTGTGCATGTGTGCACATATGTGTACATGTGGAGATCAGAAATCCACACTTAGTCTCTTCTTCAGTTGTGCGCCATATTATCTGAGTGTCTCTCATTGAACCTGGCGCTCACTGATTCAGACAGAGTAGTTAGCCCACAAGCCCCAGAGAGCCTCCTGCCCCCTCCTTCCCAGTGCTGGGTGAGTTCTGGGAATGGAACCCAGTACCTACTGAGCATTGTACTCACTGAGCTGTCTCCCCAGATCTTCCCCTCTCTCTGAAAAAGACTTTTGTTCAAGTCTTAGAGAAACAGAGCTAAGAATGAGCACACAGGCTATGTGAGCAAATGTGCACAGCAGAGTGTAGAGGGGGCAGACCAGATGGTGGTTTCAGCCCCCTAGGGACTGCAAGACCAGTGTGCAGCAAACCTGTGTGGGGAGAGAAGCTTTCCTGTGGGAAGTTAGCCAGGCCAGCGTTTGCCAAGCCTGTGGTCCTGAAAATGGCAGGCAGCATAACCTCCAGCTGGAACCCTGGTGTTGACCCATGTGTTTATTGTTAGGTGTCAACCCCTCAAGGATGCTCCAAGCTCCTTTTATTGTTTCATTTATATATACTTCAAGGTAGTTTTTAAATCTTTCTTTATAGGACAGATCATCTGAAAAACAGCTAGGTCTCAGTTTATCTTCATCTGAGTCTATCTCCCCTGCTACTTCATTCTGGTGTGTGTGTGTGTGTGTGTGTGTGTGTGTGTATGTGTATGTGTATGCATGCCCATGCATGTGGAGGCCAGAAGACGAGCTTGGGTGTCATTCCTGAAGAATGCTGTCCACCTTATTTTTTGAGACAGGGTTTCTCACTGGGCTGTGCTCAGATTAGGCTATGCTTATGTTGACTGGCAAGTGAGACCCAGGGATCCTCCTGTCTCTGCCTCCTCAGTACTGGGATTATCATTACTAGCCTCCACACCCTCCCTTTTTGTTTTAGCATAGGTGCTGGGGATCATAGGTCCTTGTGCCGCTTTCCACACCGAGTCTCCTGTACAGGTCCTCATTCATTCTCTAGGGTTATTTTCACTTGATACTGAGTGCAGGGTGGCTCGTCTTTCTTTCAGTTCTACTTCTTTTTTTCCTCCATGCTTTCTTTTATGCTTTGTTTTTACTTTTGTTTTTACAAGAAAGGATCTTGCTATGTAGTCCAGGCTTGACCTTGGACTTGCTCTCTTAGCCTCTGGAGTGCTGGGATTATATCTATCACCATCCTTACTTTCGTATCAAATGAGAAAGATGTCACTCAAACGTTGGTTACTGTAGCGAATATGATGCTACCTCTCTTACTACTCGGAAGATCTTGTTCTTTGTTTTAAACAGACCAACATTTAATTATGATATATCTGGGCATGAATTTTTCAGGTTAAAGTGTTTATGACCCACTCAATGTCTTGAATCTGTAGATTATGAATTTCCCAGAAAAATTGCCAAACGTGTGTTAAAGATTCCACAAGACTAAAAGAACTTTGTGATTTGTGGAGTGTTGGAATGTTACGGGTCTGGAGCCCAATTATCTTTGGATATCTTTAGGCTCCTTAATAGCTGTTCATTGGCCACCTCTGTATGTGACCTAACGTTCTCTATTAGGTAAATCTTTTTGGAGCAGGCCTACAGACCCTAGCTTCCACAAACTAAAAGGTTAAGAATGTCTCAGGAGTCATAATCCTATCGGACAGACTTCCCACTTTGCTGTAACCTGCTGGTCTGACGTTCCCACCAATGGTTTGTGACTTTCTTCTGTTACTATAAAAACTTCATAAAACTGTTAGCATGTTGGAACATGGTATTTTGGGGAACCCGAATCTATGTTCCTGTGCCATCGTCCCCCATCTTTGGCTTCAGAATAGTTTCTTATTCCCTTTCAAGTGAGAACTGTGCTTTTTTATCAACAAGGTTCATGTCTTTTGCTTAATCTGGGGAGATTTCAGCCATTCTTCTAGCCCTGCTCCTCTCAGCCTCACCCTCCCTTCTGTCTTTCAGGGCCTCTGTAACACTAGCTTGTTGGCTAGAACCTCAGATCCATTAGTTTTAGCTCATTTTATTTTTTTATTATTTTAATGTAATATTTTTGTTAATTCTTTGAGAATTTCATATAATGTATTTTGATCATATTCCCCTCATTACTTCTCACAACTCCTTCTAGACCTACCCATTTCTCCACTCCATCTTATTTTAATAACTCACCAAATCCAATTTGTGCTGTCCATACACTTCTGGGTTTGGGTCCATTCACTGGAGCATGGACTACCCACCGGGAGCCAGACCCTTAAAGAAAACTGACTCCCTCTCCCCTAGAAGTTATCAGGTGTTAATCACTCCTCAGTTGGGGCTGGAGGCTATGAGGCATTCTCCTTCATCCTGAGTTGCTGACTGGCTTGATCGTGTACAGGCAACCACAGCTGCTGTGAGTTCAGGATTTAACAGTTCTGTCATGCCCAGAAGACACTGTTTAGATTGGTCCTCCCCAGCCTCTGGCTCCTACAATCTCTCTGACATCTCTTCCAAGATAGCCCCTGAGTCTTGGGAAGTGGGTGTATGGTATAGATGTGTGGATGAGCCCTCCATAGATGCCTGCCCTCTGCACTTTGACCAGCTGCGAGTTTCTGCAGCCTGGTCTACATCTTTGTTGACTTAAAAAAGTTCTACAGCACTTTTGATTCCCAAGTACTTTTTATCTTTTTTAAAAAGTTACCATTTATTTCATGTATATGAGTGTTTTGCTTGCATGTATCTTAAACACACCTGTATGTGCAATGCCAGAGGCCAGAAAAGGGTGTGGGAGCTCCTGGGACTGGAGTTATGAATGTTAGCTGCCATGTGGGTGTTGGGACTCAAACCCATGTCCTCACAAGACCAGTCAATGCTCTTAATTGCTGAGCTATCACTCCAGCTCCCATCTGGGATCTTTTGAACTGTCTCTCTTCTAGTTCACCCTTCTGCCCTGACAGCTGTCTTCCCAATAGCTGTCCACTGAACTTATAACTATAACGCTCGATTCTCAAACTTTGGTTTGGATCTTTATGTTTTATTTCTTTACTTGAGTTTTCTATTTTTTCGTTTCTTTAGAGTTTGGAATTCAGTCTGCCTACTGAATTCTGAGGTTTTCAGGTTTTTTGTGCGTTCTTGGTGCATTTCAGATTCTTAGTGGAAAAGAACCTCTTTCTGCCCATGAAATCAGCCATGCCTGGCTTTCAGTGGTTGCAGTGCGGGTGGGGTATTATGTGCTCTCAGACTGGTTCTCTTGTCTCCTGGGAGCTCCAGTCTCTTTTGCTTCTTACTGGTTCATCCCAACTCCCCAAGGATACCTCTGCTTCACCTCATGGAGGCAGTGGCAGCAGCATATGCTCTGGTTTCCCCTCTAAAAACATAGACAACAAAGTACAATAGAGATAAGCAAAAGTGACAGCCTCGGTGTAACCCAAAGGCAGAGGATGCCTAGACTTCAAAACAGCTGTGAAGCAAAAATTCAAAAACCCCAGGGAGCTGCCTGCTATAAGGCCTGCCTCTCCCTAGACGGCCTGTGCAGAGTGGGCCCGGAGCGACAAGGTGGGGAGGAGAGGAGGAAGAGCTGGCAGCTGGGAACGCTAAAACGTCTGCTTAAAGAGTGAGAAAATATAAACCAGGCTAGCTCAGAGCAGAGTGCACCTGCCCACTGAGATCTCCCAGGACTGCTTTCAATCTTTGACAGGAAGTCACACCAGGTCTGAGGTCTTGATATTGATGTGTGATCACTGCCTTTGCTCAATTGGTTTAACATTCTCCTATTTGGGTATGATGAACACCATGGTATCTAACCCTGGATATTTTACATTATGCTAAGAGGCTCTACATTTAATTTAATTTCTGAGTTGACTTTTTCTGATCTCAGTCTGTAGTGGGATGGGGAACACTGAGCTTTATTACTTCCACCTGAAGAAGTCTAGATTCTCCCACTCAGACACCACGACACCGGGTGTGGGCTGAAGAAGAGCGATTGCATAGGTCTCTGTGTGGTCCTTGCTGTACTGAGGGAGAGGGAGAGGGAGGAGAGGGAGGAGAGAGCAGAGAAGGAGTAGAGGGAGGGGGAGGGAGAGGGAGAGGGAGAGGGAGAGGGAGACGGTACTACCTCTGCAGGAAGGTTCCTTCTGGCTCTAATACCCCCAAGGAGTGTGAGGATTGTACTGCTGATTCTGGGTGGGGAAGAGGCCCAAGGTCACCACATAGTGTCCACCAGCACCAGAGAGTGGGAGGGTTTGTTCTTGGCATGTGAGGAAAGTGTCCTGGGCCCTAACATGGTCTTGTCAGACACTCCCTGGCAAGGGTGATGAATTCTTCACCACTGCCCTCTGAGGGAGGAAGGCTCAGTTGTCTGCTTTGGCTTCAGCTATGTGATTAGATAGGAGAGCAAGTTTGGAGTTTTCATGGGCTCTTCTTGTTGGCATTTCCACATTGTTGATTTCTGCTCCATTTCTTGGTTAGATGAAGCAGAAAGCCAACCCCGCAAACATACCACCATATGGCTCATTTTCCAAGTTCCCTAGCAAACCTACCCTCTTCTGCCTTTCAGAGTTGCCTGGCATTTGGGTTATGGAAATTGGTGATGCTAAGATGAAATCGTTTGCCAGTCCCACACAAAACTGAAACCGAGGAACTATGTACAGTGAAAACTCAAGACTTACTGTCAATGTATAAGTACTTTCTCCAGCGCTTTCTAAAGGCTACCAGGAAATTCCTTCTGTCTGTGTGGACCCTGTGCTGTGCAGGACTCACACTTTTCTAGAACTAAGCTTATCTTTAGCATTCCTAAAAATTGTAGCAATTCTGAGACGGTACTTTCTAGAAAACCCTCACTCAGCAGTGGCACCTCTACCCACAGGTGGATGCTGCTTTGGCCTGCTGCCTTCATGACCAACCAATCTAACTAGGTAGCTTATGGGTCTCTCTCTCTCTCTCCCCTATCTCTCTCTCACACTCTCATTTCCTTTTAAAGCTCTCTTCAACTCTACCTCTGTTAGCATGTGTTCTTCCACTGCATATGTATTTGCCTTGGACTGTCATTGTTCTTTAGAAAATGGCTCTCTGCTCATTATTTAGTTTGACAGTTTTATATATAATTCCCAGAGTTTTAGCAGGACCAATAGGAAAAACCATGTCTCCTCTTTGCAGAAGTTTTGGGCTTTGTTTGTTTGCTATTTCTGTCTTGCCTGAGGCAGAAGACAGAGTTCTCTTCTTCCGATTACCGTCTGTGAAAATTTCTGTCCCTTGCTATCCTCCTGGTGACAGTGGCTGCCAGACATCTCTCCAGCACTGTCTAATGGAAGCCATATGGGGATTCTCTGTCTTCATTTGCATACTCTTCACTGGAGGTCATATCAAGCATCTTTTTGCCCATTTTGGGTTTTCTCTTCTCTGAGCCTGCCTGTTTATGCTAGTCTCCCATTTCTGTAACGGGTTGTTTTCATAAATTTGTTTTCTCAGCAGTCCGCTGTACATTCTTCAGCCTAACTATAATCTAAGTTCTTTTCTAAGCACTCCGCAAAGTTGATTGTTGAGGTCACTTCGTTGTTTTTGAATCTCACCTGCACTCTAGTCCTCAGCCCACTCAGTATACACCATATTCATGAAGTTGGCCACACCCTTCTCTGTCAGTATATTCCATTGGTTATAATTTCTCATTTTCTTGTGTGTATGTTTTAAGAGGCTTTATGGGTTCAGCTATGAATTTCCCAAGAACATTTCCCAGTGTTTGTGGACTATACAGTGTATTAATGTGTGACAGAGACTGAGATACACACCTGGGTCTTAATATCAGTAGCCTCCATGCTAACTCCTGGGTCTCCATCCAGCTTTGATATTCTGTGAATTCTCAGAAACTATTGCTCTTCCCTCCCCCCAAGTGTTTTAATCAGATGCCTACCTCCTAGTCTTATCACGCCATCCTCTGAAGGGAGGATGCCAATAGGGAATCCAATAGGGAATTGCCAATAGGGAATAGGGACGCCAACTGCTCTGGCTTCTTCCATGCTGAACAGGGATGCGGAGTGAGGCAATTGGAGTACCCCTTCAGTGGGTCTATTTAAAAGACTCCCAGATTGCATAACTTTTGTCTCTAAGCTCTAAGGAAAGTCCTTGCAACCAGTGTTCTTAACCTCTGAGCCATCTCTCCAGGCCCTAGGCTTATATTTTTAAATATGAGTTATCAAAAAAGGTACTCCCTGCCCAACTGAATTGTTACAAATAAACCTAGTTTATTTAAAAAAATCAAATGTTTACTGTGAAGAAAAAAAAGTACAATATTGTTTCTTTAGAGTATAAATTGCGTTTTAGTGACTTTAAAAATCAATTTTCCCAGCCCTAGCTGAGGATCTATTGGTAATCGATAGCTGCTGGGAGAGGGAGAGCCAGTTTTCCTTACTCTTGAGTTTTAGTGACTTTAAAAATCAATTTTCCCAGCCCTAGCTGAGGGTCTATTGGTAATCGATAGCTGCTGGGAGAGGGAGAGCCAGTTTTCCTTACTGGTGTGTCACTTGGTAGGTTAACCAGGCTCCAAGGGATGAACCCACACCCAAGAGCATTTTAGAAACACAGATTAGACTCAATAGGCCTTTAAAAAAGACAAATAATAATAGAGTACATGAAGCTGGAGGAGGAGGTTGCAAGATGGGGGTAGGTCTGAATACAATCAAAGTGTATCATATGAAATTCTCCAATCAGCAGAGAATGTTAATCTGTATTTTGAACCAAAGCACCAGATGGACGGCATAGCCGTGAGTAGGCTGGCACCGTCCTGACTCCGCATCCTCATTTTTTTGCAATCATTTCAGGGGAATCTTGAAGGGGAACCTTTTCTTCTCATATATTGAAAATAATTATGTAATAAGGAGTAAAATTACTTATTTGGATGAACTCCATTGCTTTCTTTTGGGTGAAAAAGGCACTCTGACAATACATTGATTTCCTCTGAATTTTGTAAAAAGATGAATACAATGTTGAAAAGTGTGTTGATGAGGCAGTTGAAGAGGGGCAGCTTTATGGAATCTAATCTGCCTTCTACATTTTCCTTTGTAACCCAAGAGGGATGTGGAATGACTGAAGAGATGCAGAAGCCAGTCCTGGGAGCTGGGGCAGATGGACTTTCTTTTGGGCCTGGTATCTGTGCCTCCAGGTGTGGTCTACCTCATTCAAAGAGCCAAATATAAAGTATTCTTAGCTACTTACCTCTTTCCAAAGCAGGTGAGACCAACCCAGCTCCAGTTTTTGATGTGTGGGATACAAGAAGAAAAAGAGCTTAGATCTCAGTTATTTAAAGGGACCAGGCTGGGCGTGGTGGCGCACCCCTTAAATCCCAGCACTTGGGAGGCAGAGGCAGGCAGATCTCTGTGAGTTCCAGGCCAGCCTGGTCTACATAGTGAGTTCCAGGCCTGGGGCTGCATGGAGACCCTGTCTCAAAAAGACCAAAAAAAAAAAAAAAAAAAAAAAAAAAAAGAAAGGGACCTCTCAGGAACATTTGATAACCACCCTCTGACAACTCACCTCAGGCTAGAAGGAGGAACAAGAGATTTACCATACCTGGAAGGATTGAGGAAAGTGGAGTCTTGGTTGTTCCTGTGAAATTCTGGGTCCCCCATGTTGTTTTATGTTCACTGGGGCCTTACACACCTGCTGCTGAAAGAGTGTCTGTGTCCATGCAAGAGGCACATATAGGAATTCAACTCACAGGTCAACAAATCAATAAAACCCTCATCTTCACATGAGTCTTTCCTTATTAAATACCGTGAAGGGCAAGGCTGTTAAAGCAACATCTCTACTGCTGAGGTATTTCCAGAACTTCCCTTTTATCTTTTGTGGCATTCAAGAGATTATTTTAATACTTAACAATTCTGTTTATTTAGGGAGGAAAATTTTATCTTTGTAACAGCCAAACTTAAATTTTAAGTTATATCTTATCAATAATTTTAGGCATTGTGATTTTTCTATCTTCAAAAGTTATACAATAATTATTATGCAGCTTATAAAATGACAATAAAATACTGTTATGATTTGATCAAGATATAGTATAAGAAATGGCCAATAGCCAGGAAGTACATGCTTAAGTGTACCTGTATTTTTAAGTCAGCTGTTTCATTTCAGGATGACAATTCAAAGGAAACATAATTTATCCATGTGGCATTTCCTTGGGCATCATGAATAATATGAAAGCAAATTGTATTTGCCATCTTCTTCATTAAAGATCAAATATAAAAGCAAATACCAAAGAAGCCGAAGTTTCTGAACTCTTAGTGTTCTCATTCTGTTTGGATCTAAGACTAACAGAACCTGCTGAGAGCTCTTCAAACACCTCCCAGTGAAAGCACGGGACTAGATGCGGTCCTCTGGTCCTTTGGTTATGTGAAGTCAGGGATGCTGTTTCTGGCCAGAAGGTATGAGTGATTCCAGCCCCTGTGGGTATGCCCTGGTGGCTCCCCATGCTTGCAGCCCCATCTGCCAATCAGCCTCCTGCAGTCTTAAGTCATGTAAGGACTCAGTGCATGTACACTGATTCAACTGTCCACTTTTATGTCACAGTTCAATGCTATATTTTTGTTTTAAAAAAGCAGTCCTGCTGTGTGTGGTGGTGTACACCAGCAGAGGCAGGTGGATCTCTATGAGATCAAGGCCAGCCTGGGACTACAAATCAAGTTCCAGGCCAGCTGGGACTATAGGGAGACTCTGTTCCAAAAAACCAAAACAGCAACAACAAATCTTGATGCCAAGGCACAGGGTCTCAGCAACATGTAATGGGTGTTATGCACAGCAGAACCCACATGAGTTCAAGAATGTGTCTGCAGGCCTGTGTCTGACCTCACCTCATCCCTGACTGAATAAGCAAAACAATAAAATTTACTACATTTGGGATAACCAGTTTAATTATGTAAATCATAGGTCCACAAATTCACTGCATTGTACGGCTGCACATTTTTAAAATCACTCTCTTCTAGAAACTTCCCTGAATGTGTTCCGTGCTTACAGTTAGTAACTTAAAAAGAAATCTAATCAGTATGAGAACTGTGGAAATATGTTTGAAGAGAAATAGATTTTTCTTTTTCTTTCGCTGTGTTTTCTTTTTCTTTTTAAAAATATTTTATTTACGGCAGGACACGGTGGTGCACACCTTTAATCCTAGAACTCGGGAGGCAGAGGCAGATGGATCTCTGTGAGTTCAAGGCCAGCCTGGTCTACACAGTGAGTTCCAGGACAGCTGGGGCTACAGGGAGACCCTGTCTCAAAAAGACCAAAAAATTTTTTTATTTACTATTTTTATTTTATGTGTATTGCCTGCATGTATGTATGGACACCCATGTCTTGCAATGCCCTAGAGGTCAGAAGAGGGCTTTGGACCTCTTGAAACTGGAGTTGTGGATGGTTGTTAGCAGCCATGTGGGTATTGGGATTTGAACTGGGGTCCTCTGTAAGAGCACCTAGTGCTCTTAACTGGTGAGCCACCTCTCCAGCCCTTCTTTATTTAACTTTTTTTTAAAAGACAAGTGTCTCTATCCCAGGTTGGCCTGAAACTTGCTGTATAGCCAAGGATGACCTTGAACCCTTGAACTTTTTTTTTTTAACTTAATATATTTCATGTGGGCTGTGTGTGTGTGTGTGTGTGTGTGTGTGTGTGTGTGTACCCATGATTGTACATGTTCCAGTGCCTAACATCCATGTGCAAGTCAGAAAAGAACTTATGAGAGTTGGTTCTCTCTATCTACCATGTGGGTCCCAGGTATGGACTCAGATCATCAGGCTTTTGGGCAAGTACCTTCATCAGCTGAACCAGTCTGACCTTGAATTTCTGATCCTCTTGCCCCTCACATTCCCATCCCCAGTGCTGGGACTGCAGGGTGTGCTCTACTATACCCAGGTTTATGGTTTTATGTGATGCTAGGGATGGAACACAGAGCCTCAGGAAAGCGAGGCCAACACTCCACCTACTGAACTATATTTTCAGCCTGAGAGAGTGATTTTCCTTCCTTCCTTCCTTCCTTCCTTCCTTCCTTCCTTCCTTCCTCCCTCCCTCCCTCCCTCCCTCCCTCCCTCCTTTTTTTTGAGACAAAGTCTAACTATGTAGCCCTATAGCTCTAGCTGGCCTGGAACTGCAATATAGACCAGGCTGGCTTAGAACTCAGAATGAAGCTGTATGCCATCATGCCTGGCTAAGAGTGATTTCTAATAAGCAATTGAACTATTATATTTATGTTATTGTGTCTCATGGACACGTTCCCAATTCATTCTTCCAATAACCTCCTGCTAACATCTTAGGTTGGAGCATTTGCATGTGTGAATCAATGTAATAGTGTACTTTTCCTCATTGTATATATTTTCAAACTACTGTGGTGACACCTAACTCTGACACCCAAGAAATCATCTCGATGAGGTCACCATAGATGGCAGGGATACAGCAACAGCTGTTCCCCTGCAGACGGAAAGGCACCTGTCACATAGTCTCAACTTCAGATCCTCCAGGCAAATGCTTGTTCTTGTGGCTCTGTCAAAGAACTGAATAAATGAGAGGCAAGTGGGTTAAAATGCCAGTGCCCACTAGGACTTGGGAAAGCTAGCCACTCTTCCTAACAGAAAGACACCAGCCAAGGTACCTACAGTTCCTCTCCTATTAGCACAATAGAGAGGGATGCCTTCTTAGCCCGCAGGGATGTCAGAGGAATCCCACCACTGTCCAGGAGGCTACACTGGGTGGTATGGAGGTGCCTGCTAAAAGACATTGTCTTGTTTATTTATGAATATATACCTTTCTTCTCTGTTCTCCAGTCGCCTTGTCTAAAACATCTACTCTTTTAAATCATCCAAAAGTGATTCAGTGAATGTCAATAGAAAATCATCTCTAAGAGCTGCAAGTAAACTTGTTAAAACTGGGAAGCTCGCTAAGCCCATTACGATAGCCCAGGGCTAAGGCTGTGGGCTGGATCGTTGATCACTACTGACAGCAAACTGACCTCCCACAAAAGAACATAAACATCCAAGGCCATTGACAGCATTCCTGGTTTCAGGTTAGAATTTATGCTCTTTCTCAAAACTCTTGGAGTTGGATGATGGGTTAGGGTGAGGGGTGAGTGGACAGCTCTGAGGAGAATACAACTGCATTCTCATGGTGATTTCAGCCACATTTCTCTGAAACTCAGTGTAAATGTCCTGAAATGCCATTAAAAAAAAAAAAAAGCAAAATCTCTAGCATGCAGAGACTTCTTTAGGAAGGAAATTTCATTTTAGCAATACAAATTTTTCAAGTCCTTTAGTTAAGATAATTTTTAGTTTCTAACTTTTTCTTCTCCCTTTGACAAGATACAGATTTTAACTCCCTATAGCTGTTATTATTATTATTATTAT
>NW_008353342.1:6895231-6965387 GCF_000622305.1 Nannospalax galili
CTGCCCAGGGGTGGCACCACCCACAGTGGGCTGGGTCCTCCCACTTCACTCAACAATCAAGAAGATGCCCCACAGACATGGCCACAGGCCAGTCCTATGGAGGAAATTCCCCAACTGAGGCTCCCTCAACCCAGGTGTGTCAAGTTGACACTAAAGCTATCCAGCACAGGTCCTCTGTAGCCCTAGCTGTCCTGCAACTCACTATGTAGACCAGGTTGGCCTTGAGCTCACAGAGGTGTCCCTGCCTCGGCTGGGATCAAAGGCGTGTGCCACCACATCTGGCACCTAATTGATTTTTAAAATCTGCATTTAGTTACTTTTCTTGCTAAAGATCTAAAGAGATTAAATTCTGCAAATGCTTTTGCTTCTCGTGATTAGTTTGTTTGTTTGGGCCATCAGACACTATTTCCAAATTAGCTAAATCTTTCAAAGTTTTCTAAGTGAGTTATCATTTCAAAAGAAGATGCTTTTACCTCAAAACAATGTATTTGCATATATTCATTTTAATTCATCTTACAAATATTTAAGTGTGTGTCCACACATCCAGTTATAACACGTTATACAAGATGGGGAATAAGTTGAGATTCATAAAATACGAAAGAAGTGAAAATATATGCAAATATTCATAAAATTATAAGCACTGATTATTGACCGGCTGACATTAAGGTAGTTGTTACTTACCACAGCTCTGCTAGGCTCAGTGCTGTTGGCCCAGGCTAAGCCTTCTGATTCTTTGTAGATGTGGAAACTGAGACTGAAAGGAGCTTGTACAAAGTGCAAGCAGGAGGGGTTTGCTGTGGTTTAGATGTGGCTGGTGTCCCAAAGACTCCTGTGTAAGAAGCTTAGGACACAGTGTAGTGGCATTGAGATGTGATGGGACCTTTAAGACATGGAGCCTAGTGGAGGATGGTTGGAGAGCTACCCTGATAAACATTGCTACTGGCCTCATGGAGTCAGCTCTGGTGAGCCTGAGCTCTTATACAAGAGCAAAGCTGACCCCAAATCCTCTCTGACTTCCTGCCTCTCCAAATGCTGGATCCTTCCTGGGATCTCCAAACTGTAAGTGAAATCAACCTCTTGATGAAAAGGATAAATACTGAGATGCATTCGTGATTGAAGTAGTGTTTCCAGGAAAGCAAGGCAAGAATAAAGGTGAGTATGCATCATGATGTGGACCACAGAGAAGACAGACATTGTGATCTGAGTGTCAAAGGCTCAGTGAAATACACAGGGTTTAGAGCTCGTTGGAGATGCCTATGCCTGGGAAGACTGAGGGCAAGGGGATTTGGAAGCTCCTACGTATGAAATTTGCTTTCAGAAAGTACTGGGAATTCTTTTAAAATATTTATTTATTTGTTTATTTAATATGTGTATGAATATTTTGCCTGCATGTACAAGTGCACCACATACATGCAATGCCCGTGGAGGCCAGAAGAGGGCATTGGATCCTGTGGAATGGGAGCTACCGACCGTCACCGTGTGAGTGCTGTAAACCAAACCCTGGTCCTCTGCAAGAGCAGTTAGTGGAAAGAACCATCTCCTCGGCCCCATTCCAAATAGTTTTTGATAAATGATAAAACTGCATTTTTGTTTTTAGCATGTTTTGCTGTGCATTTATCCCAGAATTGAATCAAACGATGAGCACGTGCAGAAGTGTCCCCTTGTGGTAAAAATGCCAAAAATAGATTTTTAAGAGCAGGGGAGCCCAACCTCTTCATATTGTGACCTGACACCTTTCACAAACATGCTGGCTCCTTTACCCCTGTTCTGGGATGTCTATTGACCGGGGGCCACAGATTGGACAGCCTGTGTTATAGTGTGTCCTAGATTGTACAAGGTCCTGGGTTTGATCCACAGCACCACATAAAAATTTTTTAAGCAATTGTCAAGAATATAGTACATCCTTATTTATACACTGTATTGTGTACTAAATCTCTAACTTTAGTAACTTTCTTTCTTTCTTTCTTTCTTTCTTTCTTTCTTTTTTTTTTTTTGAGACAGGGTCTCCCTGTAGTGGGGGCTGGCCTGGAGCTCACTATGTAGACCAGGCTGGCCTTGAACTCAGAGAGATCTACCTGCCTCTGCCTCCCAAGTGCTGGGACTACAGACTTCAGTAGTTTTCTTAAAAGCTACCAAATAAGAACAAATGAACTCAAGACAACAAAACCTTCTCCAACAGGGTTGCTTACAGAGCTGGAAGGCTGTATATCTCAGTAGTAGCAACAAAGTTGCTGGATCTCCTGATACCACTGCCTTTTTGATAACTGCACTCACTGTCAGAGTCACTCTAGCCTTGGAATTCTCAAATCCCAACTGTGTGGATTTTTCTACAAAGCCTGCTGTCTTCCTTACCTCCTCAGTAAGTGTCAACTCTGTTAATTCATTTGGTTTCCCGAACTTGCTGAAGTCATTTGCGATTCTCCTTTTTCTGTCATATATCACCTCTACAGATCACTACAGATCACTGTTATAAAACACACTTCAGAATATGACTGTTTCTCATCAATCTCTTATAGATATGTATCATAGTTTCATTCCTGTTGTTTTAATTTGGTTGGGTGTTTGTTTGAGTCCGGGTTTTATGTATCCCAGACTGGTTTCAAGATGTAGCCAAGAATGACCTTGAACTTCTGAGCCTTCTGCTTCCACTCCCAAATTCTGGGATTGTATGTACCACCACACCTAGTTTATGGAGTGGTAGGGACTGGATGGAACTCAGAGCTCCCTCCATGCTAGGCAAGCACTCTACCAACTGAGCTCCATTCCCAGCAACACCCCCCCTCATCTTTATCCACACCATCCTCTTGTCCTTTGGACTGTTGCAATATTTTCCTCACAGACCTGTCTTTCACCTGTTACCTCAACAGCAGCTCAAAGAGACCCCAAGCAAGACAGCAAGTCTTTGAAAGTCCTCTACTCTATTGAGACTTGAATCTTCTGCCTGAACTTACATGGGCAGACCAGGTTCCCAACTTTCTTCCCCATCCTAAAACACAGGGAGGCTATTGCACTTCGCTGTAAAGTGCTTTCCCAGGTAGCTACAGGACCTGCTTCATCATCCTGCTTAACTCACCCTATCAAAGCATCCCAAACTGAGCATCTTGTGTTAAATAGTGGTTCTCTGCAGAGCACCCTCATCAGGATTGCCAAGCACAGCTGTGACCCTTGTGCCCAACACAACAGCATCTGTGGATGGGGCGGGCAGGAGGAAGGGCTATGCTGCTGGCCAGGTCCCTGATCCAACTTTCAGTCAAGTCAACCCAGAGGAAGGACCCTTTCTCAAAACTTGCCAGCCAAAAGGACCACCCTTTGGAAAACTTCCTGGAGGCCTCATAGCAGTCATAAATATCACTATATGTGTGTATATAAACATAGTCCAATAGTACAGTATATATATATGTGTGTGTATATATACATTTGTGTGCATGCATACATATGTACATAGATTATATAAAATACATATGTACATAACTTACCCTTCACCAGTATATAAGCTTAATAAAATGAAACTTTATAAATTTGGTTTTTATTTTTAGTTTGTGTGTGTCTGCACGTTTGTGTGTGTCTCTGTGTGTGCAATGTGTGTACATGTATGTGCCCATGTGTGTGAAGGCCAGAAGTTAATGTCCGGTATCTTTTTTGATTGCTCTCCACCTTATTTTTTAAGACAGGTTCTCTCCTATAGTTCTCTGATTGGCTAGACTGCCTGGCCAGCAAGCCTAGAGATCCTCCTGTCCCTCCTTCACCAGCACTAGAATTACAAGTATGTGCTGGCCACGCCCAGTTTTTTATTTGGGTTTTAGGGATGGAACTCAGGTCCTCATGTTTGCACAGCCAGCACTTTACTGACTGAGCATCTCCAGTGCCTGAAACTTTGTTCTTCTGTGCTCTGGGTCGGGTCAGCCACCTCTTTGTGAGCAAAAAGTAGGTGTATGTTTAGTAAGATGACACATGTACATGGAAAAAAATCTTCTAAATGGGTCTTAGCACAGATGTTCAAACATTATCTAAGCTACCAAAGTTTGTAAGATGTGAAACAAAATCCCAAACCCCAAATGAAACCAAATTGAAATATTAGACTGTTAGCAACAGTACTAAGTTAAATGTTTGCAAACTGCAGTTGGAGAACATAGACTTCAGCTGTGGCAAGTCCTGCATATGTTAATTCAGTGTAATTGTTTGAATGTATATTCCAATCAGATATATTTTTAAATTGTTGATTGGGCTTAAACATATTTAACCAATACACTGTAAGGGAAAGGAGTGTTTCTTACACATGGGAGGTTTAAATTTAAATGTTTATAATTTGCAATAAGGAAAATGACTAGCCTATAGACAAGGCAGAGTGATACTGTGCCTGAGTATACTCCCCGCACCCGGGAGGTGGAGGCAGGAGGATCAGAAGTTCAAGGTCATCATTAGCTACCTACAAGTTCAAAGCCAGCCTGGGATAAAAAGACCCTGTCTCAAAAAAAAAAAAAAAAAAAAAAAAAAAATTCTGAAGACTTGAAAATCTTACAGAACTCTTGAATCAAATAACTAATCTAATAAAATACAAGTTTTACATTATAGATAGTGAAGTTGAAAGTCAAAGGCCTCAAGTGATGGGCTAAATTTCCAGAAATTTCTAGGAGAATAAGGAGCATGCTTGACCTGGGATTCAGATTTCTTTCTGAATCTGTGCTCTGTGGACCACAGCATACCATTGATCCTTGGGGGACAAATGCCTATAAGTCCTGTTTGTACAAAATGTTCATCAACGGCAGCTCTTAAGGCTCAACACTGGCTTCCCCGTCCCTTCCACCTGAGTCACTGGGGAAGTAGAGCTGTGACAGTCAGGAGAGTCTTAGCCATGGCTCTTTCCCCATCCCTCCTCTTTAATGTCCTGGTGCTGGTGACCAGGGAAGCATTAAAGGAGGAGGTTTCTCCTCTGCATGATTTATTTCTGAGCTTGAATCATTCATTAAAAAATAAAAATCAAGGGTTTGAGAAATGACTCAGTAAAGTACTTGCCTCACAAGTATGAGGTTCTGTGCTTAGATCCCCAGAACCTCCCTCCCCCTAAAAAAGTCGGGTGAGGTGGTTGGTGCCTGTAATCCCGATGCTAATAGGGTGAGAGGTGGAATCAGGTGCCTCTCTGGGGCAGGGGCCAAGTGGCCTATGCTACCTGGAGAAACTCTAGGCTTATTCAAGACTCTATCTCAAATAAAAGGAGGAAGTTTCCTGAGAAATGACACCAGAGGTGTCCTCTGACCTCCACATGTATGTGCACACACATATACCAGTACCACATGTGATCATTTATATATACACACAATACACACAAATGTAAATAAAGTATTTATTGCCTACATTGCTTTCAAACTGTAATGAAAACTTTGCTTATATAGGTCAGCACAGATGCTGAGTGACTGATGTCTACAGTGGTGTCATCTTTCAGGCTGAAAGAAAGCTCTAGCTAGGACTGTAAAGAACTGTCCCAAACATTTATGATCCATGTTTACAAGCACACATATGGACTGTGCACTGAGCACTTAGGACCGCAAAGAGCTGTCTTGCATATAACTGTGAGCTACACTCAGACAGGCATGTGGACTATGCACTGAGCACTCAGCCCCAGTAGCACTGGTGAACAGGAAGGTCAAATTAGCCCTCATTAGAACTCATTATGAGCAGAGCAGACTTGGCTGCTGTTGGCCTTCCTAATCTGGTTTTAATTTCTCGGAAACCACATATTGGGCAACCACGGATGTTCTGCAGCATGGAACAGGAAGAAGGCTTCTGAGAGCTGTAGTTAAAAGGCTATTCGTGCCGGGTGTGGTGGCGCAGGCCTTTAATTCCAGTACTCGGGAGGCAGAGGCAGGCGGATCTCTGGGAGTTCGAGGCCAGTCTGGTCTCCATAGCGAATCCAGGCCAACTGGGGCTACAGGGAGATCCTGTCTCAAATAGGAAAAAAAAAAAGTCTATTCGTTCTCCACATGTAACTGTGTGCTCAGGCTGCAGCAGACTCCAAATCAGATGCATGTGCGAATGACTTTGCTGCCCTGTTTCCTTAAAGCTGCTGAGAATGGCAAAACATAGCATTCTGTTAACTCTACAATTAACACTAAGCACATGGCATGCTCACCACAGGTGCACCCCCCATGTTCTGTTAATGGATAATCCCATTATCTGTACACAGTGTCTGCAAAGCCTGCTATTACCACCCATACTCTTGACTGAAAGACTGGTTGCCTTTTTCAATTTAACAGCAATTTCAGCTTCAGCAGATGAACAGCCCTGGACTCTGTGATGGATGTAATGTTGAACTTGGCTTTCTGCCACTGCAAGGTCCTGACTCTCCTGCTATAGCACTTATGTGTCATGCCTGTGGAATGCCAAGTCAGCCCCAGACTGTACCCAAATACGCCTTGTGGGGCAGGAAGAACACAGGGCATTGTGAGTTAGCGACAAGTACCTGGTTTTGTGTTGGCCTCTGGCTCTTTCAAGCTTGTTGTTATTCTCCTGTGCTGGTCCTCACAAGCTTGCACAAGATACTCTCTTGAGGAATAAGCTGCTTATTTTGCAGGCTGTTCTCAGTGTGGTGTTTGCATTGTAGGAGTTAAATTCAGTGTGTTTCTTATTCTATTTGACTTTTTGGCCTTGTTGCTTATTTTAAGAGAAGCAGAATTTTGTCAGACTGACCCAGTCCACACTATTAGGACAATAAAATTCTGGAATCTTGCTCATTTGAGTATATTCCTAGTCTGGCATCTCAAAACCATTTCTTTATTTTCTTAAGAAAGAATGTTCCCTTTAGCATGCTGTTCCCACCGCACGGGATGTGCCTCTCTGGCACAGGGAGGGCAGGGAGCATTCCTAGCTACCACATGCTTGCCCATCACTCTAGAAGGCCAATGTAGGGTGACAGGGAGGGACACAAGATACATGACTGAGTGAGCTGGGAGTCTGAGAGCAGAGGTTTCATGGGAGCTTGGTGGTTATGAGTCAGGCCTGGTTCACCACGCTCTGCTAGGTGAGAGTTCTGCAGTTTGAGCCCTTCTACCCACTACTGGAGCAAGTTGATAATTGGTCACTTGGCTTCTTCCTTATGTCTTTCAGACTTGCTGCCTGTCAGTGTAAAGCAACCCTGTTCATACTTCCGGCTTCCGCAGCAGTGGACTTTGGTGTCTGTGTTTGCTGCCCAGGAGGGACTCCAGTCATTGATCTGTTTATGTCTTGAGAGTCTTTCTCAGTGAGCAAGGCTTTGCTTAAATTGATGAGTTTGTGCATGATGTGTGCATGCCACACAAAGCATGTGGAGGGGTCTGTACATGCCACAGAAAGTAAGTTGTGGGTTGGAGACACAGGACAGGAGGAGAGGTTGTAAAAACAGGTTAAAGACTGTGGCTCAGGTTGTAGAGCTCTCACCTAGCCTGCGAGAAGCCCTGGAGTTACCACCTGTAGCACTGCATAAACCTGGCATGATGGAGAAAGAAAAGGAATAGATGAAAGGGAGGAAGGAGGGAGGGAGGGAGAGAAAGAAGGGAGGGAGGGAAGGAGTGAGGGAGGGAAGGGGGAAGAGAGGAGGGAGGGAGGGAGAGAGGGAGGAAGGACAAGGACCAGAGGAAAGAAGGAGGGAGGTAGGAGGGAGGGAGGTAGGAGGAGGGAAGAAGGGAGGGAAGGAGGAGGGAAAGAACAATATTACTTTGAGATTGGGGGATTGGAAGCTGAAATCCTCTGACCTTCCATAGCTAGCTTCGTTCATCTAGACCATACTCTTCTTACTGTTAAATGAAGGGATGTATTGAATCTAAAACAAGACATACGTGATAGAATATGGTGGAGAATGAAAGGGGTGTTTCCATAAATTTCAGAATTATCGAAACACAGAGTGAGGCACAATAATGACAAGTCACCCTCAGGGTGCTGTGAGACACCATGGCACAGCAAGGAACAAGTGCTCCAGGAGAGTGTGATGATGGAGAACTACGGTGAGGATCAAAAGTAGAACTGTGTAGGAGGCATGGAGGAAGGGACAGATATTGCAGAACTCAGAGGACCAAAAGAGACCTTTGAGTGTTCACAGAACAGGTACCAGAGAGAACATGTGGCTGGTGGCCCGGGGTAAGCACGGGGAATCTAAGCCCCTTGGCAGTCTCTGGAAGTGCTTGAGGCATGGAGGTGACAGTTCGAATGCATTTCTGAACATCTCATTGCATAGGAAGTCAGAGGAGAATGAATTCAGAGAAGGACTCCATTAACCTGGAGGAGGAAAGGAATGAGGTTAACCTGTACAAAGAAATGAGTTAACTTGAACAGTCAGGCAAGAAAGCAAGAGGGCAGCAGTTAGACCCATGGAATGTTCTCCATTCCTTCAATCGGAAGAATAAAAGGGAGCCAGTGAAATTATGGTGGTGGAACTTAATCATGGACCTGTCAGTTGCTCTGACAGGAGGCCCAACACTCTGACAGTGATCATCTAACAAGGCGGGGGGAGAAACAAACCAAAGCTCATGAAGGAAAACCTAAAGATCAGAGCTACATATGGTGATACAGTGTGACTAGCTTTCCCTCAGGAAAAGCATTTCTCAAATAAAAGATGATATTGTGAACAGAAGAGTTGATATTTCGAATAAAAGGTTAAATTTAGTATAATGGCTCAAAAGCTGCTGGTGGGAAAGTTTCCTTGCTGTGTCTCTTATGGGTTTATTCTCAACCAATGTCTATGAATCCAGGGTTGCAAAGTCCTCCCCTATCCACCCTACCGTCATATCAACAAACTGTAAAAATATATTTAAAAGTCATTGATGGCCTGGAGATGAGAAATGGGATTTCTAGGTCGGCCAGTCTGAAATGAAGTCTGAAAGCCTCATTTCTTAGAGATCTGATACTGTGTGGCCCACCACTCTCATTCTGGGTAGCAGACCAGGAGGGAGCTGGGAATGGAAGGGAGTGAAGTGGCTGATAGAGTAGCGAATGAGTAAGGGACAGGTTGTGTAAAGAGCAAGCATGCTGGGCACATTCTTAAGGTCCAGTAGGTGGGATGGAGTAAACAGAGGGGAACCAGATAAAACATAATCCACCCTGTGTGTGTGTGTGTGTGTGTGTGTGTGTGTCCATGGGTGTCTGTGTGTCTGTGTGGTGACTAGAACAGGCCCGCTTAGAGGACTCCTTAGTCTCTGCCGGCTCTGAAATCTTAACTTCTGGACCACCAGGACACTTAAATACTTTCTGTGGATTCAGTATTTTCTCAGATCAAGTGTTAGGCCACCATGGGAAGGAATTTTGGGCCAGTGATTTCTAGACTGGCTTTGGAGTCAGGCTGACTTGAGTTTTGGTCTCATCTCTGGCCAAGTCAATAACCACTGTCAGATTCTCTTTCCTGGCTTTGTGATTTGATTAATGTGATCTCAGTGGGTAGGGTTACTGTGAGACCAAATTGGAAATGCAGAAGGGCATGGAACATGGAACCCACTGGCTGGCACTCAGTCAATCATCCTTAATAATTAGATTGGCTTTCTATTAAGAAAACAAAATTAAATTCAGGCATGGTGATGCATGCCTTTAGTCCCACCACTCAGGAGGCAGAGGCAGGCAGATCTCTGTGAGATCAAGGCCAGCCTGGTTTGTATATTGAGTTCCAGGCTAAAACATACACCAGGAAGAAATGACTATAAAAATGTTTTTATGAAAACAACTGATTCCTCTGGTTTCTTTTCCAAAATAGCTTCAAGTTTCTGTTAAAGTAGTGGGCTGAACGCACAAGTCTTTCCCCCTAACAATTCATTACCACATGTCATGACAGACAGACATGACAGAGAGACACTGAGCAGCAGTGCTGATTCTCACACATCGTTCCTCACCTGGGTATTAGAGAGGGGCATTCTCCCTCAGCACGCATCAGGCCCGTCCACCCTGCCCTGCTTCCTCCTCCTACCCAGTCTGTCAGTAACCTACGTGGGATAGGTATGTCTGTGTTGTCAGAGGTTTGGCTCTTAGGACGTTCTCATAAGTGCTTTTGAAAAAGGGTTAGCACATGAGCCAGGATGGGGGCCTCTCTGCCGCTCTTCTCAGAAGAAAACTGTTTTCAGTCCTCTGGGTCAGTTTCAGAGAGGATAAAAACACAACTCCGATGGACCAGAAGATACTTTTGGTAAAACCAATGAATGATTTAATGAATTCCAATAGTTTTGGCTGTTCAAAGCCACAAACCTAAATAAACATCTCTAGTATAAGCCTTTAGTTCAGCAGGATACCCAAAGCTACTTTTGCCAAATACAACTTTGTTTCTGAGAGATGCTGTATATGCCATCTCTATGGGTATATTTGGAAAATTTATTTTCTGTCAATGGTCAAACCACTATTCTGTACACCTAAGATCACATGCTATCTTCACTGTTGTTCTGGGATTCTGTCAGTCATTCTATGACAATAGGATAGGTCTGATAGTCATAGTCACTCTCAATATGATGTGCAAATTAACTCATCAAAACTAGTAAATGCTGGAGCTAGAGAGATGGCTCAGCAGTTAAGAGTGGTGGCTGCTCTTACAGAGGACCTAGGTTCAATTCCCAGTAACCACATGGTGTCTAACAACTATAACTCTAGTTCTAGGGGGCAACACATGGAATGGCCATATACCATACACAGATCAGGTCACCTCCTGTGGGAGCTTTTGGAGATCAGTCTAGCCCTATGATTTGCTCTTGATAACTGGGTTGAGACTTATTTGCTGACCAAAAGCATTTCTTATCAAATCACTTTTGTGCTTCATTTTTTAAAATCAAGTTATGGTCTGAAAGTGGTTTGTGGTTAAGTCAGGATTGATTAACCCAACAGACATTGGTTCAAATCTGTTGGGAAGTAACGGAGCACAAATGTGCATGTTTTTCAGACCATCTTCCTGACATGGAGCATTTCGTATTTTAGAGACTGTAAGGAAACATGAGGAAAATGGAAGGAAATGATCATTCATATGTATTTTTGCTAACTTTTCTCAAGCTCTTTTGGAGTACATAGCTCAAGAATGTACTTTTCAAAATCCTATAGGGAATTCCAGCTAAATCTAGTATTAATAAAAAGTGGCTAAACCCCACCCTTTAAAAAATTATTTGTAGACTCCAGTAAAACTAATTGGTGACTTACTTTTGACCAAATGTATTTAGATGTTACTCTTTTGTGTATCCAGGAGGATGAAAGAAGTTGGAAGTCCTCACGTGTGCTTTGTGCAGTCAGAGCAGTCAGGTGGTCGTGGAGACCTGTGTCAGGACGAAAGCAGCCATATAGGCGAAGATTTCATGCTTCCTAAGGAAACACAGGGAAAATGAGAGGAAATGATCATCAGTTGGTATTTTTGCTAACTTCTCCCAAGCTCTTTTGGAGTACGTAGCTTAAGAATGTACTTTTAAAAATTGTATAGAGAATTCCAGATAAATCTGGTATGTTTTAAAAAGTGACTAAGACCCACCCTCTTTATTCTTTGTAGACTCCAATAAAACTAGTGCTTCCTAAGACACTATAAAAACCTGACCATGTTCATAGCCTCAGAGAGGCCTGCTGTAGAAACCAGACTGTGGTAGAACATTTGGCTTCTTTTAAGATGGAAGAAGTAATCTGGGCTCCCATCACATTTCTGGCTCCTCAGAGCACCCTGCTGCATTTGTTCTTCTTTGAGTTGGAAAGTCACCAGAGTCGAAAAGCCAGGCTCTGCTCTGAAGATATGCTGAAGAGGCAGAGGCAGGTGGATCTGGAGTTCGAGGCCAGCTTGGGCTACACATTTTTCCCCCCAAACATAAATCAAGAGAGCCTCCCAATTCTTTTATTTCCCTCTCCCCTTGGTGTTTTTCCGGTTTTATCACACCCAGCTCACCGAAACAGTTCTTAAAGAACTTAAATGGTATGTGAACTTGACCAGGCCAGCACTTAGACTTGTGAGAGGCAAGTGTGCACTGCAACTAAGGCCTCCTGCCAACAGGCATACCCCAGATCTTAGGATGCCTCCTTTAAACAGTGTCTCTTCCTTCACAGACAGGGCAGTGTATCTAATCTGCTTCCAAGCACATAGAGATAGAAGATGAAACATAAATATATCTAATTTAGCTCATTGAATTGAATTGCATGGGAAACTTGGAAAATTTAGAGATCAGAGAGTTAACTGTGTTGTCCAGCTTCCTGTACTGTAAGCAAATACTTGAAGGAATTAAGTTATGAAAGTCAAAAGATTTATTTTAGCTTACAGTCTGGAAGTTCCAACCCCAGACTGAATAGTCCCATTGTTTTAGGACTTTGGAAACAGAGAGATACATCACAACAGAAGCTTGTGACAGCAAAACCACTCATTTTATGAGTCCGAAAGGTGACAAGGAAGAAATGGCTTATGGGGGTGTGGGGATCTCGGGACGCCAGCTGCTGGGCGTGCGGGTCCCGCACGCATCGTTGTGGGTCTCTGCTACCGGGGCTGGCCCGGTTGGGCTCCGTCCCAATCCACCGGGCACTCTCTCTCTAAGTTCGGGACCGTCAGCTGCTGGGTCACGAGGGGAGGTGCAGGACGGCGAAAGCTGGATTTCTGTGAGTCGGTTTATGAAGAGACAGCTCTCTCTGGAGAGGCAGGATCACACACAGAACTCAGCTCAGTCAGTGGTACAGCCCCTTTATTTAGTGACTTAGCTTGGCTCCAAGCCTTAGTGATCCAGCTCTGATTATTGAGGGAAAACCAGGATACTTTATACTGTGGGGTAGTGGTAAAAGCCTTAGCTGATAGGTACTTTGTGGGATGCCCTATTTACATATGGGAGTGGGCTCCTGCCAGACTGCCTGAAAATCACACAGAAAAAGCTGGCAGTTCCAGAGCTGGAGGCCATGGCTACTTCAAAAGATGAGTCAGGAAGATGCCGGGAAGGCACCCTGCTGATAAAAGGAGTCTCTGCATATGAAGCCGAGCCCATAGGCTATCCGGACATGGAGAGACTGCTACTTTACACAACAGGGGTCCCCAACAATGGCTGACCTGGCTTCCATATCTTCCTTGAGGGGAATATCCCCAGTAACCTAACCTTCCCCTAGGTCACACTTCCTAAGGATGCATGGCTTCTCCCAGTGTAGTCATCCATGACCAAGCCCGTAACACCACACTGATGATGTTCAAGAAGTCACAAATATATGGAGGAGAGCTTTATGGCACTGAATTCCATAATGATTTCTTGGCTATGACACCAAGTCATAGTTAACAAGAGAAAGGCAAGCTGGACATTATGAAAACTTAAAAAATACGTTCATCAAAAGATGCTACCAGGGCTGAGGAGCTAGCTCAGTTGGCAAAGTGCTTGCCTTGTAAGCATGAGGACCTGACTCTAATCCCCAGAACTCTTGGAAAAAGCTGGATATTGTGGTGTATGCTTATAATCCCAACACTGGGGAGGCAAAGGCAGGAGGATCCCTGGGACTTGTTGGCCAGTCAGTTTAGCTGAATTAGCAAACCTCAGGCTGATGAGAGACCTTATCTCAAAAAAGGAAAGGAAATCAAGGTGGATGGTTACTGAGGTGTGACATTTGAGACTGTCTTCTCACCTCCACACATGCACACACATGCATACAGACACACACACACACGCACGCATGCACGCATGCATGCACATACAAACAATACTATCACTTAGATAAAAATGCAATCCAATTCCTCAAGTGGGAGAAAAGTTTATAAATCTTTTATCTGATTTGGCTTAAAATTCAATTTTTAAGGAAGACTTCTAATATTTAAATCAAAATTACGATGAAACCTAATTCAAATATGGAAGATATTTTAATAGACATTCCACTAAATAAGATATTCAATTAAACAATCATTATATTAAAGTATTCTTCACACTACTGATTATGATGGAAATATAAGTCAGACTTATGGTAAGCTACCAACTCATACTCATTATTGTAGTGTGCTAATTATTTTTCTGTTGTTGTGATAAAACACCATGACCAAGGTAACTTTTAGAAGTAAGAGTTTGGGCTCATGGTTCCAGAGAGATAAAAGTCCATCATGGCAGGAAGGGTTGGCAGCAAGCAACAGGCATGGCCGCAGGGGCCCACATCTGAGAACTCACATCTCCAACAGCAAGTAGGAAGCAGAGAGAACAGAACTGCAAGTGGGGCAAGGCTACAAATGTTCAAAGCCCATCCGCAGGGATGTGCTTCCTCCAGGAAGAACGCAACTTCTAAAGGTTCCGTGGCCTTCCCCAAACAATGTGATCAACTGGCCAAGTGTTCAGACACTTGAGCCTATGGGAACATTTCTCATTCCATTCACTATGCATGGCTATTACTAGCAGCAGCTATGGAAACAATTCTTAAAGTCCTTAAAAATAACAAGTGTTGGTGAATATGGAGAAAGGCTAAAACCCTTTTGCACTTTGGAAGGAATACACTCTTGAGCCCTTGTTCTAGCACAGTATGGTGGTTCCAGTAAAGGCCAATATAGAATCACCACATTACCCCATGTTTAACTTTGGATATGTACCCAGAGGAATTGAAAACAGGGTCTCAAAAAATTTTTTAGACCTAAATTCATAGCAGCACTATCCACAGTCATCACAATGTGGATGAAGCCCTCATGTCCCTCAATAGCAACAAAAAATGTGTATGTGTGGACAGAATATTATCAGCCTTAGAAGGAAGAGAGTTGTTTTTATGCTGCAGCATGCATGAAACTTCAGGACACTACAATAAGTGCACCAAGCTAGTCGCCTAATGACAAGCAGTGTACAGCTTTGCTGATGAAGTAGTTCAGATGATGAGAAGAGAGAGAGAATGGAAGTAGAAGGATGTGCACCCCCCCCAAGCCAGGGAGAAGATGGGATGAGGATTCATGGCTCAATGGCTGCAGAACTTCAGTTTTGCAAGATGAAAGAGCTCTAGAGATGGATGTGGTGGCTGCATAAACACATGGATGTTCTCAACAGGAAGGAACTGTGCCTTTAAACGATTGGATACCAAATTTTATGCTATGTCTATTTGACCACAATAAAAGATATTGAATAATCTGGTGTTAAATAGTAAAACTTGCTGTTTATAATTTGTTCATTAAAATATTAATATTTACCATCTGAATTAATATAAAATGAGTTACTTTTAATTGCTTCCATGGAAATAAGCATCAAAGGACATATACAGATGCGCAAACCTCATATGTCTCAGTGGAGTTACCTAGGGAGGACTTTTATTTAAATTAAGGTCATATTCCTTTAACACAATTTTTTATCAAAATAATCTTTGAGAGCAGCTTAAAGATTCATGTCAAAAATTATTTGAGGGCTAGGGAGATGATGCAGCCGTGGTTAAAGGCACTTGTGGCACAATCATAGGTGCCTGAGTTCAAATCCCCAGATACACGTAAAACCTGGATGCCTAGTGCTGGCTTCTGTAATTCCAGAACTCATACAGCAAAATGGGAGGAGACAGGAGACTCCCCAGGAGCTGGAAGGCATGGGGAGTGGCACACCTCAAACAAAGCGGAGGATGAGGCCGCACACTGCAGAACATTCTCTGACCTCCACCTTGGGCTGTGCCACACACAGACCCACATTCACAAAGATGAACGCACACGTATTTTTAAAAAAATTATTGAGCTAACTTTAGTTAGAGCATCCCTACTCACTCTGGGGGTGGAGTATCCCTTGGGAGCAACAAGTTATTATTTAGAAATGAATAATAACTGTGAAAGTGAACAAAATGTAAACCACAAATTTTGATACAAAAAGCTAATTTAGAAGTAACTTCCTATTCTCCATAGATTCTCCCAACGATTTCGTCAGTTCCATAGCCTTTATAACAATGGTACAGTTCTCAAGAGTTTTTGAAAGTCAGTTAGTCAGCTGTGTTTTCATTGTCATGTTTTGTTTCGTTTTGGTTTACTCCCTTTGTATCTGAGGATTACTTTGAGCTTCCAATCGTCCTGGCTCCACCTCCCATAACAGATGAGCACCAGCACACCCCCTTTATGTGCTACTGGGGTGGAACCCAGGACTTTGTTCATGTTGGGTAAGTGCTCCAACAACTGAGCCACATCCCCATCCCCTATCATTGGTTCTTAATGCCCTTTTGTTATTTTTTTAGAGTTTTATTTTATGCTACTAAGTAGTCTTACAAATTATATACTATATTCATACATTTTACATGAGTATTCTTTACATTTATAAATCATAAAAGTTTGTCTCTGTAAGTGAAATATACCTTTACATTGGCAAGTCCATAGAGTACAGAGAGGAAAGTATATACTCTAGTTGTTTTCTTTTCCTTCCTCAATCTCTAACACACCCGAACATCACCATGGATTCTTAAGCTATTCAGTGTTCACTAATGCTCTCTTTCTCTTATGCACACTTCTACAAGAATCTCCTTTAATAACAGTAAGTTCCTATAGTTCACTAAGCCTTCAGTCTTGACTTCTTTCACTTAGAGGACACATTCAATCCTTTACACTATATCAGATGCATTCTGTCCTTTTATTACATTAAGAAAACCTATTTTAAAGGGTGTAGAAATATATCTTAAGAGCACACAGACCTAATACATACATAGGTCATTGAAAATTATATGCAGTCTTTGGATTCAAAATGAGGGTTAAGTGTTGTTGTGTTGAATATACATATAAAATATAAACTAAATATGTGTTATTTAAAATGTGTATCTGCCAAAAGTGAAACCTGGGGCTGAGATACTTGGGCTATGCAAAGGGGTGGAGATTGAACATAGATTCTACCCATGAGATGGCAATTTTAAGAAACACTGAGGATATGAACTCACAGCAATGGTGACAGCATGCACAAGACCCATACAAGTGCAAGCCAGACAAAAACCCCTCACAGAAGTGGGGAAATGGGTAAGAAGCCCCAACCTTGGCTGAGAAGCTATTGGAAACCAATGACTATTGGGTGAGGGAGAGTTGGTTTTCTCTAAGGGAGTGACACTAGATAGGCTGACCAGGCTCCAGGGGATGTATTCATACCAAGGGACATTTGGGGACACAACCTTAGCTCCATAGGCCTTAACACATATGACAGGATGCATGGGATTCAGTAGGAGGGAGAATATGGGCAGTGAAGACATAGGAGGGGGTCTAAATATGACTAAGATGTATAAAATTTGTAGAAATTCAATTTAAAAATAAATAAAAATAAAGAAGCAAGGAGAAGAGATGCCTGCACCTTGCTGGAAAGACCCAAAGCAGCATCTGCACTCTGAGGACCCGCAGAACATCTGTGCCGAACACAATTGATTGAACAGAATGGTCGAACCACTGGTGCTCAAACAGCTGGACTTTCCAATGCTCTTTTATTTGGGGTTGAGATAAAGAACTTTTATTTTATGATAGTCGTACAGTTGTGGAACAATTGTGATGCCAGTACAGAGGGTCCCCATGTCCCCTGCATCTCTTCTCTCCCCATTAACATCTTGTGGAAGTGAGAATGCATTAACACAATGTAATTGTGTTCATTTGTCACAGATAACCGACCAGTGTCAATTCACAGCTATGAGCTGGAAAGCACTTTGCTAGTTTGTCCTAAACCAAAGTTCCCTTTGAGGGACTGTGTATTGCCATCTCATCTGCTTTGGCTCCTTTCTCTGTGATGCTCCTGATGGTCCTCGTTTTTGACTAGTGTAAGTTTTAGGAGGTGCTGGTGATACATTTTGTAGTGTATCATCACTGAAATTTATTTTTGTGTTTTCTTGCTTGTTTTCCTGTTACTATGCTAGGATGGAACCCAGGACCCAGAGCCAGTGCTTGTTAGGCAAGTGCTCCAACACCGGACTGTGCCCTAGCCTCTTAGTTGGGATTGGTATATTTGGTTTCCTGATACCCACACATCACTTTTTCAACTATAAATTTCATTGCTGGGAATTTCATTGCTTTCTTATTGACAGAGAAAGATCAGCTTTGAGGAGATTTCTGTCTCAGTCTCTACTGTGACCTTCTGTTCTCAGGTCAGTCTATTCTCATGGATAGGTATAGACATGCTAAAGTAAGCTGGTTTCCTTCAATATATTTACATAAGATTCCCCTTGCTTCTATTTCTGGGTATGCTGCCTCTTAAAGTGACCCCTAAGCTAGTTTTGTGTGACGACATTATGTTACATTGTTATGTTACAATGTTATGTTGCACATAACGTTGTCACATGTTTGTATCTTTTAACAAATATTGTTGTGATGGCTAGTCTTGGTTGTCAACTTGACTGTATCTGGAATTAATGGAAATGAGAGAGACTTTCTGGATTGGGTCATTTGAAGCTGGAAGACCCACCCTAAATGTGGGTATTACCTTCTGATGGTAGCCCATATAAAAGACTATGGCAGAAGGGAGCTTTTATTTTTTGCCTGCTTGCCTTCTCTCTCACTGGTGGTTTCATCTGGTTGCTGTGGCATTCTTTTGATGATACTAGAATCGATTGTTTTGGATTCCAACATAAACCGAAGACTAGCAGATGTCTAGGAATCCTTCAGGCCTTCAGAGCTAGATTGGGGCTGCTGCGACATCCAGCCATGTAGAATGAGCAACTACCAGATTCTCAGCCTCTCCAGCATGGTGCAAACATTGTTGAACTACACAGACTCTATCCTGTAAACTAATCTAACAAATCCATATGTGTGTGTGTGTGTGTGTGTGTGTGTGTGTATGTGTGTGTATGAATGCATATATTCATTTTATGAGTTCTGTTTCTTTAGAGAACCCTGACTGATATAATTCTATTGACATTTTACCTGCCAGGATTGGCTACGCATGTTAGGGTGTTAACAGAGGCAGCTGCAATTACAGGAGGAGGCTCTGCACACGCCCTTTACCCCAGGAGGCTGCCGCATGTGGCCCTCACTTCAGGCACTTAGAGGCATCAATTTACTGTTTCCCTGCTCTTGGGGAAACCTAGAATATATTCAAATGCCACTGTCCTGCTTTATATGGGATGGAGAAAATAAAACTATTCCATTGACCATCTAACAATGTACTGTTTTTATTTGGTGTTATGTGATGTGATTTTGTCTATGAAAAAGAGGAAAGTGAAGTAAGGAAATCTTAGAATCACAGAAATCAAAGCTGAACTTGCTCTTCGTTTTTTACTCATCTCCTGCTAGTACAGATTTTAAAGTCATTCAAACTTTGTATTATAAAATAGTGCAAAATAATATCGTTTAGAGAACAGGACTATAGACGTAGTTCAATGGTAGAGCACCTGCCACGTGTCATAAAGTCCCCAAGTCCATTGTGTGGCTTGGGTGTGAAGCACAAACATGTTTTCTTTCCCTGGAGCTGCTCCTACTCAAACTTTCAAACACAGCTCAATCAGACTCCTGCGTGTCTCCTCCTGCTCAGGTCCGAGATATTCTTCATACTTATCTGGCAGTTGTGTAAGTAATTACCTCTCCCTCCCCCGGCTCACCAATGCCTAGTCCTAAATAATCCAAATAAGCTTCCACTCTCAAAAAGCTTGCTATACTCACACATTTTGCCAAGCAGTATAATGGTCCAAGGCCCCAGGATTAGGTCAGGATGAGAATTAGCAGAGACCATCTCTCCAGGTACCACAGCTGTGATGGCCACCTTCCCTGTTAGGCTGAGTCTTCTCACAGCCAAGAGCACTGTAGGTCAAATAACCATCTGTGAGAGGAACAAAGGCCAACATGTATGTTGGAAGTCTAATTAGGGTGTGGGCAGAAGTATCCTGCCCTAATCTATCAAGTCCTTTAATTTCAACTAATTTAGGGAAAGGAATCCTGATAGCTGTGATTAAATTAAAGATTTAGAAATGGAGAGATTTCCCTGGATTATTCCAGTGAGCCCAACTGCTGTCACTGGTATCTTTGAGAGAGGGCTGGGACATTGATTACAGAAAGAAGAAGAAGTCATGGAGTCCTTGATGTGAAACTGGAGAGTTGAGGCTATAGGCTAAGGAATGTGAGCAACTTCCACAGGCCGGAGAAAGCAATGGGTGACTCTGATATGCCTTGATTTCAGCCCAGTGCTATGGATCTTGTAGCTCTAGGTCTGGATCTGGATGAGCATAAGGCTCTGTTAGTTGAAGCTGTCACATTTATGGTGACTGATTACATCAGCCAGCATTAACACATAGTCATCTTTAATGAAAAGGAATATGTTGATAGTGATTGGGTTGTCCATGGACACATATCCAGTCAGTGGCAAAACCAGGACATGGAAAGAGGCAATTTTCCCCAAAGTCATGGTGCTGAGCTGCCTATGCAGCCCTGTTGTCTAAGGCTGTAATGAGCGTTAAGCTGGAGAGGCAGTTGCATTGTAGGACTTGTAGATTTGGAGAACCCTGAACAAGATCTGGATGTCATCAAGCCTTACATGAAGATGGGTTATGGAGATGAGCAAAATCATGGAGAGGAAGGTCTCCTAAGCTTTCTAAAAAGGTCCAAGTGCAAAATGTGAAGGTGGACACATAACTGAAAGAGAAGAGGAAAAGGGAAGTGGAGGAGAGGGTGGCCTCAGACAGAGAAGGGAAGGGAAGATGATTTAACAGGAAATGAAGGCAAGGCCTGGATGTGTAGCTCAGCTGTAGAGCACTCTGGGGAAGGAAGGAAGGAAGGAAGGAAGGAAGGAAGGAAGGAAGGAAGGAAGGAAGGAAGGAAGGAGGGAGGGGGAGGGAGGGAGGGAGGGAGGAGCAAAGGGAAGAGAATAAGCAAAGGAAGAAGGAAGGAAAATGAAATTTTACTGTAACAATTTATCTATATATTTGTGATTTGTCCATATTCTATGTATGTTTTATACTTTAATGCAAATCCACTAAACATGCTACAGGAAACTTAAGCAAGGTAACAATGAAAATAATTCATTGTGTTATCACACGGTTCAGAGTCCTGATGAAGGCACATCCAAAATGTCCTGGAAGGGAACAGAAGTAGTGGCACTTTTATCTTAGGGGTAATCAATAGGTGTCTAATCAAATTTAAGGCCTGCTCAATAGGATGGAAATCATGCATAGTACTGTAAACATAGCCAAGTACACATGACTGGAAAGTTCATAGATCCTTGAGAAAAACCTACTTTCCTAGACCATTGTAATTTCTTACTATATTCTAAATATATATCCTTACATTTACAGACAATTGTACCTCTTACCACTTAACAAAGAAACATCTTTTTGCAACAGATGAAAATTATTACAAAGTTCCACAACTGGTCAAATACAGAGAATAAGTGACTGTGAGGTGCCCAGTCCTAAATGACACATCTACAATGCAACTTCTACACCTAAGACTCAGGGAACACAGAGGAGAGGGGACAAAAAGAATGTAAGGGTCAGAGGGACAAGATACCTGCTACTAGTCGAGGCATTCTAGAAGTGATAGGGAGTGAAATCTCCACAGTATGTTAATCAAACGAGATCTGCATAATGACAAAACTAGTTGACATGCCAAGGTGGATGGGGAAATGTCATGGGGTCCCACCTCAAGATGAAGAGTCACAGGCAATCAGTGGATGCTGAGGGAGGGAGAATCAGTTTTCTCCAGGAACTAGCTCCTTGAAAGGGTATCTAATCCCAAGTAGACAGCCCTAAGCACAGCTACACACGAACACTACTAAATGGACTCAGTGTATTGTATTTATCTTTCATCTCTCTATCTATCATCTATTTATCTATCTATCTATCTATCTATCTTTCTATCTATCTATCTATTATCTATCTATCTATCTATCATCTATCATCTCTCTATCATCTATCTATCTATCATCTATCTATCATCTATCTATCTATCATCTATCTATCTATCTATCATCTATCTATCTATTATCTTATCTATCATATCTATCTCTATCTATCTATTTATCATCTCTCTATCATTTATCTATCTATCTATCAATCATCTATCTATCTATCTCTCTATCATCTATCTATCTATCTATCCTATCTATCTATCTATCTGTCTGTCTGTCTGTCTGTCTGTCTATCATCTATCTATTATCTATCTATCTATGTATCATCTATCATCTTAATCTATCTATCTATCTATCTATCTATTATCTATCTATCATCTATCTATCTATATCATCTCTATCTCTATCATCTATTATCTATCTAAATCTATGTATGCATATGTAAGAATAATAATCTAAGAAAAGGACAAGAATTTGAGAGGGAGTAGGGGACATGAGGAGAGATGGTGGAGGACTGGGAGAGGTGGATAGTAAATAATGCAGACAGTACTTATGTCAAAAATAAAAATTAAAACATTTTAAGAAGTAAAGAGACCACAGAAGTCTCCTCCCTCCGTGGTGGAAACAGAGCACATTAAGGAAGAACACGCTTTGTCAGACATTTTGCTTTGTAAATAGTCAGTACATTTCTCTACGTTTATTTTTCCCATGAAATGAATGCCTTTCCTTTTGTGTGATAGCTCATAATTGTTTTTACAAGCTGAGTATTACTTTCCTTTCTTTTTAATCACCCACCTTGGAATGTTCACAAATATCCTGTTAATATGTTTTGTATTATTTCAAAAAGTATTAATGTCTGATTTGTAAGATAGCAATTTGCAAGTTCACAGTTTCTTCCTATTTTAAGGCTGAATGCAAGACTTGATTGCGTTTCCAGCTTCTTTTGCCCCTAGGAGATCCATTTCTGTTTTAAAGCAGTGGAAGGCTCTGAGCTTCTGGTCACTGAGTGGATTCAGCCTTCATATTTTCAATCCTTTTGACAACACATCCCCTTGTTCCACTTTTTCCTGCAGTTTTTATCTTTAATATTTTTTCAAATTAGCCTTTTTATAATAAATGCTTATCATAAATATTTTGGAAACACTCAGTTTTATTATATTGTCCTTAAACACCATTATCCATGTTTAATAAATGTTTTAATCTTAGCTATATATTTTTTTTCCAATTTTTTGCATCCTAACTGACTAGATTTGAGCAAATGTGGGGGGCATTGAAATGTACAAAAACAGGCACAAAGTTAGGGTCTTCCTTACTTGTGTGGGAAATACAAAGAAGAGGACTCCATGGAAAATGGAATCTGAGCAGCTAGAAATCAAGGTGCTCAAATGCTTCTCTCATCCCGCCCCCGTCCTCTGCTCCCGTCCCTTCCTTTCTCTCCCTCTCCCTTACTTTCTCCCATTGTGTCCTTTCCCTTTCCCTCCCCTTCCCTTTATCCCATTTTCTTTCTTCAGTATGATTTTATCTAATCATATAGTTGGTGAAATTATCCACTAAGGATTCAGCAACCATAACTCCACTGATGAAAGCCAAATATCTGAAGATTATGTGAAGTATCAAGATTTCAGGAAGGGAACTGGAGGGATGTCTTGTGGGAAGGAGAGCTTGCTGAACAAGTGTGAAGGCCTGAATGCAGATCTCAGGACCCACATTAAAAAAGCTGGGTGTGGCTGCGTGTGCCTGCACCACTGCGCCGTGAGTGTTGGAGAAAAGAGGACTGTTCGTCTACAGTCTAGTTCCAAGTCCCAGAGAGCCAAACTTAAGGGAAAAGGTGGACAGTGATAGAGGAGGCTGCCCATGCACACTCATGTTCACATATACCACACATACATGCCACAAACACACACCACAAGCATACATGTTACAGTCATGTATGCCACACCTATATATACCACACATACATATGCCACACTCACATACATCACACAGGCACGCACATATATACCCCTCACATATGCCACACTCACATTCATCACATACACACACTTGCCACAGTCACATATACCATTCTCACAAAGGTCACATTCACATACACTGAAACCACACTCACATAGTACACTCACATGTCACAATCATATACACCACACGTATGCAGCACTCATATACACCCCTCCTCCCCATACACATATGCCACACTCCATATACCATACACATGCCACATTCACATATACCACATACATATGTCACATTCACATACAATATAAGTTCACTCACATATTTCACACACACATACATATGTCACAATCATATCACATGCATTCATACAATACTCACAAATATGCAAACATACATATAGAAATATTTTAGAAAAAGAAATTTTAAAAACTTAAATAAATTTATAAATTAATATAGACATGGTTGCTGTCCATTACAATCTATCTAGGCTACTATAATAAAAGTAATGTCCAGGTCACTTTCTTTTTTAATATTTTGTTTATTATTTTTATTTTATGTGTATGAGTGTATTAAAAAGCTAGGCAAATAAAGCAACATGTATGTAAGTGTACTCATGTCATGCAGTACCTGCAGAAGTCAGAAGAGGGTATTGGATACCCTGGAACTGGAGTTACGGATGGTTTTTAACCCCCTGTGGGCTCTGGGAACTGATCCTGGGTCCTCTGTCAGGGCAGCCAGTGCTCTTAACTGCTAAGCCATCTCTCCAGCTTCAGTCAGGCTGCTTTCAGAGAGCAAGTATCTGTTTCGACAGCTCTGAGGCGTCAAATTCAGGGAGGAAGGGCACTCACACAGGGCCTGAGAGTGTCTGGATGGTCTTAGAGGGTCTGAGAGGAGTCTGAGGGGGTCTGAGAGAAACCGGAGGGTCTAGATGGGCTCAGCAGACACACCCTGCCATACCATCCTATGGCAGAAGGACTCAAGGTCATTCTCTAGGACATTTCGTATATGGAGGCTGTACTAGTTATTTTCCTGTTGCTGTGATTAGGTACTCTGACCAAAGCAACTTAAGGGAGAAAGGGTTCATTTGACCTACTGTTCAAAAGCAGTCCATCACAGTGGGCACGCCCTGGCTGCAGAAGCTTGAAACTGGTCACATTGCATCCACAGTCAGGAAGCAGAGAGATGAACACCGTTGCTCAGCTGACTTCTTCCTTCATCCAGCCGAAGACCCCAGCACAGGAATAGTGCCACCCGCATTCTGCACTGAATCTTTTCTTTCCATGATGTTCAGGAAAAATGCCACCCGTATGCAAAATGTATTGCCATGAGTGTGAGTTAATCTGATAAACCAAAAGTTATTTGCATAGAATAAAAACACTGAATATAATCATTCATAGTCACTGTGATTGGTGATGTTCCCTGGGTAATGATAACCCAAACAGAGAGTATACACATTGGGCTGGGACATGGCTCAGTGTGATATAAACACTTGCTGCAAAAGCATGAGGACCTGAGTTTGATCTCCACAGCCCGTATTAAAAAGCTAGGCAAATAAAGCTTGTAACCTCAGTGCTGGGGAGGCAGAGGCAAGAGGATCCCTGGGGTTTGCTGGCCATACAGCCTTGCTGAATCAGCGCAGGCTGGGCCAGTAAAGAGACACTGTTAAAAACAGTGAGGGGGATGGAGCCTGAGGAACAACATCTGAGGTTGACCTCTGGCTGCTACATGCACACATGTGTGCATGTGCACCTGCACATACATGAAAACACACATGCACACAAAGGAAGTAAGGCTAATAGTAGATGTTAGTTCCCAATACTGAGAGGAGCAGTTAGCCCAAAACAGAAGGACAGCAGGACAAGGAGCTGGTAGATGAGCTGTTTCTGCCTGTCTGTGAAGATGTTTTGAAGTGAGATAGGACCAGGTCTCCTCTTAAAGAATATGAAGAGTTTATGCCTGGAAAACAGAGAAGGAAGCCTGCTACTCCTGACTGAGAAAACGTTCCCATGCGAAGTCCTGGAGGAGATGGAGGCCGGTGTGACCCATTCCACCCTCTGGCATTGCCAGAAGAGGAGAAATGCAACAGTAGAGACTGCCCGTCTTACCAGCTGTAGAGTCTTCCTGTATGAGTGACTCATTTTGTTTTCACCTAGAAACTAAGCATTGAAGGTGTTTTCAACAAGAAAATGTCATGTGTATTGTGGAACAAGTTTGCTTTGTGTACTAATGACTTAATCTAGTGCTTTCTACCCATTGATAACCACATATAATGTTATTTTATTTATGGATCATGGAAGGCAATCTCTATCATTTTTAGAAAGACTAGAACATGATTTTTAAATGTGATTATTTTATGTAACTCAGTTAATCATGGGTGAAAAAGTGATCTTTTATCATGTTGGCTTTTCCAGGAAGACTTTGTAAAGCTGTTTTCCCAAGATCTAATTTTATTTCTATTTTTTTGCATTTGATTTTTACTACTTTGAAAGTTCGAGAAAAGATAGAAGATCATCAAGTTAATTTTAATTATTGTGACTCATTACAGCGGCAACTTTTGGAATTCCTGAACTATTACACAAAGGACATTCTAACTTGCTCAATTGATAGATATAAGAAAGATGAAAATATATTAACCTATTGATATGCTTGTGAGAGTTACTGAAGGAAGTGATCACAGTTCATAACAGGTCTGCAGCTAGGTTACTGGTGCTGTCGTGTGAGAGCATGTGTGTTAACCACTACTTACTACTGAGTTGTTTAAAACATTAGGGGCAGGGGCAGAGATGACCTTTTGAAGGCACGTGTCCCCTCTGTTCCCAGAACTGGGCTTTTTGCTGCAGCTGTCATAATGAGTGGAGCAAGGAGAGAGGCCTGAGCTTCGGGGCTGTAGCAAAAGAAGAGAAACAACTTACAAATTCAAACTAATTACCAAGATAGATGGACGTTTTTGTTAGCTTCTAACCAGTGATTGCTTAGGAAAAATTCAAAGCATGTAACTTATTTATTTTGAGTCCTTTGGTGATAAACAGAATGTTAACTGTAATTAGGGAAGAAACTACTATGTTTTGTCAATTAACAAAGAACTTCAGAGGTTAAGGGACAACTCAAATGTCAAAGGATACCATAATGTCACCCTTAAGGCTGACCTTTAGAGCGCATTCTCTCCTTTGCATATTTGTTGGATTTCCTTTCATCTGCCCGATTAGACATTGTATCCTAGCACATTGTTATTTTTTGCTATAAAGTTGAAAAAAATTCCAAATTCTTCTAGAAAGCGTTATTAAGTTTAAAATAAGCTAATGAGTTTCTCTAAAAATAATCGTGGTAGAAGGTGTTGGGGAGGGGAGGGAAAGTGACTTTAGTCATGAATAGATGGATGAAAAGCCAGTTTTTCAAGAATGGGGGGAATGAAAGCTGCGAGTCACAGGAACAGAGGGAGGCTGTCAACTCAGAACAGAGCTTCTGGCAATCTGTATTCCCCCCCCCGGGGGGGGATCATAGTCACCTTTATTCATGGCCTTGACCTCAACCTGCCCCTGAAAGATGAGACAACTCATCAGGCTTACTCTTTGAGATAGTGTCTCTGTAGCCCCAAGATGACGGACGGTGTGAACTTAATACACATTTAGAGAAATTAAGTGTTAAAAATAAAAAGCCGAAATGACATTACTTTTTCAGTATTTCCCTGACAGCTGTTTAGAATACAAGTAAAAGTAGTTCTATTCGATGTGGTGGTGTGATGCCACATTATGGTGATACTTGAATAAGGACAGCCTGACTCTTGGCATCCATTTTGACTAAGAGTGAAACTCAAACCACTCTCAGGCCTGTTCATTCAGCTTTCTCCCCAAATTGTCCTCTCAAACAAAGGCCTAGCTCCTGTTTTATTGAGACTGTACATCCAGCACGAAGTGGGGAAATTAAAGCAGACCCTTAGCAGACAAGGATTTTGCTCTTCCTGATGCCCACTGACCTACAATAACATACAAGTGTAAACAGATGTCATCATTCTAACCACATCTATTGCTGCAACCCAGATGGCATACTCTTCTACTTTCGGTCTTTCTGCCTGTCATAGGAGAGGAGCCTGCAGCCTAGTAAGCTTGTTTTACATTATAAACAAATTGAGTTGGTGTTCCAGAAGTCATTCCTATAAGAGAAGCATTCATTGTTTAGTTTTGTTTTTAAGATTTTATTTATTTATTTCTTTTGGTGTTTTGAGATAGGGTCTCCCAATAGTCACAGCTGTCCTGGAACTCCCTATGTAGATCAGGCTGGCCTTGAGTTCACAGAGACCCTCCTGCCTCTGCTTCTTGGGTGCTGGGATTAAAGACCTGAGTCGCCATATCTTGTTGGGCTCTTAATTTTGGGGGGAGAGATTTGTTTTTTTATTTTTAGGTGTGTGTGTGTGTGTGTGTGTGTGTGTGTGTGTGTACATGTGCATCTGTGTGTGGGTATGTGCATGTGTATCTGTGTGTGGGTATGTGCATGTGAGTGCAGCTGCTTTCAGAGGTCACAGGTGCTCAGTCTCCTGGAGCTGGAGTTACAAGTGGCTGTGAGCTACTAATATGGGTTGCTGAGAACTGAACTTGGGACCTTTCCCAGAGAGCAGTATGGGCTCTTAATTGCTGAGCCATCTCTCCAGACTTTGTTTAAATTTCAGTTAATCAACAGAGTTTGTTCCACTCACTTAAACACATGGTAGTGGTGGTGGGGGGGTGAATGGAAGACAATCAGATGGATTTGGGGTAGAGACTACCAAAGAGAAACTGATTTTCTTTAGAATTTCTAAAAAGGTTTCATTTTATTTTTAGTCATGTGTAAAGTACCTATGTGTGAGTCTGTATACAGGAGTGCCAATGTCCTTAGACGCCAGAAGAGCACGTCAGATTTCCTGAAGCTGGAGTTACAAGCTGGTGGTCCTAAGCCATCCTACATGGGTCCTGGGAACCAGCCTCAGGTCTTCTGCAGGAGCAGTGTTTGCTCTTAAGCACTGAGCCATCTCTTCGGCTCTAAGCATTTGATTTTAACTTCACATTTTAGGTTTCAAATATCCATTACCCATTGACTAGCTTTATCACATTATTAGACACCATTTCTTCTGAAAAGATTAATCAAGGAACTTCACATTGCTAGGCCAGAACACTGGTTGTTCTTGCAGAAGACCTGGGTTCAAATCTTAGTACCCACATGGCAGCGAACAACTATCCATAACCTCAGTTCCAGGGGGGTGTCCAACACCGTCTTTTGTTCTCCATGAACACTGCATGACACAGTGCACCTGTATATATGCAGGCATAACACTCATACACATAAACTAAAAATAAATAAATAAATAATATTTAAAAGAAATTTTACATTGCTGGGATTGGTGGCATATGCCTTTAATCCCAGCTCTTGAGAAGCAGAGGCAGGTTGAGCTCTGTGATATCAAGGCCAGACTGGTCTACATAGTGAATTTCAGGTCAGCAAGACCTTAAAAAACAAAATACAAAATCAAAGAAAATTTACATTTCTAAATACTTAATTGTGAACATCTATATTGCGTCCTTTTTTCCTAAATGCACATTAAAAACCCTTTCACGTGGCAAGTTTGCTTTGATAACAGCACACATAATTGAGAAATTTCCACTGTGTTCCTGTCTTCATGCCCAGCCATCACTCTGGCACAAAGATCACAGTTGCCTCAACTTGTCATCATCCACTGGAGGCCTGGGGCTGCTTTAACTGTTGTCAACTGCTCCAGTGGAGGCAGCTTAATGAGTCAGGTTGTTAGCCTTCCCTGGGCCTGAGGAGGAGGCTCCAAACTCCTGGACTCAAACTCCCAACTCCTCCAAACTCAGCAAAGGCTGAGATCTTGAAGAGAGAAGCCAAGTGTCCTCTTCCTGTATGGGGCACCTAGGACAGATGGCAGGTTCTGGGACTGTGCCATAGACTCACACTCAGAATCCCCGCTGAGCAGGAAGGCAAGGACCACTCCTTATTTCCTTTCCCCTGTTCCATTCAAGTGGAAAATTCCGAGACTCCACACAAAAAGGGCTCTGGAGATAACTCAGTTGGTAAAGTGCCGTCCCACAAGCTTGAAGACCAGAGTTTAATTCCCAGAACATGCATTAAAAAGCTAGGCGTTGTGGCATGGGCTTATAATTTCAATGCTGGGGAGGCCAGGCAGAGTCAGGAGGATTCCTAGGGCTCACAGGCCAGGCAGCCTAGCTGAATTGGTAATCCTCAGTCAATTAGAGACCAGTACTTAAGAACAACGTGATGGCTCCTGAGGAAAGACGCTGGAAGTTGATCCTGACGTGTACACACGTGCACATACATTAAAAAAAATAAGCAAATTAAAGGAAATAAATTCAAGGCAGGAGATGAAAGGAAAAATAAACTATTAAGACTAAATTTGATAGCATCTGGGTAGGTTACATCCTGGAGAAAATTAAATTTAATTCAGAGCCTTATAGAAATGTGTCTTTTCCCCAAAGCACATTGTCCTGATCAATCTTATGCTCACTGTGGTTAGAACAATGCATGTATTACCATAGAGACTAATTAGCTAAACATCCTTATTCACAGTTTGAGGCATATAATTAATACTGAAACAAGTAAGTGATTTTTTTCCCCCTGTGACAGTTAGTAGTCCTTAAACAGAGTGTTAAAGAAACCTGCCTAACAGGGAAAATTTGATGAACTGGAATGTGTTCAGTGGAGAAATTCTGCCCATGGAAATGAAGACAGTGTTGGGAGAGTGAAGAGGCCAGAGAACATCAAAACTCAGGCCCACACTGTCCCCTCTGTGAGATTTAAATCAGTTTGATTTGATATGAGCTTCCTAAATTGAATTCTACTGACTGAGCAAGTTCAAAGAGGAGGTAGGAGGCAGTAACATGTTGCAAAGTTATGCCCCCATTTCAAATCAATCCAAAGTTATGCACCCCGTTCCAAATCAATCCAAAGTTATGCACCCCGTTCCAAATCAATCCAACTCTACCACCTGTAGCACATATGCTCCCATATTTGGGGTTTTGTCAATGGAAGAGCAGGAAATCCCAGCTGGGAAGGCCACCAGCAGTCATCAAACCATTGAATCCTCGAGGACGGGGAGAACATTTTATTTATTTATTATTTTAATTTTATGTGTATGAATGTTTTGTCTTCATGTATGTGTCTCCACATTGTACAATGCCTATGAGGTCAGCAGAAGGAGTAGGATTCCTTAGAATTGGAGTTAAGGATGGTTGTTAGCTGCCATGTGGATACTGGGAACAAAAACTGGGTAATCTGTGAGACCAGCCAGTGCTCTTAACCACTGCCACATTTCTCCAGTTCCAGGAAATTTTTTTAAAAACAGATATTTCCATTATTATATTTTAATAGTCCCCTGTCTCTTTCTATTTAGAAATCAATAAGCTACTTTTGAGAGATTATAAATCCCACACTCTTAAGTAAATAGTTTGGAGTTCCTCTCAGTACATGGCCAGAGTAAAGAAAAATAGGTAAACATGCCTTAACAGCTTTATCAGAGCATCAATCCTCCTTAAATCTACCATAGGCACTTGAATCCTCAGTGGCTATTCCCCTCCTTTCTCCTTTCTCCTTCCTTCCTTCCTTCCTTCCTTTCTCCTTCCTTCCTTCCTTCCTTCCTTCCTTCTTTCTTTCTTTCTTTCTTTCTTTCTTTCTTTCTTTCTTTCTTTCTTTCTTTCTTCTTTCTTTCTTCTTCTTTCGGAGCCAGGGACTCGTCTTCAGACCCAGTTTAGGTAATCTTTGTTATACTTCTCCAAAAGCATTAGAGTTTCATCTATAGTCCAGAGACATCTGTCTTATAGACAACATGAGCTCTAAATAATAAAGTAAAATACATTCTCATTTTACTGTTTCCAGAATAATTTTTCCTGTTTTAATTTAGCAAATCTGATATGGAAAAATCCCGAAGGAAAGTGGAACAAGCCAGAAATGGCTGGAGATCACTTGTCTATAAGTCATTCTCAAAACCACTTACTCAGCTTTCTGCGTGGATGGAGTGTATGAGTCAAAGGCTGCACTGTGACATGCCACAGATGTTTAAGGTGTAATGTTGGCTCTATCTGTTCTTCATATTTTTATTTTATTATGTATGTGCATCCATATCCTCATTTTATATAGTACATAAAACCACTTCGTGTCATATGTGCAGACACCCCAAGCTAGCAACGTAAGTTGGATTAAAGTTCAGTCTCAGCTGTCTCTACCAGAAACAAATGTAAGAGGGAGGGAACAGCTAACATGTCACTGTGAAGTCCAGCCCATCTTTCCTTCTGAGCCTGACAGCTGTCTTTGAATACCTGAGAAGGTGATTGGTATCTTTTAGACCCTGATTCTTTTTTAAAAAATATTTTATTTGTTATTTTTATTTTATGTGTATGTGTGTATTGCCTCCATGTAGGTAAGTGCACCTGTGTTGTACAATGCCCACAGAGGACAGAGAGGCTGTTGGATCTCCTGGAACTGGAGTTAAGGACAGTTGTTAGCTGCCATGTGGGTGCTGGGATTTGAACCCAGATCTTCTGCAAGAATAATCAGTGTTCTTAACCACTGATTCATAATATACCCGCTAGTGGACATACACTAGGCAAATGACTTAGGAATCACAAAGTTGGTAGCATTTAAGTTTTGAGTACTTTGAAAAGAGAGTACTAAGAACCTTTGCTGTTCTTGACAGCTTCAGCAGAGCCTGCCTGAGTGATATTAGGATTAACATTCTAGGGGAGCCCAGGAGGTCATGTCATATCATCAGTCAAAACTTCTTAAATATGATGGAAGAGTTCCCTTAGAAAGGCATGCAGGAAACTGGGGCAACATCAGGGCTCCCTTCACTTCCTACACTTAGGTAAAGAATGACAGGATCCCAAAGTTAGATAAGATATTACCACTGTTCTCTTGAGTGGACATTGCAAGCCTAGAATTATTTTTGGCCTCCACAGAGTGACAGGAAGCCTGCCCTGGGGGCTAGGGGAAGCAGTACATTCAACAAGAATGTTCTTAGAGGATACTGGGCCTTGTGTACTGGGGTAGACACTGTGGTGCACACAAAGGCAGTTCAAACACACTTCTATTTATTCAGAGTGCAAAAATACAAGGGAATATGGGCCACCGAAAATATGAGGGAATATGAGCCATCTATCTGGATGTGAAATGAAGTGATGTGGCCGTGGAAACCAAGTACAAATTGGAAAGGAAAAGTCCATGCAACTGGAGACTTTAGAGGCAAGTTTCAGAGAGCCAAGATGAACTAGAACTGGGGCTGCAAGCACAGCAGAGCTTAGTCAGATGAACTGTAATCCCTGGACAGTGGCCTGCCTTTCCTGTCCTCTCCCCCCTTGTGCTTGCTCTGCTCTGCACGGCTCATTTACGTACCTCACACCTGACTTCCACAGTCCAGCTCTGCTAAACCCTACCACAGTTTGAATTTTAAGAGTGAAACCCATCTCTAAAAGTACCTTATCTGCTTCTCTAATAACATGACATTCTTAGGTTATCAGAATCCAATGCAGTTTAACAATTCATGTTTGCAATTATTTTTTGTGTGTATACGTGTGTTCATGTGGGTATATGTGTGGGGGTGTGTGCACTTGCACTTAGATGCATGTGTGGGTATACCTGTACACGGGCGCACGTGTGTGTGTGTGTGTGTGTGTATGTGTGTACCCGTGTACACGCGCGCACGTGTGTGTGTGTGTGTGTGTGTATGTGTGTACCCGTGTACACGCGCGCACGTGTGTGTGTGTGTGTGTGTGTATGTGTGTACCCGTGTACACGCGCGCACGTGTGTGTGTGTGTGTGTGTGTATGTGTGTACCCGTGTACACGGGCGCACGTGTGTGTGTGTGTGTGTGTGTATGTGTGTACCCGTGTACACGCGCGCACGTGTGTGTGTGTGTGTGTGTGTATGTGTGTACCCGTGTACACGCGCGCACGTGTGTGTGTGTGTGTGTGTGTATGTGTGTACCCGTGTACACGCGCGCACGTGTGTGTGTGTGTGTGTGTGTATGTGTGTACCCGTGTACACGCGCGCACGTGTGTGTGTGTGTGTGTGTGTATGTGTGTACCCGTGTACACGCGCGCACGTGTGTGTGTGTGTGTGTGTGTATGTGTGTACCCGTGTACACGCGCGCACGTGTGTGTGTGTGTGTGTGTGTATGTGTGTATACCTGTACACGGGCGCACGTGTGTGTGTGTGTGTGTGTGTGTGTGTGTGTACACCTGTACTTGGATGAAGGTGTAGGTATGTGTGCACCTGCACTTTGGTTTTTGTGTATGTTGAGGGTAGAAGTCAACCTCTGTTGTTCTTCCTCAGGGTTATGTACTTTTTAAAAAATCTTTTCTTTCTTTTCTTCTGAGACAGGAACTTGCTCACTTGGTAGGCATGCTGGCCATGGAGCTTCCTAGATCCATCTGACCCCATCTCCCTAGCACCAGGATTACAAGTGTACACTACCACACTGGACTTTTTTTTATTTTTTTATTTTTTAGAAGAAGCGTTTCATTACAGCTTTAACATACTCAATAACAATTTCCAGAACAAAGATACATCTCTTTCAAAAGTGGCTATAAAATTTTTAGCTTCATAGTTAAATTAATACAGTCATACAATACTGAACTCAGTATAAACCCTGTAAGACATAAAATTGAATGAGCTTTTAATCTTTAAAAAAGGTCTTCATTTTAATTTATACTGTTTCTTACAGAAAGACTCATTGTTTTTGCTAATAACACTTAGATGTTGGCGCATGCATCTCTAACCTGTGTGTATCTGATTATTACTAGTCAAGGTTGGTTGCACTCGGATCCTTGGCACCTGTGTATGTCTATAAAGTCATCGGGTAGATTTCAGTGGTAATGTTTATCACCTCTACTACTTAACATGATGTAAATTTTTATGCTTTCTCCTCAAATATAACTCATTTTTTAAATTGGTTGATTTTTGTGTGTATATCACACAGAACATCCCACACAATCTTATTCATCTATATACCCACTTCCCAGATGGCACCTCCCATAGCCTCCCCCCCGACTAGAGCCCTTTTACTCTGTCTTCCCTGCTACTGTCCGCTGTGGTGTCGGCACTCCAGCCATTCCCCCAGACTTTTGAATACGTGTTTTCTGGGACTCCAACTCGGTTCCTCATGCTTGCATAGCAAGCATTTTACCCACAGTGCTATCACCCTAGCTCCTTACCTACTGAGGTAAGCCAGCATGTAACCCACCGAGCCAAATCCCTTTCCCTAGGAACATGATTATTATTTTTTTAACTTTTACAAAAGCTTTATTGAGAATTTCATACACACATATGAGGTGTTTTGGTCAAATCCATGCTCACTCCCTCCCTTCCAACACCTCCCATGTCTCCCCATCACTTTTTTCTTTTTCTTTTCTTTTTTTTCTTCTTTCATTTATTTGTTTTTATGGGGCTTTTGGTTACGCTAACATTCCCCCTCTAAAAAGGTAGCTCTAAAATCTTTTAAGGATTAGCTACAAGCTCCCAAATACTTTTGACATTTTTGGCCTTTGGAACAGAGTATGTTGCTAACAGTCCCAAGGACATTTTGACTTTTAGCCAAGAAACTGGCTACTTTTCTTTGGGGTCTTTTAACCCTAACTGCTTAGCAAATTCCTACCTCCTATTCTTATCACACCATCCTCTGAAGGGGTTACCCAAATTACCAATAGGGAATAGGGACGCAGACTACTCTGGCTTTTTCCATGCTGAGCAGGGACGCAGGGTGAGGCAATATGGAGTACCACTTCACTGGGTCTGTATAAAAGACCCCCAAATTGCATAATTCTTATCTCTAAGGGGAAAAGAAAGTCCTTGAATCATGAATAGGAGATGTGAAGGAGAAGGAAAGGCAAGAGTAATTAGCATTACAAGTTCTAGACTGGGAACTAGAAAAAAGTCAGAACAGGGCACTTTCCAAATGTTCACATGAGTATCCACTGGAATTTCTTGACAAGGGCTTCCAAAAGCATCCCTCTATTGTGTTCTTCCTCCTTTTTCTTTTGTCTTCCAAGACTGGACTCTAGAGTGGATTCAGGATTTGCTTTCAGGAATTTTAATAGCTGTTGGAGTAGTTAGAATCAGTGTCAGCCTCAAAGGCTTCTAAATAGGGGGAGAAAACAAATTTATCCATCATTTTAGAACAATAGCTGGTTGTCTCCCTTAGCTACAGGTGGGCACTACAGTATTGGAGACCAAGATTTGAAGTCTTACATCTGAGCAGCACTTTCTGGTTAGGAACAAAATCATCAATGAGAAATAATTGTCTAACTTTTATGTAGACTTCAGCCTAATGTCTGGGAAGTGTAATCCCTTGAACTCTTAAAGAAGTATGCTGATGAGTTTACTCTTTGGTTATACGTTCCTTTTGGGTGTTTAAGACCATACAGTTGGCCCAAATAAATCAATTTATTTTTACACTTGAGGTCATTTGAAGATCTGTTCCTCAGGGGTCACATGCACTTGGAGGAGCTTCTGGCTCCTTTCTTTTACCAGTTCCATCTCTGTGAAGATAAGTCAAAGGTCCTATTCGACCATGTTGGGCTTCACGTGGAAGCATGAAAGAGATGTTTCCTCTAAGTTGACCCTCCCCTTTGTAGACTGGACACTGGTTCAAGTCCATCTCATGGGGTCTCTGTGTGGAACATGATTTTTTTAACGTAAATCCTTTCTATAGACCTTGCATGACAACTACCCAGAAAGTTCTCTCCTATGTATATGTTCATTTAATGTTACCGCCTTATACCATTTGAGAATAAAATCATGCAACTTCTCTCATATTGTACCAAAAGTAGAATTAAAAATAACATTTCCATACACAAAACATAAATCGTCAAGAGTTAGTAAAAATTAGTAAGGAGCAATTATATTTAAATACTACAAGTTCAAAGCAAACAGTTTTTTTTTTCTTTTAGATGGTCTAAAATAATCTTGCAAAGTTATTTCACATTTGAAGAAATGCTTAAAATGTTCTACAAAAGCAATACAAGCAATATTAATTGAAAGAGAAGTAAATTTCAAGGAAAAGTAGAGGAAATTTTCATGAGTATAAAGCTGTGTAGGGAGCTGAAGCTTCAAGCCCCTTTCCACACAGAAAGAGTAAGTGATGAACACAAGCACCCATCTTCAGGGACCCTCCATGTCTTCTGGCTGGTGTCTTAGTCTGATGGGTTACTGTGACAAAGTGCCACAGCCCAAGGGGCTTATAAGCAATAGAAGTTATTGTCCTATGTTTTGGAACTTGGATGTTCAATCATGGTACATGCAGAAGAGTTATCTGCATGGAAAGCTGACCCCTGGGATGAACAAGGTCCTTGGGTATCTCTGACTGAACATGAATTCCCCTGATGAAATCCCCACTCCTGATCTCAACACTTTCACACTTGGGTTAGGACTTTATGATTTGGGGGAACACAAACATTTAATATTTATTCATTCACTTATATTTTTATTTTATGTGTATAAGTGTATTGCCTGCATGTAAGTGTACCCATGTTATGCTATGCCAACAGAGATCAGAAGAAGATGTTGGATCCTCTGGAACTGGAGATATGGATGATTGTTAGTCACCATGTGGGTGCTGGGACTCGAACCCAGGTCCTCTGCAAGAGTAGTCAGTGCTCATAACTGCTGAGCCAACTATCTAGTCCTAGAACACAAACATTTAAAGTTTATCAAACGAGTAAGTACATTTTCTTAAAGACACTGTCATTTGACTTGGAAAGTTCAAGTGCTTTATATTTTTCATGCCTGACTCCTCATCAATGTAGTGCTATGCTTTCTTAATATCAGTTTCTCATTCTTCACCTCAGAGAAATAGTCCCAGTTCTTGAAAAGGTGTAGACATCTTCCCTAGAAGTGGGGTCCCTGGGAGAATTTACATATAACCTCCAACTCTTCCAGCACAGCACTAGAAACAATCAGTCACCTTACAAAAGAAGCTATGTTTTGGTTGTCAAGGTAACCACAGTGAAAGTAGAATAGCCAAAATAAAGCAGAAGATAGAGAGAGAGAGAAATATGCAGGTGTACATGGGTCCTCCAGCCCTGCACTCCATGGTACTGTCCACTTCTCTTAATGACTAGGGTATTTACTGCTTCCTGTTTTACTATAGTCAGGGTAACAGACAGAACATTCCCACCTGCCTTTCAAATCTTAGACCCAGACTGGCATAGCAATAAATTGGCTGGAGTTAGTAGATTTTAAACCCCAGGCACATATGTGGTACCTGATTTATGATTCCTACTGCCGAACACATTCTGTGAGAGATTATCACAGGTCTCAAGTGACCAGGGATGGCCCTCACCATTCACATGTAACAGATACACACAAGTGAAGATTGTCACAGGTCTGGAGTGACCAGGGATAGCCTTCTACCATTCACAACATGTAACAGATACATGTAAGTGAAGAATGTCACAAGTCTAGAGTGACCAAGGATGACCTTCACCACTCATGATATATAACATAACAGACACGTGGAAGTGAAGAGCTATTTAGCAACTCACATGAACTGATTTTGTGTGGCTCATTTTTCTCCTGTGATTTTAAATACCAGTGTGTGAGTTTTAAGACAAATTTATCCTCTAAATAAGATTTTAAAAGATAAATTTGTGTTTTCTTTTTCCCTTCCTCTGTCTGTCCGTCCCTCCCTCCCTCCCTTCCTTCCTTCCTTTCTTCCTTTTTTTCTTTATTTCCTTTCGAAGTGGTACACAAAGACTTATGCTGCAGAAAATAATAGAAATACTCTTGTTTATGATAATTAAATGGTTTTCTCATAATTTATCAGACCTGAGGGTTTTTCTTCCACAGCATTGCTGTTGAATGCAAAAAATGAAAGCTTGTGGTTGACACTGGGAATTATTATTTGGACTTGTAACACATCTATTCATTTCTCTTTTGTCTGGAGTCAGGCTGGTCCAGAACTTGCAGGCCTGAATTAAAGATTGGCCTCAAACTTGTGATCCTCCTCTCAGCCTCCCAAGTGCTGGGATTAAAGATCTGCACTACCGGCTTAAGTCATTAATTATTTGCATAACATTTTCAGTGATGGGACTACTGGACACCTCAGCTGTTCTCACCAACTGACTAAGAGTGGTAGACAGTCTGGCATCAAAATCCAGGGCTCTCCAGCCGAAGAGATCACCTCAGTTTGGTTTCTATTGAATAAGATCATGAATATTCCCACTTCACAGTTTACAATAAGGCAAATCTGCACTGAGGTTATCAAGGAAGTGAGTGTTTGATATCACCATGGGGTCTAAGCCCTGGGATCTAAGTTTTTGCAACAGTCAGTCAGTCAGTCAGTCAGTCAGTCAGTCAGTCATCAGAAGTAACCCAAAAACATGTAGGCAAAGTAGTACAACAGAGATATTCAGAAAATCCTGGGTGAGAGTTCAATCCCTGCTCATAGGGATGGTTCTCATTCCAGCTCACCAGATAGCACACTACTGGTGATCTGTGGTAACATCAGAGTACAGGATGGAAACCAGAGAAACACAAACTTTGTTTTGTTTTCACCTTAAATTGTTGATTCCTGCATCCCCTGAACATCTGATGAAACAAAATGTGTTTTCATTATATTCTTGTAACATACTCATGTGAGCAGTTGGTACAGGGTAAAGAAAGGAAGAAAAATGAGAGAAAGAATAGAAGATATCAAGGATGAGATGGTTTAAGGAAGAAAAGGCAGAGAAAGAATCAATGGCACAGTTTAAAATGCAGAGGTTTCTTCAGGCCACTTTAAACATTCAGCATGTTGCTTGTTTTCCAGAACTAGCTTCTCTTCAGTGTTACTTGGTTCACCATGCTCTGAAGCCTAACATCCTGCTCACCTGTACAGTTCCACAAGACATAGCCAGGATGATTCCCGAGGAGCTAATGGAAAGCATTTCCTCATCCATGTGGGAATGGATGGAGGTTGGGAATAATTTTCAGTTAAAGATATATAGACATATCCCTGTCCAAAACCACTCACTTGACTCATACCAGAGAAAGAACTGGAAGAACTGAAGTCTGTGCAGAACATTTTGAACTGAGCTGTGCCTTAGACCCTCTTGTCTGCTGTAGTGGGAAGAACTGTCTGCACTGGCTGGACACAGCTCACCCTAGTCTCCTGTCTCCCTGTCTCATGACAGAACTGGAACGCATAACTCCTTTAGGAGTTATTTATGACTATCTATTACTCCTGTGCTTCTTGGTAAATCATTGTAAAACTATTAGGGACAGTAAATGAACAATTCTAGCTCCATCTTCCAGGATCCAACTTTGTAGAGCAGTGAGAGGGAAAGAGGTTGAAAACTGCTGAGAATTTCCGAGATCATTGCTAAGATCAGATCTAAATATTGAGCTCAAACAGTCATAATTTTTGTATTTTCTTGAGACAGGCTCTCATGTACTCCAGGCTGGCCTGGAAGTTGCTGTGTAATTGAGGATGATCTTGAAATTCAGATCCATTGGCCTCTACTGCTTAAATGCTGGGTTTATAGGCCTGTACTACCCTACCCGGTTTATGTGGTGCTGGGGATCAAATACAAGGCTTTGAGCATACTAGGTAAGCACTCTACCAGCTGAGCTTAGAATCTGAAGCTTGAAATTCATTAAGTGTGCATGTTTCTCTGACAAACACATGGATAAGAAGCACACTTTAGCATGAGGTTCTATGTCAGTTTGTAAGCCACAGCTCATGGATCAAATTCAGATTGTGATCTATTTTTATGCTTCCAGAGAGTCAGGAATTGTTTCAAAATATTTAAATAATTGCATTTTGCATGGTTTTCCAAAGTACCAACATAATAGACTTAATGTTGCTTTATCTACCCACAAAATTTAGAATATTTTCTCTCTGGTCCTTTATAGGAAAAGTTGGCAGATTATATTTCAAATCTTAGCAATTTGGTATATTTGAGGTGGTTAACAATATCAAGCAACCACAAAACACAAATGGCTAAGAATGGATATACTTTAGTAATCTATTTTCTAACAATTACAACAATTATGCAACCCAAAATCATATGGCACAGTCGACATAAAGCTACCCCAAGCATAGAGCTATACAGGGAGTCACACGGTGGGCTGGGCTTGATTTGATGGTACAGAGTTTTGGATATTAGGTTTCTCTATTAGGCAGAATCAATATTTATGAAAAAGAATTTTCTACTGAAATTATTTCTGTCTGTACAATGAGGCAGTTAACTGAAATAAGGGTTGCAATCCTAGTGGGAAGGAAAATGAATAATTTATTTACTTTCTTGATAGAGAATCAGAAATTTTGCAATATACTAGGAGACTGGAATAGGAGACAAAGGACTTTGGCATCTGAAGCCCAGGTATGCTGATAGTAAAAGTGGATGAAGGAACTGCACACATTACAAGGGAGATGCCATCCTCCGTACTTCCTCCCTTGTTCCTGGCTCATTTTTTCTTCTCTCTCTTTTCATGTGTTCCTTCATCCCTCCCTTCCTCCCTCTCTCCCTCATTCTTCCTTCCTGCCTTCCTTCTTTTCTTTCTTTCTTTTCTTCCTTCTTTCTTCCTTTCTTTCATTCTTTCCTCTCTTCCTTCTCTTTTCCTTTTTGATTTTTTTTTCTAATTTAAAATTATAAACTTTCTCATTGTAAACTAAGTCAGAGTCTGAGGACTGTGAAGTACTAAAATAAATAGCAACCAAGGCAGCTATGTTATCCTGAGGACACTCAGAGATCTTAACTTTTCAAGTTATACAAACAAGTGAAAGTTGTTGTTTTCAACTGATTTCAACTTAGGTTTTTGAATCGCCAGGTTTAAGGAGCTTCTTTCTGTGTTTTTTACTGCTCCAGAGATAAAATTTGACATAGTAATGTGGGTAAGGTGCTTTGTGTGTCATCACTACTCAAATGTAACCTAGCAACAGGTAAAAAAAAACTTTACTTTTACCATTTCTGCCTATAGCTTAATCTACAACAATCCTTCAAAAAACACTAGCAATTTTTACAAAATAAATCACAATGTAGGTAGTGGAAAGTTCCTTAAAAATCTATCCAATATTTCTAGTTTACCTGTTGCAATAGAGAATCTATTATTATTATTATTATTGTTATTATTATTATTAATTAGGATATCATCTATTCCATTGGACAAAACCTGCTATGTAGCCAAGTATGGCCTTGAACTTCTGATCCTCCTGACTCTATATCCCAAGTGGTAAGATGGTGGGTTCATCACTATTCTAAAATCAAATGGGGATGGGGATGGAACTCAGGGCTTCATGCATGCTGGACAAAAATTCTACCAACAATTATATTTCTAGCCTGGCATTGCTGATAATGAAGAAGTCAGGCCTCTATTCTTCACTGTCCTGGAAACAACCTCACTCAGTGCTCTCACTCAATAGTGAGATGATATTGCTATGAAAGACACTATCATAAAGATTTTTTAAAATTTTCTTTACTTTTATTATGTAAAGAAGATGAGGCAAGAGGACAAGCCAGGACACCCAAGGCAGGAACTTTGCTTGGTGACACTTTGAAATTTCACAGAGACATTTTTGTTTTTTTTTTTTTAGAACTCTTGACACCTTCATCTGGAATCTGGAGGCTTCTAGAGGGCTTCATCTGGAATCTGGAATATTCTAGAGTCTTCTGGAATCTGATGATTCTAAAGGCTTTGTTTAGAATCTGGAACTGTCTAGAGATTTCGCTTGAACTCTTAAGGCTTCTCGAAACTATTTCTTTACTCTGGGGGATTCTAGAGGGTTCACCTAGAATCTGGATACTTCTAGCGGCTTTGTCTGAAATCTGGAGGTTTCTAATAGCTTCACCTGAATGCTGGAGGTTTCAAGAGTTATCACCTCATATCTAGAATCTTTTAGAGACTTCAATTGAAACCTGGAGGTGTCTAGAAGTTTCATCTGCAGTCTGGAGGCTTCTAGGTTCTTCATCTAAATTCTGAAGACTTCTAGAACTATAATTCAGAAGCCGTAGGCTTCCATAGGATTCTTTTAGAGATTTATAAATGCTTTGGTGAAAAACAGGAGGTTTCTAAGAACTTCATCTGTACTAGGGTGTTTTCTAGATGCTTCATCTTGTATCCATAGGCTTCTAGAGGGTTCACCTGAGATCTGGAGCATTTCAGAGGCATACTTGTAATCTGGAGGGTTCTAGAGGCTTCCCTTTAACTCTGGAGGCTTCTAGATTGTTAATTTTGTTTCTGGAATATTCTAGAGGATTCACCTGGAGAATTTTAATGGCTTTGTTCAAAATATGAATGCATGTAGATGCATCATAAGTGATTAGAAGCATAATATGATCTCTGGAGGCTTTCTGAGGTTTTATCTGGAATACAGAGTTTTTAAAGGTCTTCCTCTAGAATCTTGTCTAATTTGGAGACTTCTAGAGGCTTTATCTTAATTATGGAGCCTTCTAGAGCCTTAATCTGGAATCTGGAGAATTACAGAGGCTTCTAAAGGCTTTGTTAAAAAATGGAGGTTTATAAGGGATTCATCCCAACTCTGTGGAGGATTCAAGAAGCTTCATCAGGTATTGCTAGGCTTCTAGACATTTACCATGTGATATGGAGGGTTTTAGAGGCTTCATTTGAACTCCTGAGGCTTCTAGAGGGGTCCTTTCTGTTCTGGATTCTTCTAGAGGCTTCATCAGTTTTCAGAAGCCTCTAGAGCCTTCACCTGGAATCTGAAGAATTTGAGATTTTTGATCTGGTTTCTGGTGCATGTAGATGCTTCATATCAAATTTGAAAATTCTAGAGGCATTACCTGAACGGTGGAAGCTAGTATAATCTTCATCTTGAATCCCAATGTTTTTAAAGGTCATTCATATGGAATCTGGAGGATCTTGAGGCTTGTCGGAAGCCTCGAGGCTTTTACAAGTTTCATCTGTAATCTGAAGGCCTTCGTGTCAAATGTGGAGTCTTCTAGATGCTCTGGCTGGAATCTGGATGCTTCCAGATTTTTATCTGGAATCTGAATGTATGCAGTTTTTATATTGTATCCTGACATTTATAGAGGGGTCAACTGTAATCTGAAGGTTTCCAGAGGTTTCATCTGGAGCCCAGAACTTTTTAAGATATTTTATTTGTGGAATCTGTAGACTCTTCAGGCTTACTGTGAAATCTAGAAGTTTCATTAACGTCCTCTGGCATCTAGAGTGTTCTGGAGACTTCATCTGTAATATGTCACCTTCTAGATGCTTTGTCTAAAATGTAGAGGCTTCTACTGGTTTTGTTTGTTCCCTAGAAGAGTCTAGATACTTTATCTGGAAGAAGAAGAAGGGTTCTAGAGCTTTTATATGAAACCTGGATGCTTCTAGAGGTTTTGTCTCAAATCTGGAAACTTCTAGAGCTGCAAGTGTAATTTGGTGAGTTCTAGATGCTTCATCTGGCCTCGGCAAGATAATAGAGCTTTTATCTGTTATCCAGAAGATTCTATTGGTTTCGCCAGGTATGTGGAGCATTCCAAAGGCGTCATTTGTAACCTGGAGGTTTATAGAGGCTTTATATGATTTCTAGAGCCTTCTACATGGTAAAGTGTGATTCTGTAATCTTCTAGAGGCTTTTGTTTATAGAGGTTTCTAAAGTCTTTGTCTGGCATTTGGAGCATACACAAGTCTTCATCTGAAATATGAATGCTTGTAAATTCACCATAGGGGATCTGTACAGGGTTAGAAATGTAATCTGATCTCTGGAAGCTCTTGGAGCCTTCATCTGTAATTTAGAGTTTCCTAAGGCCTTCATATGGATGGAATCTTGAGTATCTTGACACTTCAATAGGCTTTACCTGGATCTGGTGGATTCTAGAGACACCATATGAAATTTGGAGCCTTCTAAAGGCTTCATCTGGAAGCTAGAAGCTTCCTGAGGATTCTTCTGGAGACTTCTAAATAGTTTGTGGAAAAAGTAGAGATTTCTAAGGCCTTCATCTACCCATGGGAGTCTTCTAGATGTAGATCTTGTATCTGTAGGCACCTAGAGGGTTAAACTGGGATCTGGAGCATTCAAGATGCGTTATTTGTAATCTGGATGCATCTAGAGGCTTCATCTAAACTCTGGAGGTTTCTTGATTGTTAATTTAGGTTCTGGAATATTCTAGAGTCTTTATCTGTAAATGGATTGCATGTAGAGTCATCATGATCTTTCCATGTTTAAAAGCACAGTCTGATCTCTGAAGGCTTTTAGAGGCTTCATCTGGCCTACAGAGTTTTCTATGGCCTTAGTCTGGAATCCCAAGGATCTTGAGGCTTCTGGAATCTTGGGGCTACATTATGCATTATATGGATCTTTAGGATTCTAGAGACTTCATGTTTAATTTTCAGTTTTCTAGAGGCTTCATCTAAATTCTGAAGGCTCATAGAGCCTTCATCTGTAATCTGGAGGCTTCTAGAAGCTTTATCACACTTTTTGAGACTTCTGGAGCCTTCATCTGGAACTTGGAGACTACTAGACCTTTCCTCTGGAGGCTTCTAAAAGCTTTGGTAGAAATATGGAAGATTCTATGGACGCTATATGGAATCTCGAGGCTTCAAGAAGCTTCATTTTGTATCTCTAGGCTGCTAGAGGTTTACTCTGTGATCTGGAGCATTCTAGAGGCTTTATTTTTAAAAACTGCTATTTTTATTTTATGTGTATGAGTGCATTGCCAGTATGCATATAAGTGCACATATACTGTGCAATGCCCACTGCAGTCAGAAGAGGTCACAAGATCAACCAGAACTGGATTTATAGATGACTGTTAGCTGCCATGTGGATGCTGTGAATTGAACCTAGGTCCTCTACAAGACCAGCCAGTCCTCTTAACTGCTGAGTGATCTCTCCAGCCCAAGTCTTCACTTTTTTTTAATCTAGAGGATTCTTGAGGTTTCATTTGAATTCTGGAGAATTCTACAGTGCAAATTTTGATTCTGGAGCCTTCTGGAGTCTTCATCTGTTCCCAGAAGCTTCTAGGGTCTTCATCTGGAATTTGGATGCATGTAGATTCATCATATGGAATCTGTACATGTATAGACATATAATCTGAACTCTCAAGGCTTTTGGAGGATTCATCTGTAATCCAGAGTTTTCTAAGGCCTTCATCTGTAATCTTGAGTATCTTGAGGCTTCTAAAATCTTGGGGGCATTGATAGGTTTCATCTGGATCTGGAGAATTAAAAAAACTTCATGTTTGATATAAAAAATTTTTGATGCTTTCTCTAAATTCTGGAGGCTTCTAGATCCTTTATCTGGAATCTGGAGGTATTCAGAGGATTTCTGGAGGCTTATAAATGTGTTGTTGCAAAACTGGAGGATTCTAAGTACTTCATCTGCACTCAAGAGTCTTTTAGATGCTTCATTTTGTATCTATAAGTGTCTAGAGCGTTCACTAGGGATCTGGAGAATTCCAGAAGATTTACATTACCTTTGGAGGCTTCAAGAGTGTTAATTTTGATTCTGGAATAGGATCTCTGGAGGCTTTTTGAGGCTTCTTTTGGAACATACAGTTTTCTAAGGCCTTCTTATGGAATCTTGAGGCTACTGGAATCTTGGGTCCTTGATAGTTTTCACCTGGATATGGAAGACTCTAGAGACTTCCTGTCAAATCCGGAGTATTCTGAAGACTTTATCTCAATTCTGGAGGTGGATTTGAGACTCTTCATCTGGATGCTTCTAAAGGTTTTGCTGGAGAAATGAAGGTTTCTGGACTCTAGAGGCTTCAAGAAACTTCATCTTGTATCCTTAGGCTTCTAGATGTTTATCCTATGATATGGAGGGTTCTAGAGGATTTATATTTATCTAGAGGCTTTTAGAAGCTTTATTTGAACTCTTGAAGCTCCTAGAGGGGGTCATTTCTGTTCTGAATTCTTCTAGAGATTTCATAGGTTTCTAGAGGCATCTAGATCCTTCATCTGGAATCTGGAGGATTCTAGATTTTGATCTGGTTTCTGAGTGTGTCTAGATAATTCATATCCAGTTTGGAAATTTCTAGAGGCTTCACTTGAACTCTGGAGGCTAGTAAAGTCTTCATCTTGAATATTGAGGTTTGTAATGGCATTCATCTAGAATCTGGAGGACCTTGAAGATTTGTCTGGTATCTTGAGATACTTACAAGCTTCATCTGTAATTTGAAGGCATTCACAGTATTCCTTTCAAATCTAGTCTTCTAGAGGCTGTAAATAGAATCTGGAAGTTTCTTGAGTTTATCTTGATTCTGAATGCGTGCAGAATTTTAATAACAACTATCAACAGTTATAGAGGGATCACCTGAAATCTGGAGGATTCTAGAAACTTCATCTGGAACACAGAATTTTTTTACAGCATTTATGTGGAATCTGTAGGATCTTTAGGGTTATTCTGAAATCTAGAGGCTTTTAACCTGCATCTGGGGTCTGATGATTTCTGGAACTTTCAACTGTAGACTTATAGGTAATTTGTGTACAATTTGGAAGCCTCTATAGGTTTTGTTTGTTTTCTGGAAGTTTCTAGATGCTTTATCTGGCATTTAGAGGTTTTTAAGTGCTTCAACTGTATAGGAAAGTTTCTAGTGATTTTACTTGGCATCTGCAGGCTTCTGAGGACTTCCTCTGAAATCTGGACATTTCTAGAGGCTTCAGGTGTAATTCAGATTACACCTGATTCTAGGCTTTTAGATCTTCTTCTGGACTCTGCCATATTCTAGAATTTATCTTGTTATCTGGCACATTCTACAGACTTCATCTGGGACCTGGAGCATTCCAAAGTCATCATTTGCAATCTGGACATATCTAGAGGCTTTATTTGAACTCTGGAAATGTCTAAAAACTAAATTTTGGTTCTGATTCTGGAGACTTCTAGGTGCTTCATCTTTTTCTAGAGGCTTCTAGAGTCTTTGTCTGGAAACTTAAGCATACTTGCATCTTCATCTGGACTCTGGATGCATGTAGACTTATCATAGAGGCCCTTTACAGTGTTAGAAACATAATCTGATCTCTGGGGGTTTCGGAGTCTTCATCTGAAATCCAGAGTTTTCTATGGTCTTCATGTGGAATGTCGAGGATCCTGAGGCACCTTGAATCTTGGGGTGTCATTAGACTTCATCTGAATCTGGAAGCTTTCAGAGGGTTACTCTGGAGGATTCTAAATGCTGTGTTGCAAAACTGGAGGATTCTGGGGAATTCACCTGCCTTCTAGGTGCTGAATCTGGTATCTATACACTTTGAGAGGATTCACTTGGGATCTAGAATCACCTCCTTAAAGAAGATCAGTTCTTCCTCACCCAGAAGCAATCAGCTGTCAATAGTTCTTTGGCTAAGATTGGGGTCTGCTCTCCATTTCCACAGTTCTATACTGAGTTTTTGTCTATTTGAGTTAGTATGAGTCTTGTACATATTTTCACCATTGCTGTAAGTTCATATGAGCAAGGTCTCAGGAGCCTGTAAGACTTTATTTCCATATAGTTATGTACCTGCTACCTTAGGTCTTACAATCTTTCTTTCCCCACAATGGTCCCTGAGCCCTGGGTGGGTAAAGTTTAATATAGGAGTCCTGTCCAGGACCCACATACTGCAGTCTTTTGTTCTCTATGCTTTGGCCATTTGTGACCCTGTGTGTTCAATGCCCTCTGTTGCATGAGGGAGCTTCATTGGTGAGAGTAGAGAGATGCATTAATATTTGATCTACCCCTTGTTCCACTATGTTCTGTGAGCTGTAGGTGTAGAGGTTCCATTGTAGATGTGTTTCTTAGGGTTGGGCATTTCACAGACACTATCTCTGTGTGTGACCAGTTGTGTACTCTGTAAATAGTCACTGTCTGTTGCAAAACAAACTTCTTTGATGAGTAGTGACTGGTATAATTGTTTGTAAATATAAGGATCCATATTTAGCACATAGTAAAAAATTAAACTTGTCTAGGGACATGAAAGCCTTGGGGTTTTCTCTAAGATCTATGACCTCTCTAGCCATGTGAATTTGGCTATGTTTACAGTACCACACATGGGTCCCCTCCCATTGATGAGGCTTTAGGTCTAATTAGGTAGCTGTTGATTACTCCAAAGATAAAAAGTGCCACTACTTCCCCAACATAGTATGCTGTGCCAGTCTTCAATCTGGAGCACATTGGAGTCTTCATCTGGCATCTGGAGGATCATGAGGCTTCTGGAATCTTGGAGATTCATTAGGATTTATCTGAATTTGAAGGATTTGAGAGATTTCATGTCAAATCTGGAGTCTTTTAGATGCTTCATCTAAATTTTGGAGGCTTCGGGAGACTTCATCTGGAATCTGGAGGCTTCTGGAGGAATATTCTGAAGGTTTCTCATTGTTTTGTTGCACAACTGGAGGGCTCTAAGGACTCATTAAATTTATAGACAACTATCCCAGTCACCACCCATCAAAGAAGCTTCTTTTTCAAGAGACAGAGATAATTAAAGCGTTATACAACTGGTCACACACAGTGATTGTGAATTGCTCAAGTCTAAGTGGCACATCTGGCATGCAACCTTCATCTGTACTCAGGCCTCTTCTAGACACTTCATCTTCTAGAGGATCACCTGGGATCTGGAGCATTCTAGAGGAATTTTCTGTAATCTTCTAGAGGCTTTTATCTTAATTCTGCAAGTCTCTAGAATCTTTTCTAGAATCCAGAGGCCTCAATAGGCTTCCTCTGGAGGCTTCTAAAAGTCTTTTGTAAATATACAGGCTTCTAAGGGATTCATCAGGACCCTGGCAGCTTCAAGAAGCTTCATCTTGAGTTTGTAGAGGTTTACTCTTTGATCTGGAGAGTTATAGAGGCTTCATTTTATCTAGAGGCTTCTAGTGGCTTTATTTGAACTTTAGAATCTTATAGAGGCATCAATTTCATTCTGGATTCTTCTAGAGGCTTCATCTGTTTCTGGAGGATTATAGGGAACTTTGTAATTTGGGTGCTTCTAGAGATTTGTATGTAATTCTTTGTACATGTAGAATATTCATATCAAATTTGTAATACACTAGAACTTTCCCCTGAACTCTGGAGGCTACTAGAGGCTTTGTCTGGAATCTCAAAGTTTTTAAAGGCTTTGTCTTTGGATACTTCTAGAACCTTCATTTCAAATCTGGAGTACTCTAGAGACTCATTCTGGAATCTGAAACATACTATAGTCTTCATCTAGAATCTCAATGCATACAGGTTCATCATAGGGAATCATGATTTGGATCTGGAATATTTTAGAGATTTCATGTCAAATCTGGAGCCTTCTAGAAGCTTTGCCAAAAATCAGGAAGCTTCTAGAGCCACCATTTGCAATCTAGAGGCTTCCAAGCCTTCAACTGGAGGCGTCAAAAGGCTTTGATGGGGATATGGAGGTATATCACAGCTTCATCTGGTCTCTTGAGGCTTCAAGATGCTTCCTCTCGTATCTCTAGGCTTCTACAGGGTTCACCTGGAATCTGACACATTCTAGAGGCTTGGTTTTTAATATGGAGGGTTTTAGAAACTTTATTTGAACTCTGGAGTCTTCTAGAGGCTTTGTCTGTTTCTTGATGCTTCTAGAGCCTTTGGAATCTGGGGGCTTCTAGAGCTGTCATTTCAAATGCTTTGTTGCAAAACTGGAGGTTTTTAAGGGCTTCATTTGTACTCAGGGATCTTCTAGATGCTTCATCTTACATCTGCCATCTTCTAGAGGGTTCACTTGAGTTCTGGATCATTCTAGAGACATTGGAATCTGGAGGCTTTTAGAATTTTGTCTGGATTCTGAATGCATAGATTCTTTATATCTAATCTCAACTCTTCTAAAGGCATTATCTGGAATCTGGAGGCGTCTAGAGGATTGATATGAAACCCAGAGGTTTTTTATGCTGTTTGTGTGGAATCTGAAGGATATTCAGGCTTACTCTAGAATCTAGAGATTTTATAACCTTCTTCTGGAAGCTTACATAGGATACTTCTGGAAGTTTCTCAAAGCTTTCTCACAAAACTGGCATTTTCTAGATGCTTCATCTGTACTCAGGAGTCTTCTAGACACTTAGTCTTGTTTCTAGAGGGTTCACGTGGGATCTGGGGCATTCTAGAGATGCTATTTGTAATCTAGAGGCTTCTAGAATCTATCTGAATGTAGAAGGTTTTTAGAGCCTTCATCTGAAATTCAGAGGATTCTACAGGCTTCTTCTGTGGGGTTCTATAGACCCCACATATTTTAAAAATATGGAGGTTTCTAAGGTCTTCGCCTGGATTATGGAGGCTTATGGATGCTACACCTTGTATCTTTAGGATTATCAATGTTTATCCTGTGTTCTAGTTTGCCTTTAATTTCTGTGACTAAAAACCTTGACCAATAGCAACTTGGGGAGGAAAGGGTTTGCTTGGCTTACATCTCCCAGGTTTATTATGGAACCCAAGGTAGGAACTCAGGGAAGGAAGCTCAAGGCAGAAGCTAAAGTACAGGCCATGGAGGAATGCTGCTTACTGGCTTGCTCCTTGGACCGTGCTCAACCTACTTTCTTATACAATACAGGAACACCTGCCCAAGGGTATCATATCATTTGGGACCTCTCACAACACTCAACAATCAAGATAATGCCCCAGAGACATGGCCAGAAGCCAGATCAATGAAGGAAATGCCTCCATTGAGGTTTGTGCAACCCAGGTATGTCAATTTGACATCTAAAGCTATCCAGCATAATTGATCCCTTGTCAACTTGGTACAGAAACACATTACTGTTAAATCACAACCGTTCCATTTCTTGTCCGCAAGATATGATGTTAATGATATCACAGCATAAGACAGTACAACTTTAACAGTTCCACAGTCCTTAAAAATCCAAGCACTTAAAAGTTCACAGCCTCTTTTAAAAGTCTCTTAACTGTGAGCTCCTGTAAAATCCAAAACAAGTACTGTCTTATTTCAAAAGGGAGGAGTTGGGCACACCTAAGCAATAACTAAATCCAGCAAAGTAGCTCAAAGCTGGACATCTGGGATTCACTCATGATCTTCTGGGCTCCAAAAGGTTTTGAAAGTTCTGCTTCTCTGACTGTCATCCATAGCACACACAGCTCTTCTTAAAGGCCCAAGCCAGCTCCATTCCACACCTGCTGCTGCCGTTGGCGGTACTCCTATGGTCCTGGCATCTCCAAACACCTTCACTGGCCTCTCAGGGTGCAAAGCCTTGGATTCTTTCCATGACCCTTTTAATCCTGGGGTCTTTACTGCAATTGAGGTTCCACTTTCACCAATGGCCATCCCAAGCCTCCCAGTGTGCCAAGCCTCAGATGCTTTCTGTGACTCCTTCACACTTTCAACACTAGAACAATACAGGAGACTCTTACACATTACCAAGTCCTGATTCCAGTTTGAGATAGAGGCTTGGCTCTTCTGGACCACAGCTTCTGTGGACTGACCCTGAGGGAATACTTCCCAGAAGATTCCACCTTATTGAAATGATGTCAGTATCTTGTTACTCACAGCTGATTTTTTCAGCCCCAGCTAACCAGCATCAATTGTCCCAGGAAAGCAAAATTTTTACTTCAGTGGTTCTGGTCTCTTCTTAATCACAACTGATTCTTTAGCCCCAATAGACCAGAACTCCCAGATTCTCAATTCAAGATACCACACAAACAGCCTGATAGTCTCCACTTCCCTTTGAAGTTTCACAAGTCAGGCCTCCACTATCCACAATTCTTTCAGCATAACTATTCCAAGCTCCACAGCAGCAAACTCTAAGTACTCAAGGGCTTTTCCAGTTCGCAGTTCCAAGCGCTTCCACCATCATCCCCAAAACACCAAAGCCGGGTCTGTCACAGCAAAACCCCATGATCTTAGTACAAATTTCTGTTCTATTTTGCCTTCAAATTGCTGTGACAAAACACTGACCAATACCAACTTGGGGAGGAAGGGGTTTATTTGTCTTACATCTCCTGGGTAACTGTGCATCAGGGAGCCCAAGGTAGGAATTTAGGGCAGGAACCTAGAGGCAGGAGCTGAAGCACAGGGCATGGAGGAATGCTGCTTTTCGACTTGCTCCCTGGTCTGAGCTCAATCTGCTTTCTTATATAATACAGGACCACTTATCCTGAGGTGTCACCACCCACAGTGGGCTGGGCTCTCCCACATCACTAAACAATCAAGAAAATGCCCCAGAGACATGATCACAGGCCAGTCCAATGGAGGAAATTCCCCAATTGAGGCTTCCTCAGCCCAGGTGAGTCAAGTTGACAACTAAAGCTGTCCAGCACACCCTATAATTGGAGCGTCTTAGACACTTCACTATTCATGTAGTTGATTCCAGTATCTCTATTTGATTTCTGGAAGATTGGACTGGGTCATATTCGTGCTTGAATTTTCTAGAGGCTTTAACTGTTACTATAGGCTTCAGAGTCTTTCTCAGGATATTTAAGCATACTGGAGCTTTCATCTGAAATTTAGATGCATGTAGATTCATCATAAGGAAATGTACATGCATAAACACATAATCAGAACTCTAGGGGCTTGGAGACTTCATCTGTAATGCAGAGTTTCCTAAGTCTTTCATCTGGTATGTTGAGGCTCTCAAGGCCTCTAGAGTCTCCAGGCATCAATAGACTTCATCTGGATCTGGAGGATTCTTGTGGCTTCCTTGGAGAATTCTAAAGATTTTGTTGTCATGATGGTGGTCTCTCAAGTCTTTATCTGAACACTGGAGGCTTATGGATACTTCGCCTTGACTCTCTAGGCTTATAAATGTTTACCCTGTGATTGGAGAGTCTTAGATGCTTCACTTTTCATTTGTTCATTCCAGAGTCTTTATTTGTTCTCTGGAGGTTTGCACTAGGATAATTTTGATGCTGGAGTTGTCTAGAGGCTTCAAAGTCTTTGCTGGATGTGAGAGAATTGGGAGTCTTCACCTGGAATCTGGATGCAAGTAGATCTATCACCGTGTAACTGTACATGTATAGACACATATTCGGGCCTCTGGAGGTTTTGGGGGGCTTCATGTGTAATGCAGAGTTTCATAAAGCCTTCCTCCAGCACTTTGAGGATCTTGATGCTTCTGGAGTCTCCAGGCATCAGTAGACTTCACCTGGATCTGGAGAATTTGAGAGGCTTCAAGTCAAATCTGGAGCCTTCTAGAGATATTATCTATGTTCTGGAGGATTCTAGATCTTTTCATTTGGAAGATGTAGGCTTTAGTAGGACATTTCTGGTGGTTTGTTAATGATTTGTTGCAAAACTAGCATTTTGTTACAGGCTTCATCTGTACCCAGGAGTCTTCTAATCACTTCATCCCTTTTCTATAGCTGTTGACTGTGTTCACTTATGTTCTAGAGCATTCTAGAGATGTTGCTTGTAATCTGAACACTTCTAGAATCAAGACTTGAATTCTGTAGGCCTCTAGAGCCTTCATCTGGAATCTCGAGGTTTCTACAGATTTCCTCTGGAGGATTCTATTGGCTTTGTTGCAAATATGGAGGACTCTAAGGGCTTCATCTTGGCTTTGAAGGCTTATGGCTACTTCACCTTGTATGTCTAGGCTTCTAAATGTTTGCCCTATGATTGGAGCATCACTTTTCATGCAGTTGATTCCAGAGTCTTTCTTTGATCTCTGGATGTTTCAATTTTGATTCTGGAATTTATAGAGGTTTCATCTGTTTTTTGAGGCTTCAGAGTCTTTGTCTAGATGTTGGAACATAGTAGAGTCTTCGCTTGGAATTGGGATGCATGTAGATTCACCATGGGGGGCCTGTACATATGTAGACACATAATTGGAAATCTGGAGGCTTCATCTGTAATGCAGTTTCCTAAGTTCTTCCTCTGGAATGTTGAAGTTCTTCAAGTTTCTGGAGTCTTGGGGTGTCAATAGGCCTCATCTAGACCTGGAGGACTGTAGAGACATCAGGTCAAATCTGGAGGCTCTAGAGACATCATTTATGTTCTGGAAGCTTCTGGAGCTTTCATTTGAAACTCTTGGCTTCCATAGGATATTTCTGGAGGGTTCTTAACACTGTTGCAAAACTGACATTTTCTAAATGCTTCATCTGTACCTAGAAGTCTTCAAGATACTTCATTTCATTTCTACAGCTGTCTACAGAGTTCACCTTAGGCCTGGAGCATTCGAGAGATTTTATTTGTAATATAGAGGCTTCTAAAGTCTGTATCTCAATTCTGGAGACTTCTGAAGCCTTCATCTGGACTCTAGAGGCTTCTACAAGCTTCCCCTGGAGGGTTCTAAAGGCTTTGTTGCAAATATGTAGGCATTTAAATGCTTCATTGGGACTCTGGTGGCTGTGGATTATTTACTTTGTATCTTTGTGCTTCTTTATATTTACCCTGCAATTAGAGCATCTTAGACTGTTTACTTTTCATGTAGTTGATTCGAGAGTCTCATTCGATCTCTGGGAGTTTGGACTGCGTGAATTTTAATGCTGAAAATTTCTAGAGACTTAATCTGTTTCTAGAGAATTCAGTGTTTGTCTGGATATTGGAGCATACGAGAGTCTACACCTGGAATGTGGATGATGTATGCTCATCATAGGGGACTTGTACATGTGCAGATGCATAATCAGAACTCCAGAGACTTTTGGAGTTTTCATCTGCAATACAGAGTTTCCTAAATCCTTCATCTGGTATATGAAGGGTCTTGAGACTTCTTGGATCTCCAGGTGTCAATAGGCTCCATCCAGATCTGGAGGATTCTAGAAACTTCAGGTCAAATCTGGAGCCACTTCTAGAGACATTATGTTTTGGAGGTTTCTAGATCTTTCACTTGGAATCTGTAGGCTTCCATATGGTACTTGGTACTTCTGGAGGTTTCTCAACACTTTATTGCAAAACCAGAATTTTCTAAGTGTTTCATCTGTACTCAGGAATCTTCTAGACACTTCATTTTGTTTCTATAGACATAAACAGTGTTCACCTAGGATCTGGAGCATTCTAGAGATGTTACTAGTAATCAGGGTGCTTCTAGAATCTGTATCTCAATTCTGAAGGCTTCTAGAGCTTTCATATGTAATCTGGAGGCTTCTAGAGGCTTCCTCTGAAGGGGTTGAGAGGCTTTGTTGCAAATAAGGAGGCTTCTAAGGGCTTCATCTGGGCTCTGGTGGCTTATGTGAGCTTCAACTTATATCTCTAGGCTTCTATATATTTACCTTGTGATTGGAGCATCTTAGACTCTTCATTTGTTCTCTGGAGTTTTGGACTGGTTCAGTTTTGATACTGGAGTTTTCTAGAGGCTTCATTTGTTTCTATAGCTTCAGAGTCTTTGTCTGGATATTTCACCATACTAGAATCTTCACCTGGAATCTGGAAGTACGTAGATTCATCATAGGGGACCTGTACATGTGTGGACGCATAATCACAACTTTGGAGGCTTTTGCAGGCTTCATCTGTAATGCAAATATTCATATGTCCTTCATCTAGAATGTTGAGGCTCTTGAGGTTTCTGGAATCTCAGGATGCCAATAGGTTTTGTCTGAATCTAAAGGATTCTAGAGATTTCAGGTCGAATCTGGAGCCTTCTAGAGCTATTATCTACGTTATAGGGGGTTCTAGATCTTTCTTTTGGAAGCTGTAGGCTTCCATAGGATACTTATGGACATTTCTCAATGCTGTGTTGCAAAACTGGCATTTTTAATGGCTTAATCTATGAACAGGAGTCTTCCAAACACTTCATCTTCTTTCTATAGCCATTGAAGTGGTGCACCTGGGATCTGGGTCATTCTAAAGATGTTATTTCTTGTTTGTAAGCTTCTAGAGTCTGTATCTCAATTCTGGTGGCTTCTAGAGCCTTCATCTGGAATAAGGAGGCTGTTAGGACTCCCCATGGAGGGCTCTAAAGGCTTTGTTGCAATTATGGAGATCTCTAAGGACTTCATTTGGACTCTCAAGGCTTATGCATACTTTACCTTCTTTCCCTAAACTTCTACATGTTTACTATGTAATTGGAGCATCTTAGATTCTTCACTCTTTCTGTAGTTGATTTCAGAATTTTTATTTGATCACTGGATGTTTGGACAGGGTCAGCTTTGAAACTTGAGTCTTCTAGAGGTTTCATCTGTTTCTCGAGGCTTCAGACTCTGTCTAGATAGTGGAGCATACTAGAGTCTTCACTTGGATCTGAATGTATATTGATTCCTCATAGGGGACTGTACATGTGTTGACAAAAAATCAGAACTCTGGAGGCTTTCAGAGGCTTCATATATAATGAAGAATTTTCCAAGTCCTTCATCTAGAATGTTGAGGATCATGAGGTTTCTGTGATCTTGGGTGTCAATAGAATTCATCTGGATCTAGGGGATTCTAGAGACTTCATGTCATATGTGGAGCCTTCTTGAGGCTTCGTCTAAATTTTGGAGGCTTCTGGAGTTTTCATCTGAAAGCTTTCATCCATAGTGTTCTTCTGGACATTTTTAAATGTTTTGTTTCAAAATTGGATTTTTTTTGTCTTTTTGAGACAGGGTCTCCTTGAGCCCCAGCTGTCCTGGAACTCACTATGTAGACCAGGCTGCCCTCAGACTCACAAAGATCTGCCTTCTTCTGCCTCCCAAGTGCTGAGATTAAAGTCATGTGCCACCATGCCTGGCCAAAATTGGAGGTTTTAAAGGCTCATCTGTACTTTGGAGTCTTCCAGATGCTTCGTCTTGTACCCTTAGACTTCTTGATGTTTAACCCCGATCTGGAGTTCACCTGGAATCTGGAGCATTCTAGAGATGTTATTTGTAATTTGGAAACTTCTAGAATCTTTATTTCAATTCTGGAGATTTCTAAAGCCTTCCTCTGGAATCTGGAATCCTTGAGAAGATTCCTCAGGAGGCTTTCAAGAGGTTGTTGAAAATATGGTGGTTTAAGTGCTTCATCTGTAATCCTGGAGGCTTCTATATGCTTCATCTTGTACCCCTAGACTTTTTCTTGACATTTACCCCCCTGGTCTGGAGTGTCTTAGACTCCTTGTTTTTCATTAATGGATTCCAGATGCTTTATTTGACCTCTGGAGGCTTGGACAGGGTTAATTTTGATGTTGGGATCTTCAAGAGACTTCATCTGTTCTAGAGGTTTCAAGCACCTTTGTCTGGATATTGGAACATACTTGAGTCTTCATCTGGAATATGGATGCATGTACATTCATCATAGGGAATCTGTACAGGTTAGACATCATCGAAACTCTGGGGTCTTTTGGGGCTTCATCTGTAATGCAGAGTTTTTGAATGCCTCCATCTGGAATCTTGAGGATCTTGAGGCTTCTGGAATCTTGGAATCAATAGGTTTCATCTGGATCTGGAGATTTCCAGAGTCTTCATGCCGAACCTGGAGCCTTCTAGAGTCTTCATCTAAATTCTGAAGGCTTCTAGAGCTTTCATCTGAAATCTGGAGGCTTCCATAGGATTCTTCTGGAGTTTTCTAATACTTTTTTTTTAAATAGGAGGTTTGAAATGGCTTCATCTGAACCCTGGAGTCTTCTAGAGGCTTCATCTAGTATCTATAGCCTTCTAGAGGCTAAAACTTCAATCTGGAGCATTCTAGATTCATTATTTGTAATCTGGGGACTTTTAGATTGTTATCTCAACTCTGGAGGCTTCTTGATCCCTCATCTAGAATCTGGAGGCTTCTTGACCCCTCATCTAGAATCTGGAGGCTTCTAAAAGCTTCTTTTGGAGGCTTCCTCAGAATTGAGGCTTCCTCAGAATCTTGAAACTTTTTCTGGACGCTAGAGGTTTTTACTAGCTGCTTCTGTAATCTGGAGGCTCCTCAAGCCTTTATTTCAAATTTGGAGTCTTCTTGAGGCTTTGTCTGGCATATGGAGAGTTCTAGATTTTATATGACTTATGAATTCCTGCAGAGACTATATATTGAATTTCAAAACTTCTAAAGGGGTTACCTAGAGTCTGGTGAGTTTTATTGCTTCATCTGGAACCAAACATTTTTATGGCATTTATGTGGAATTTGGAAGATCTTCATGCTTACTCTGGAATCTAGATGTTTTACAAGTGTCTTCCATTATCTAGTGGCTTCTGGAACATTCATTTCTATTCTGTAGCCTTCCAGATGCTTTGTCTAAACTTTGGAGGCCTCTATATGTTTTTGTTTTCTCTGGAGGCCTCTCAATCATTAATCTGGAGTCTAGGGGATTATAAACTTTTTATCTTGGATTGTGAAGTTTCTACAGCTTTTATTTGCAACTTGGATTCTTCTAGAGGCATCTTCTGAAATATGAACACTTCACTCTGGAAGGTTCTATATCCTTTATTCATACTATATAAAACCCTCAAGCTTTTACCTGTTATCTGGTAGATTCTTCAGGATTCTCATGGGATTTGGAGCACTTCAGGGGAGTCATTTATAATCTAGAGGTTTCCTAGAGGCTTTATTTGAACTCTGGATGCTTCTGCAGTGTACCTTTTCATTCTGGAGACTTTTAGAATTTTTATCTGTTTCTAGTATCTTGTAGATTCTTTGTCTGATATTTGGAGCATACAAGCAGCTTCACCAGGAACCTGGATGCATGTAGATTCATCATAGGTGATCTGTACATGTTTAGAAACATAAACTGATCTCTGTAATCCAGAGTTTTCTAAGACTATCATCTATAGTCCTCCAGATAATTCTAAAAGCTTTATTGCAAAGCTGGATGTTTCTAAGGGCTTCACCCAAACTCAGATGGCTCCTAGATGCTTCATCTTGTATCAATTTGCTTCTAGAGGGACCTGGAACATTCTACATGTGTTACGTATAATTTGGAGGTTTCTTGAGTATTTTATTTCTGTATGCTTCTAGTGGATGAATTGTGACTCTGGGGTCTCTTAGTCCATTTCATCTGTTTCTAGAGGCTTTGAGAGTCTTTGTCATCTGGAGGATTCTAGAGTATTCCCCTGGTGTCTGGATGCATGTAAATTCTTCAGATAGGATCTGTATATGTTTGGAATTTCAATCTGTTCTAGCGAGGCTTTATGAAGCTTCATTTGCAGTCCTGAATTTTTTAAAGCCTTCTTCTGGAATTTTCAGAATATTAAGGCTCTTCTGTATTCTTGGGGCCTTAATAGCCTTCATCTTGTTCTGCTAGATTCTAGAGACATTATATGGAATCTGGAGCCTTCTAGAGACTTCATCTGAAATCTGGAAAATCCTGGGGCCTTAACCTGAAATCTGGAGGCTTCTAGAGATTTCATCTTGAGGTTTTTAAAGTCTTTGTTGGGTATACGGAGGTTTCTCATGGCTTCATCTGGTCTCTAGTGGCTTTTAGATGCTTCATCATGTATTTCTAGATTTCTAGAGGATTCACCTGGCATCTGCATTGTTCTAGAGACTTGATTTTTTTCATTTTGAGGCTTATAGAGGCTTTATTTGAACTCTGAAGGCTTCTAGAGGAATGATTCAATTCTGGACTCTTCTAAAGACTTCATCAGTTTCTAGAGACTTTTAGAGCCTTTGCTTGGAATCTGGAGGCTTCATAATTTTGGTCTGGTTTCTGAGTACATGTAGAGGCTTCCTATTGGAGTCAGAAAATTCTAGAGGCTTCACCTGAACTCTGGAGACTGCTAGAGGCTTCAACTGGAATATGGAAGATATTAAAGGTTTGTCTGGAATGCCAAGATTTTTACAAGCTTCATCTGTAATGTGGGCTTCTAACACATTTACTTCAAGCCTGGTATAGAGGCTCTGATTGGAATCTGAAGGTTTCTAGAATTTTATCTGAATTCAGAGTGCATTGTAAAGTCTTCATGTCGAGTTTTGCCACTTCTAGATGAGTCACCTGGATTTTGAAGGATTCTAGAGGCTTTATCTGGGACCTAGAGTTTTTCCATGGCATTTATGAGGAATCTGGGGGATCTTCAGGCTTCATATGGATTCTGAAGGCGTCTGGAGCCTTCATCTGTAATCTGTAGCCTTCTCGATGCTTTGTCTAAAATTTGAAGGCATCTTCAGGTTTCCTTTTTCTGAACACTTCTTCTGGAATTGAGATGCTTCTAGATCTTTTATTTGGAACTTGGAGGCTTCTTGAAGCTTTTTCTGAAATCTGGACACTTCTAAATGCTTCATGTGTAAACAGGACACTTCTAAATTCCTCATACATCATCTTATTGCTTCTCCATACTTCATCAGGGCTCTGCAAGATTCTAGATTTTTATCTGTTATCTGTTCTACGGGCTTCATGTAGGATCTAGAGCATTCCAGAGGCCTCATTGGTAATTTGAAGGTTTCTGGAAGCATCACCTGGAATCCACAGGTGTCTAGAGGCTTTTTCTGGAATCTGGAAGCTTCTAGAGGCTTCATCTGGAATATGGAGTCTTCTAGAATCTTCATCTGAAATCTGGAGGCTTCTAGAGTTTCATCTGGACTCTGAAGATTTCTTGAAGGCTTCATATGGACCGTGCAAGCTTCTGGAAACTGTACCTGGACTCTGGGGGCCACTAGAGGCTTCATCTGGAATCTGGAATCTTTTAGAAGCTTCATCTAGAATCTGATCTGCACTTGCCCTCACCTCTAGAGGGAGTTGTTCTTTTTTAAAATATGGTTCATTGAGAAGTTAATAATATAGAGGGTATCAATGACTTAGACAATAGCATTTAGAGACATAGTACCCCCTCCACTCTTAACAAATGCTCAAAATACATGTGCTTGAGGGGTAGGAAATGCAAAACTGAAGGAAGATGGCTCTATGAAAGAAGACCTTATGAATGTGAAGACAAAGTGTTGACAACTGGGTGCTTGGTAGAGATTTAAGAATGTGATGAGAAGGTAGAAGAAGTGGGAGAGGCTAACAACATCAAAGTCAAAAGACTCGATGTTTTACAAACTCCAATTTAGTACCCAGTCTTTAAGTTTTAAAATGTTGGTAGTTTTTGGCTGGTGATCACTTGATAAGATCATACAGATAAAAATAACTCTTCTCATTTTCCAGGCATAATTAAACCCAATAAAAGCAATATTCAAAACAGCAAAAATTTTTACACAAAAGATAATTATGTGCACTTAGTTCTATCCCCCACCAGCACTGGAAACCTAATGAGCTGTACAGGGACATCATCTGTGAGGGACTCTGTGCCAGCCACCACTGTATTCTGAGAGCTTTAGTGCTCTGTGGCTGCCCTATGCTATTCAGTTCTTTGTTTTCCTTAAATACAAATTCTAATGCTTATCTTTCTATTTGAACATGTTCTCATATTAATGAGATAATAGCAGCATTTAATTGTTTTGTTAAGTGCAAATGATTTTAATTCTTTTTCTAAAATATACACATATTCAGAGAGACCTCATTGCAAAATTCTAATTTGAATTGTTTGCTATTATACTGAAATAAAGGCTGTTCCAATGCAATTTGGTAGTGGATTTTATTAGTTCATTATGAACATAAACTCAATTTACTGGAGTTAACTTAATATTTATTCAAATTAAAGGATTTGTTCTGTCCATAACTCAAGAGTCATTGGCTCTATTTATTTGAGGTCATTTCAATTAATATAATGAAAAATTTGTTTGACAATGTCAAACTACAAGTACCACATTTTGTAGTTGAAATTAAGCCTACTTTCTTCTTAATTTATATTTCTCCATTAAAACTTGTTAAACACAGTTAGTTTTCACTCTTCAAAATATATTTTTCAGGCAATTTATTTGCGTTAAGGAAATTTAATTGAGAGCCTAAACCTAGACTTGTAAAAAGAAAATGTATCTAAACCAAACTTTTATAAAGATGATTTAAAAACCTGAAGGAGATGGGACTGGAACAAAGAACTTAAAGGTTTCCAGGTTAGAATTAAAGACTGTGGCCTCTCCAGGAGGCCTTTGGAAGGGGGAGTCTCCTCCAAGAACATCCTGATGAACTTACAGGACTGCATGGATGCACCCAGCTAATGTTTCAGCACAAGCTCATGAACAGCAGCTATGAAATTGCTTCAGTTTTATTTCATGAAAATGCCTGAACCATTCACAGAGAATTTGGATCATGAGAGTGTGAAAGGTCTAGGAACCTGCGGGGAGTGCAGCCTTCTGGGATAATTCAGACTTAACTGGAGTCAAGATTGAAGAAATGTGTTTTTACATTTATTTTTAAAAACTCTGAAGCAATTAACTACACGCCCATACCTTCCTTTTCAAGTTGTATATTCAAGCCCGATACTGTAGACATGGTTCTTACTTGTGTCTCTGGAGTCAATTCATTATTAGCTAACAATGACATGAAATCTCTCATAGTGTTACCAATGCGTTTTGGTCTTTGGGAGCAAATCGTCTTTGAAATCATTCTCCATCAGAGTGGCTGTTAACAAAACTAAAGAAACCTTGAATGATGGTGGGGGTGTAAGGAAGGGGACTCTGAAAGCTATGGCCAGGAATGCAAATTAGTACAGCCATCTTAGAAAGCAGTATAGTGGTTCCTCCAAAAACTGAAAACAGATCTGTCATAAGATCTGGCTATCCCAATTCTGGGTGCATATCCAAAGGAAATGGAGCTATTGTATCAAAGGGATAGCTACACTCCCATGTGGGCTGCTGCACCACATGCAGTAGCCTAGCTGTGGCATAAACCTAAGTGCACATGAATGGATGAAGAAAATGAGGCATCCATATGCAATAGAATATTACTATGCTATAAAAAGAGAATGAAATTCTATCATTTGCAGGAAAATGAATAAAACTGAAGACACTATGTTAAATACATAAGCCAGGCCAAGGAAAATGAGTCCCACAGCCTACTTCTCATACATGTAAGCTAAGTGGCTGATCTGATAGCTTAATGGCAATTACCAGAGGCTAGGAAGAGTGGGACCAGGGTAGAGGGAGACAAGGTTGGACATCACAAACCAAAACCCAGATAGGTGGTGTAATCTCTAAGATCTATGCCGGAAGTGACCTAAGTCCACAACAATCCATTATTTATTTTATGATGTACTAAGAGAGAGTTAAAGTCTCCAAGCATGCAAAACCAAGGAGATGGAAGTTTCCTGATCTGATCACGACACTCTGAGGACACTGAGTTATCACAGTGCACCACATGAATATGTACAACTGTAACACAATGATTAGTGAAAACGAAATAAAAATGTGAAAGCCTTTTACATTTTCCAATTTAAAAGTTCACAACTGAAATTGCAAACCTATGGAATTCCCAAAATTAATTCAGTACATAATAAAATACCTGTGTTATTTTGGTCAATATTAACATTAACTAAATCCATATTTTAAACAATTGCTGTCAAACACAATATATATGAGCCTACCCTTTTCTTTCTGGTGCATAAAAAATATATTACTTTGAAAAGTATTTTCTTCTAAGTAAGTAAAAGATTCAAGTTTTCCTTAAAGTTTTAAGAGAAGAAGCTTTAAAATTTACAAGACGTATTTTGCACATATAGCTATGAAACTCGAATTTTAAGTGCCAAAAAAAGATTATTAGAGAATAAGATAATACAGAGATATTTCCAAACCCCAAAAGAGTAGTTGAATTTTAAAATGAGATCCCTCATTAAGGGAACTACATAAAAATAAAAATATACGTTCAACAAATAAATAATAAAACTCAGATGGAAGGGCTGAGATTTAAAGAAACACAGGCAGTGCTAAGAAATAGTAAAATAAACCTGATTATCACAAAAGTCAGAGATGTGTATGAAATATAGTGGGCCCGAATCCTAGAAAACATCAGTAAATTAAATTGTTTTAGGGCTCATTAGCTCTAACATCTCTCTATTATTACTGAGGAAACCTCTCTCTAACATTACCTCTAACATCTCTCTGTTATATACTGAATTAGTTAGAAATCATTATTGACAATATATGGTATAAATGTCATCTGTGTTAGACTATAGAAAGTTGAGAGACTGTCAGCTCCAATTCAACATTAAGAGCCAACATGATAAAATATAAAAGTATTTCTTTCCACATCAGAGAGCTGAATGCACACTGACATCTAAATACATGCCAGATGCTAACAAGATGTGACAAAGAGGGAAGGTTCTCAGACCTGCTTCTGTCTCAGCAGAGTTCTGTCAGGAGAATTCACTACCGACATTTACATACAGAAATCAGCACAACTTTTTAAAGCACATCAGCTTTGTGTTGATTTACATAATTTGTCAACACCCTGAATTGCTCCAGCTGCAGTGCAAGTTAACATCCACCAGCACAAAGTCTTCAGAGACCTACAAGGAGTTCAAGTTCACAAGTCTTATCCACAGGCAGGCAGGACACCAGAGAGTGATCCCCTGAGAATGTAGGCTTCCTCAATCGTAAGTCAGGGCCCACAGAAGACTGAGAGAAGACCTGAAAGAAGAGGCCTGCACAGAAGCCCCCAGCCTTCCAAACATTAAGCCAGCTACACAGCAGAGTCACCATGCTTTGTAAAAGCAATGGATATAGTCACTGGAGATTCGTAGGTGTGAAAACCACATTCTCTCATCAAAACATCATGTGCAGCTAGTGAATTAAATATGAATAAAACTGAAATAGCCTAGGCTTAACTCAGTGACCAAATGGATTACTTTAGACTGCTCAGAAGGGAGGCTTGGCCTTTCCCGATGTTCCTCCTTGACAAACATGGCTTTGCATTAAGAAGGAGGAAAAAGCAATTTGTTCACAAAGGAAGCAAATGTGGCTTGCATACAAGATGGCAAGCTGTCAATAGAAACAGACCCATGAGTTTCTTAGACATTAGCAGTGGCAGGAAGTTTAAAAAAACTACAACATGTGAGTTAATAAATTAAGCAGAAAGATGATGTATTATCAGATAGACAATTTTAGCTGAAAGGCAGTCTTTGAACAAATGTGTATCAAAACATACACAAACTAAAAATAGAAAACTACACACACTGTGTGCACTGAACATGCTTTAATTACCATTTGTATTCCTGGGGACTCATTTCTATGTGAAGGTTTCATTGCTTCTCTTCTTTTATCTCATTGAATTGAGGGTTGATGACAAATCGACAAAGCTAAATGTCAGCACTTCAGGCTAGAATCAAATATCAGCAACTATGTTGTATACTCCAGTAGAGCAAGAGGCAGCCTTGATAGCAGGGTGCATTTGAGGGGTTGTCATGCATCAAATTCATGATGAGAAATGACCTTAGATCATGGATGAGTTAAATTACCAGGGAATGGGTACAAGTCATACAAATGGCTCAAGAAAGAGTTGGCCTGTGTGAACACAGGGTAAGGTGATGTCAGTTTCCTTGACCCAGGACTGAAAGTGAGGAAATGTTCATGAAAAACATAGCTCTGTGTCTTAGATTCTGCAGGTTAACACTGTACTTAATCCCCAAGAATTTAGCTTCTACATGAAAAACAAACCTAGGTTATAAGGTTATAATTAAACAATGCCCACTTTGGTTCTAAGTTCTAGATTCCAAAGCTTTTAAATCTAGAGCAAAGAAGCCCTGCCAACAGATTGAGACAGCGCAGCAGAAACCATAGCTTTTAGAATTTTTATAGTACTCACTTGAGAAACCCATGAAAGCCCTGGGAGACTGTTCAGTCTGAAAGGGCTTACTGCACAAACATGAAGCTTTGACTTTGGGTTCCCAGCGCTCGTGTGAAAAGCGGGTCATAGGGATGTGTACATGTAACTCTAGCATTAGGAAAGTGGAGATAGACTGATCCTTGGAGTTCATTGGTTAGCCAGAGAGCCTAGGTGAATTGGTAAGCTGCAGGTTCAATGAGAGACCCTGTCTCAGAAAACAAGGTGTAGAATGGTGGAGGAGGTCACCTGATATTGTCCTCTGACTTGCACATGTATCTACACACACACACACACACACACACACACACACACACATGCCCCTCCTCCCCCACAAAATAATGAAGATGATGACACATTAAAACTATCATGATACTGATATAATATATAAATATAAACATGCAAGTCCATTCCCATGATAAACCATCAATTGACTTGTCTTTCTTCTCTATGGAGTAAATAACGTGAAACTGAGTTACACAGGTTGACAGAAGGAAACATTTATATACAGAACAACTGCTGGGTCACACTAAGCTCAAGTCATACTTGCAAACATTTTCACAGAATCACATGTGAAATAAGAGTCCTGGATGTATAATTTTTTCCACTAATCTTTCACAGCTTCATAACTATACATAACAAATTTTAGTCATCTAACCTTGTTACATTCTCTTATTCCCCGCCCTCCTCAGGAGGAATCTTTCTTCTGTCCAACAAGCAACCCTCCTATGTTCACGTCTTCAGTGTGCCCACTGAAGTTTGCTCTCATGAGGTGTGTAGAAGATTATTTACTGGAGGCCTGGGCAACTTATCACTTACCATTAACTGTCAACAGTCCCTCAGCGATGGGTGGGGCCTCATTAACCCTTCTCTCTTCTGGGATGAAAATTCAAGTCCACAGCTCCAAAGACTGCAATGGCCATATCATGCCCAGAAGATTCCTTTCTGCAGCATACTTCCCCATCCCCGGCTTCTTGTCTCGAAAACTAGGGTGGAGTGCAATGCAAGAAAACATCCAACATTGACCACTGGTTTACACAAACCACACAAATATATGATTTTTTAAAAATTAATTTTTCTTAATTACTTAAAATTGAAGTATATAGCTGGGCATGGTGGTGCACGCCTGTAGTCCCAGCACTTGGGAGTCAAAGGCAGGCAGATCTCTGTGAGTTCAAGGCCAGCCTGGTTTATATAGTGAGTTCCAGGACAGCTGGGGCTACAGGGAGATCCTTCTTCAAAAAGAAAAAAAGAAAGAAAAAATTGATGTATATTTCCCCTACCTACTATATCAGCTTGAAATACATGTGTGGGATAATATTTAGAGCAAAAACATTTTAAAGTCCTAAATTCTGAGGTCTTAAATTTGTTTTACAACATGTATTCATAAATTAAACTTCAAACTTTTGCTTCTCCAATTATTTTTCACTTGAAAATCTCTTCAATCTACAAAAAGAAGTTCCATGATCTCTTTTCCTCTCTTCTTCCTCACTGATCCATCAGTGAGTACCTCATTTTCTTTAATACTTTGAATATATATATATGTATATGTGTGTGTGTGTGTGTGTGTGTATACATATGTATATATGTTCTCCCTTTCTCCCACAGCAAAAGTTCATCTCAAGAAATAACAAAGTGTTTGGCATTCATTCATTTAAATTAAAGCATGGGGGCAGGAGTGTCTCACATAGCTAATATCTAAGTTAAGAAGTGAATTATTTGACCACATATGACAGTTTATGGCACAGCCTTTCTATGGAATAAATAAGGTAAACAAAGTCCATCTTCTAGGCCCAGAAAACACACAGTAACAAACAAAACCTATCCTAGCAGGAACCAATATGAGCCCAACTGTGGGCCTGGTAACCTTAGCTATAGTCTACTACTCTGACAAAGTGAATATTTACTTTGTGCTCATCTCATGTAGCAGACAGAAATATAATTGCCAAAATGTAAAAAAATTAGAGTTCTTAGAATTAATGTTCAAATATTTGTCAACGGCATTCTGCATTGTGGGGTGACTCTTACCTAGGGAAAGGCATTTCCTAGACAGGACACACCCAGTTCTTGGTTTTCATTTACTGCATAATTGTGAAATTAATAAACTTTGTTCTAGCATGCCTTCATACTTAAAATATCAACAGCATAGATGTCTTGTAGCTCCCAGTATTAAGCTTTGAGCAAGTATACAGAGATCACCTACTTAAATATAAATATACACATCAGCTCCTAACCCTAAGCTGGTAGATAAATCTACGAAACAGAATGTTGTTCTTTTCTAGCTTTAGTAAAAATATAAGGCAACTTGAACCCATAGTCTGGTATAACTTTAATATCATTTTGTTTGATATAATTTTCTACCAGTGCCCTGTCTTAATTTGATAATATTCCTGTTAGAGAATTTCAAATTAGAAGGGGGAGATTTGAGATTAAATCAGTGAGGCAAATCACAAATACTTATTTGATTTGAAGTTCCAGAAAGAGAAGATACATGGGCTGGGGTAGGAGCAACACCACACCAGGCATGGCGCTCATTCTCTCATTCCTCCATAGAACTCTGGGCACAGGTACCCAGCGTAAACTGCTCTGTTGCCCCTCCACTCCAGGGCCAATAACACCCAAGCAAAGTTGACCATGTGCAGTGCATGGGCAGAGGGAAAGAGTGCCTTGGGCTCAACCATGTCATAGTCAGATCCATGGTGGCATTGATGGGTCCTAGGAGTTTGGCTATGTATCCATGGTACAGGCTTGAAAATAGAGTGGCTTGTCAGAATCCATGGGATAGTGTCATGGAATTTCTAATTCAGGGCCCCTGGAAGGACTATTGAGGCCTAGGGACAAGTAGAAGTCATAAAAAATAATGTGTAGGAAGACTGCCTCATCAACACTCAGGAAGGACTGTAAGAGCTTGGAGGCCACTTGACCCTGAAGAAAGTGGGAAAGAGGTCACAGACTTTCCTGCCAAGTACCTGTATTCTTGAGTAAAAGCCTATTTGTCTGAGTGCCACAGTCAACATCAAGCCCCGGAACAAGAATTACACTGAAGAGTCTTCTTTCTCCAGATGGAGCCCATTATTCCTTTCTATAATTCATCTACCGAGGAGAAAGAAACAGCAGAAATAATAGAGAAAAAAATAAGTACACAAGAACTGACCTAAAACATGCTCTGGTTCAGGTGAAATGTATAGTTTGAGTTAATTAGTTGATTCTTACTCCACTACCCACAATAATGGAGATTCATGAAGAGTATCATATGAGTTGTGAGCAAATGAAAGATGGACAAGAGGAGGGAGCTATTGAAATGTAAGAAGGAAAGAGATTTAGTTACTATTCTAATTTATGATACTAAGATAAAAAAATTTCAGTCCCAGGACATTAATATAACCGGTAATAGTTTGATTTCTGACTTCTTTCTCAATAAAACCACTTTCTGCTAGGGTTTGGTTGTAGTCTGTTCTCCGTGGGTGCTGGAGGCTTGATCTCCAGTATGGCAATGTAAAAGGTGGAAGAGTCCTTAAGAGATCCAGCCAGGTGGAAGGTGGTGAGGCTAATGGAGGCATCCTCCACAGAGGGATGAAGCTGGACTAGTGAAGTGAGCCAGTTCTCATGAGCTTGAGTTGTGAAAGCCTGGCCCATTTTCATTTCCTTGTTTTCTACCTCACTTTCTACTCACCATCTACCATCTACCATGATGACCTCAGCTACACTGTGACACGGCCAGGGCACAGGCACCACACAACACAGATCTCCGGATGCCTCGGGACAAGGCTCTGTAGGCCCCTCAGGATGGGGATCCACAGCCCACCGACCCCTCAGGACAAAAATCTATAGCTCCCTCAGAACAAAGTTCAACAGACCTCTCAGGATGAGTATCCACAGTCCCCTCAGAATGTTGATATATAGCCCCTTAGGATGGGAATCCATAACCCCTAAGGATGCAAATAAAACAAAAAAATCCAATCCTACATTTAAATTAGAAAGTTGTGATTGGACTGGTGTTTAAGTCAAAGTTTCATATTATGTGAATCAGAGTTAAGGCATAGATGTTAAATACATCACCATTCAGCTCTTTCTACAGATGAGATGCCTCTCACTTGCATCTACTCTTTATTTTACACACACACACACACACACACACACACACACACACACACACACATACACACACACACACACAAACACACACACACACATACTT